>NC_089251.1:88234207-88589807 GCF_963930625.1 Muntiacus reevesi
TTTGTCATTTAACAGTGTTCTCTAGCTATTTTCATTTTGTGTTTGAAGTTGACTAATGTTTAACATCGTGATTAAGATGAAAGTTTCCAATTTTAATAAAAGAGCAAAAAAATAAAAGACCTATCACCTAGCTTCAGAGTAGACTGCGGTTTGCCCAGGAGACACCTGGATATGCCTCTTGTTCCCTTGTAATTATTAATAGCACCTCCTTTAGCTCTAAAAAGTGCCAGTTTAGGTGATTAGTTACACTCAACCTCAACAGTTGTCAACTCATGGGCTACTTCCAACCCCACCTCCAACCCCACCATCTGCCAGGAGAAAAAGATTCTGTTGAGACAAACCCTAGACATTGTAGCACTTCCCCCATAAATATGATAGGCTTTGAAGATGAGATTTTAATTTTTTGACAGCCTTAACTTAATATAGCTTCACTTCAGAATTAAATATAACAGATAGTGGCTTCAAAGCTGGTGACAGTTTTATGGCCTATAACTTTAACAGAGTTAAGATAGATGAAGTAAAATTCCCAAAACTGTTTTCAGTCTTAATGTTCATTGCTAAGGCTGAAAAGCAAAGCAACAATTTCCAAATTAAATGAACACATGGAGACAACTGGAATTTCTTATGTCTTATAACTCCAGATTTACTTTCCAAACAAAGAACTGTTGGTACCCCCAAGTCCTTCCTTCTCAACCAGGTAAAAAAAAAAGCCAGCAGCCCCTCCCCTGTGAGACTACAACCCATCACTTTCACTAAAAGAAAGTTCACTTACTTTCTCTGTGACTTCTTTACTTTCTGGGTCTATATCAAACGTACTGTCAACTCTGACCAATGGTCTTCTGTAGCACTTGGGCAACAATTGTGATACAGGTTCCTGGAAGAACTTTCCATCTTCTCTTCATTTTTACCCCAATCTCTTTTAGACTATTAGCCAAGGTCTTCTTTCTAATTTACCATTTCCACTTTTCTGGAGTGGCTAAAGAGAAACAACTACATTCATAAGAATTGTGTATAAACTAAATGCTAATCATCTTTGAATAGAAGAATGCATCAATGTTTCTGGACTGTTCTAGAGAGCAGAAAATATTGGAATTGAGTTGATAAGTACTGTACAGATTTGAAAACATTTCTATAACAAGGAAAAGCAAATCTCACCAGGGTTTGAATTTAAATCATGGCCATGCCAACAGTTTACTATGCATGACTTGATTGAAAATTAATGTCCTTGGCTTCTAATTCAAGATGGCAAGCCTAATCCCACCCATCTTTCTCTCTCTTCTTGAACTCCTTAAATTGATCATAAAGGAATAAAAATACATAAAACCCACAATGACAAAGTAAAAGCGTATCATTAACAGAGAAGAGATTTCAACAAGTTTCTGGAGGACCAAAAGCAGATGGAGAACTGGTGACTAATGGTTGAAAGCAGAAGCCTAGATTTCAGGCACAGGATATTGGAGCCAAGGAGGCAGATGATCTGTCTGGCAGAGCCCTAAAAGTGATCTGGATTCTGAGATGGCAGGTGATATGGAGGGGAGGAATTAAAAAGAGACTCAACACAAGGTCACAGATGCAGGCTCTACATGGAAGAGCAGACCCTGCCCATCCCCTCTCCCATCCCCAGCACACAGTGGTTCACAGCTAGGCAACAGCTATAGTTACCTCTGTATGTCAAAACAGTATGCACATACTTCTGTTTCTGAATTTATCAACTTGACCTCTGGGTGAGTCTCCTTAGGAAACTGTCTGCACTGCAGGAGGGGAACTAGAGCAGCTCTGATGGTACTGGTGCTCTCAGGGTAACAGAATCCATTTGAACTTCACCCTGGAAGCATTTTCCACTTAGTGGTCCAAGGGTTGAGATATTGAAGCCCGTGAGAAGGAGATGAAATCCTAGCATGTTACTTATCATGCAGTGAGCAATATCAACCTAGTTAGATAATGAACACTGTAACCATTTTCATCTTTTAGAATTACCTAATGGACAAATCATAAAGACCAGCTATGATGATGGAACAGTCAGTCAGTTCAGTCGCTCCAGTCAGGTCCAACTCTTTGTGACCCCATGGACTGCAGCACACCAGGTCTCCCTGTCCACCACCATCTACCAGAGATTGCTCAAACTCATGTCCATGGAGTCGGTGATGCTATCCAATTGTCTCATCCTCTGTCATCCCCTTCTCCTCCCACCTTCAATCTTTCCCAGCATCAGGGTCTTTTCAAATGAGTTAGTTCTTCGCATCAGGTAGCCAAAGTATTGGAGCTTCAGCTTCAACATCAGTCCTTTCAATGAATATTCAGGACTGATTTCCTTTAGGATTGACTGGTTTGATCTTGCAGTCCGAGGGACTCTCAAGAGTCTTCTCCAACATCACAGTTCAAAAGCATTGATCTTTGGCACTCAGCTCTCTCTATAGTCAAACTCTCACATCCATACATGCCCACTGGAAAAACCATAGCTTTGACTAGACAGACCTTCGTTGGCAAAGTAATATCTCTGCTTTTTAATATGCTGTCTAGGTTGGTCAGGGCTTCCCTGATAGCTCAGTTGGTAAAGAATCCGCCTGCAATGCTGGAGACCTGGGTTCGATCCATGGGTTGGGAAGATCCCCCTGGAGAAGGGAAAGGCTCCCACTCCAGTATTCTGGCCTGGAGAATCCCATGGACTGTATAGTCCTCGGGTCACAAAGAGTCGGACACGACTGGGCGACTTGCACTTTCACTTTCACTAGGTTGGTCATAGCTTTCCTTCCAAGGAGCGAGCATCTTTTAATTTCAAGGCTGCTGTCACCATTTGCAGTGATTTTGGAGTCCAAGAAAATAAAGTCTGTCACTGTTTCCATTGTTTCCCCATCTATTTGCCACGAAGTGATGGGACTGGAATGAACAATTTCTTGGTTTTGATAATGCAAGTAAATGCACAACTAGAGGGAAGGAAGAAGTGGGCAAAGAGAGATAGTGGTGATACCCTTATCTTACAGAGTAGAGAGTCAAGTGACCCAACCAACCAACAGTCCGTGGAATGAGAAGCCTGGTTTTAACAAATGCATTGTCTGGTGTGACAGGTATGATGAGAACAAAGCTAGAGAGATGTAGGCGTGGCCTTAACTACATCCCTGACTTTCACAGCAGAAATTCACTACATGATGATCAAACCTGATAAATTCAGAAACAGCAGTATATGCATATTATTTTGAGATACCAAAGTAACTATAACAGAAGAGAAAACACAGCTAAAACTGGTTTGCCTGTGGATAAAGGATTTAGGGCAGGGCAGGGCTTGTTGCTCTCTGTTAGAAACTCTTCAATTCTATTTGATTTCTTAACTGTACATATGCATTGCCTTAGAAACAACAAAAATTGGGAGACAGGTGACAAAGGGAAAATAGTGGTACGTTTCATGAAATACAAGAAAGGAAGTTTCACACAATATAATATGCAGTCAGAACTAGCATGGAATGGGTTAAGCTGGATGCGGCATAACTATGGTAACAGATGTAGCTAATTTAGGGCACAAATGAGGGTGTTGGAAAGATCTAAGAGAAGTGTAGTGTGGAGAGGGAAGGAGAATAAATTCTAAATAAAGGAATGCTGAGATGACCAGGATAGATGTTCTGCCACCTGGCACTAGTAAAGAGGAAAAGAACTGAAGCTGCCCCTATTTTTCTGATGTCTTTCACCATAGATGTTAAAAGTAAAAGCCAACAGATTTTTATATGGGTGCCATGCAGAGTAAAGAAAGCAAACATAATGGTATTATACTCGATAAAATAATATAGAAGAAGATCATGTCTGTTAAATAAAATTCTCTCTTCCCCATGCATTTCAAAGTTTAATAACTTAATCTGTTCTTTTGAGAAAAACAATTTATAAATGACATTTAAATGTACAAGGATTGGCTTTCCCTTCAATAAAATGATTCACAATTGAGCATATGCAGTTAACTACACCTTTCAAGATTCCAAAGAAAAATAAAAATAGGAACAAATTTGCATCACTTTTGGTTACCAGGAAGACTGCCATCCACGCAACAGAATCTGTGAGGAACTGACATCATTGTAACATTGATTCTTCCCAACCAGGAACATGGCATTTGATTTCTGAAGTAAATATTAGTAGTTCATATTCTCTTTGAAAATTGTCCATTTCATCAAGATTTTCACATGTTAGGATACAATAATTCCTAGTGTTTTTATGATTTCAAATCTCTTTTTTCTTCCATAAATCCTTTCTAGTATTGTTCATGTTTTTCTTTTAATTAGGCTTGCTAGAAGTTGTGTATTTGATTGGCTTTTAAAAAGAGCCAACTTGCCAGATAAAAAGTAGGAGGAGGGCACATAGGGTGGAAGGAAGAGCCTGTGGGGGATGGGTGGAGAAGGGGAACGTCCAGAAAGTCCAGCCTGCATCTCCAAAGAAGGAGAAGGAAAGCAGTCCAGGTAGGTAAGGAGTTTGGGGTTCATCCTAAAGGAGTGACAAGATTGGATTTTTGCTTTGGAAAGATGGAGGGAAGGAGGTCAGGTTGTATGTGAGGAAGAGAAGTGGGAAGCTCTGAAGAAAGCTGGATTTCTAGCTGACAGCATGGCTGACTGAAACAGAAGCCCAGGCAAATTAGACCAGCAGGGTGGAGGGCAGCCACGTCAACATAGGGACCAAAGTCTAGCTGAGCTTCATGGAAGTTACAGAATTGGAATCACTGTGGCCACCACAAGACAGCCAAGTGGCTCCTTCTATAAACTGGTGAGGGGTGTAGGGGATGACCTGAGATCTCTCCTCACCCTGACCCTCTTTGGCCGAATATGGCTACCAGCCCCGAGGTTCCAGGTCCTCACAGGCCCATACCTGGTCCAACCAGCTCTCTGTGTGGGTGGATGCAGCGGAGGGGGTCAAATGGTCCTTAGTGCTTCTATTCACAGAAACCCAAGGAATTTGCTACTTGGCTTGATAAGTTTTTTCCAGACACTTCCAGGCTGGGCCCAAGGAAGACAATTCCAAATATGATAGTGCTCAGTCACTCAGGCATGTCCGACTCTCTGCAGCCCCATGGACTGTAACTTTCCAGGTTCCTCTGTCATTGGATTCCCCAGGCAAGAATACTGGAGTGGGTTGCCATTTCCTTCTCCAGGGGATCAGCACTGAAATTTTTTTCCAGCAAACGACATCCTAAATTCTCTGGCCTCCAGGTCCTGCCTGGGTTGCTTGAGAGTTGAGGTCCTGGGGCAATCAACTAAGTTAGGGATATTTAGTGCTGGACCAAGTGGCATTTATCTATATATTTACGTATCTTAATTTTTAGCTGCAAGTGTGCGGTTGATGCAAACCAACCTGGTTTGAAGCTTTACTGCGAGCTCCCTTGGCATATGTCAAGACGGGATGCCCTGTCACTCGAGGTAGAAGGCACTGATAGCATTCTTAGAGCCTTTTGACTTATACCTCACTCTCTCCCTAACAACACCTTAACCCCTCCAGGCCTGGCGTGTTGAGCCTGGGGACTATTCTAGGAGGTAACTGGGAGAACATGCCTGCCTCTTCCCATCCAGGGAAGGATGCCTTATTGAATCATGGGATGGATACTGCTGGTTGGCACCATCTGCACCATATCTTCTGGAGAGTCCTTAAAGAATCTGGGCCTATGATCTGTTTTCTCCCTGTTCTCTAAAACTAAAATAGATCTGTCTTCCTTTTCCTGGCACTATCCCAGTGTTTGCACTGAAAGTGTTCCATCCCAGGAAATCCATCAGTCCTAAGCAATCAGATTCTAAGTAACACACCATCAAATATAATTCTGTGTATGTGTCTGTATAAATGCATGTGTCTTTGATATGTGTATATCAACAGGAAGGCTATCAAAAATATGATTATAGTGGGACACTAACATATTTCTTATAATCTTTGACAGATCATAGGTATGGAGAAAGTTTTAAAATAAATTTGAATAGAACCAGTAAACTTGTTTTAATCCAAACAAACATTGTACTCCACAGAGAATAGACTTTCGTTTCACCTCACTCAATAATATTGACAAAGCTTTCATTTATAGTTTATCCTGGAAGATAGACCAAGATGAATTTTTGCTGGAAGCTTACCATTCCATAGATGCTCTTTGAATTCAGAGGATTTTGATGCTGTTGTTGAAGACAGAGGCAAGCTTTGGTATTACTGCCTTAAAATTATTTCAAGCTAAAACTATGTCAGTCAAGGTATATGGAGTTAAATTTGGGGCCACAATCTCTCTTCTAGAAACTCAAAATCCTATTCCAAGAATCTTGGGTCTGTCCTTGAACCCAATTCAAAATGCTTGAATTTTATAGAAACCCTTTTTGAAAAAAAATCTTATGAACCAAAGGTTGACCTAAATCACTTTATTAAAATATAACTTAAATATGCACATTCAAAAAGACAAGTTCTAAATACTTGAACTTTGTAACTTTTATATAAGTAGAATGCAAAAATGAATGTGGAAATAAATACAACTATCCAACTTTAAAATGTCAAATAAAATAAATTTTATTTACTGCAACAGATAATATTGTTTTGATGAAACTAAAATACTATTTGGGTTTAACATTTAGAAAGATGCAATTTCAGGTCTAGTTACTACACGTCTGCGCTCAATTGCTTCAGTCGTGTCTGGCTCTTTGTGACCCTATCGACTGTAGCCCACCAGGCTCCTCTATCCATGGAATTCTCCAGGCAAGACTACTGGAGTAGGTTGCCATGCCCTCCTCCAGGGGATCTTCCCAACCCAGGGATCAAACCCACGTCTCTTATGTCTCCAGCATTGGCAGGTGGGTTCTTTACCATTAATCTTAAGCACTGGACCACCAGGGAAGTCCTACTACATGTTACCACTACCTAAATATTTACTTCAATGTACTAATGCAGACAATACATAAACAATGCAAAGCAATATTAATAACCTCAAAAATGTGTTTCTTACTTGAAGATAATCAGGTATCATAATTAAAAATTATGGTATCATAAAAGAATGGATAGGACTTCAGGGGCCCAGTAGTTAGGAAATCACCTGCCAATGTAGAGGACACGGGTTGCCTGTACATGTCTTGGGGCAACTGAGCCCACAACTACTGAACCCACACTCTAGAGCCCCTGAGCTGCAATAAGAGAAGCCACTGCAATGAGAAGCGCACGCACCACAGCACACCCCACTCACTGCAAATACAGAAAGCCCAGGCGCAGCAATGAAGATCCAGTGCAGCCCTTTATAATAAATAATAAATATTTTGTAAAGGATGGATTTATATGTTTATGTATAACTGAATCACTTTGCTGCATACCTGAAACTAACACGACATTGTAAATCAACTATATTCTAATATAAAATAAAAATTAAAAACATTCTGACATTTCCGTAAATGAAGTGCCACTTCATTAATAAAAATAGTATGAATGCTAACATTCATTGAACATAGTTTTTCACATGTAATACCTCCAGTCCTCACAATCTTACTGTGAAATCAATGCTGCATATTTATCCACATATAATCATAGGCATAGAGAGGTTGAGTAACTTGTCCAAAGTCTCACAGCTAAGAAGAGGAAAAACGGATTTGAAGTCAGGCTGTCTGGCTCCTCTTAAACCATTATACCAAATTGCTGGTCTCATTGCTTTGGACATAAGGTACTTATTGAGAAATTACTAAATCTGCATTAAATCAAGATCTAGTCCAATTATTCTAAAACCAGCAACAGCAACTTTTTCCTTGCATTTTCACTGCAACACCTGCTGCTAATAAATTGCTGCAACTTGGTCCATGCCAAGGTGGAATTGGCAGGAGAACTTCATTCCTGGCCAGTATAGCAGTGATCGCCAGGAGCTGTTCTTTTGAATCTAGCAAACCTGTGCCCTGTGTAGACTCACACACACACACACACACACACACACACACACACACACACACACACACATCTTAGTTTAAACTCCCCTCCCCCTCATCTGTGCTGTGGCCCAGCCACCAGGCGTGCCCCTGGCCCACCTGGGAAGACACAGCATTGTTTTGGGGGTTGCCATGAAGATCATCTAGAACACAGTTCTAATATTCATTATGTAAGATCATCACTGAAATAAAGCCACTACATTTTAAAGAATATACAAATCCCTCAAAATACAATATTTTCAGAACCCCAGGGGTTCAAGAGATCTGTGGGGGTGATATCAGGATCCCTCACACTATGGGACACTCTAAAAATGGCAAAGTGAAACCCATCTGGCAAGGACATTATTTCGAACACTGCTTCATACCTGAAAAATATTTCTTTCTGCTCTTAGAATTAAGAATGGTTATGCTTCTCTGCAGAAGTTTTTATTCTGTGTTTTTATGTCTGGACGTGTGACATTTTGTATTTCATGCTTTTGCTGCACAGCTCTTCTCACATCTTGTAACCAGATATTCATTTGAGAGACATCTTCATGAATGTTCATCTCTTGCATTTGGCTGTAAGTGTTGTCAGGGTAGAGATCACATCTGTCTGCTTCACTCCTTTTTTCCCAGTGCCTCACAGAACCTGTGCGTAGTAGGTCCTCAGTGAATATTTGTTGAGTGAATGAGTCCATGAATAAACAAAGCCTATGAACCATGGGCTTGTCAACTTCCCTTTTGGTATGAGTTGCTAGGAAGTTCAGAGTTGGATTTGTTTGCCCCTCACATGTTTGCCTGGTGGCTCAGATGGTAAAGAATCTGCCTGCAATGCAGGAGACCCAGGTTCAATCCCTGGGTCAGGAAGATCCCCTGGAGAAGGGAATAGCTACCTACTCCAGTATTCTTGCCTGGAGAACTCCACCGACAGAAGAGGCTGGGAGGCTACAGTCCATGGTATCACAATGAGTCAGAAACAACTGAGCAACTAACACTTTTCCCTTTTCACTTTCAAATGTTTTTATTTTCACATTAGCCTCATTCTTTTATGTCTCTACCTTTAGTTTCCTTTTTCTTTCCCATCTATTTCTAAGTCTGTCTTGCTGTACTTTATGAATCTCTGTAAACCATCTTAAATTCCATGTAGAACAAGATAGGTGATAAATATATTTATCGGAGCCTTTTTCATAAGTATTCAAAATCTTAATCCTAAACACTCTGCCAACAAACACATTAGATCATCTGCAAACTCTTAAGAAAAGCTGAGTTTTACTAATTCCAGCACCATGTTGATATTTAAAGCAAATTCAACTCAAGGTTAGAAAACACATACAATGTGTCATTTCAGGCAGTTTTGTATATTTTGTATATGACAAGCACATTTCTAATCAGGTGAGATAACTGGGTGGACAAGAAAGAACATAGGGCTCGCTACGGAAATGGTATGGATTATGGATCAAAGGGTGATTTATCTGTAGTGGTTCTCCAAAATGTATTGACATCATACTAATAATGAAAAGCTTTCTTTTACTGTACCCTTTTAGGATGGGGAGATGGGGAGTGAAAGTAAATTGGGGTATCTGGGCAAGATGTTGGTCCACAGGCAGAATGAAGGTAGAACATTATAAAGTAGAAATGTTAAATGGCTTAAACCCCTTTTTAAAATCTCCAACATATATTCTTCCTATGTCGGTGGGAGGGGTGACTTGCAAGTCTGAAACTTCACAGCTATTTTCCCTGGTCCTACTCATTTATAATTTAAAGCACTTTCACTTCAAGTGTTACCAACTATTTTCCCTTAAAATGAAATATCATTTTCAAATGCCATTTATGAAGATGTCCCTCATTGCACAAGTTCAATGTCTCCTGTATCTCCACTAGATCCACACCCTAGATATGAAAGGAGGATGTCCACCTTTCCCATCATTTGTTCCTGCCAGGACGCTGGAAATCCCTCATTCCAGGCTAACCAGAAAGCACAAAACGTTCCTTTAGGAAACTGATTTGATTTCTAGTATTTATAAGGCTCATTTGAGTCCGTTGAATCTTAGCCAACAAACTGCAAGAGGAGGGAAGAGTGGGCGTGAAGAAACAGATGGGTAATAATCATGTGTCAAAGATAAACGACAATTTTCAGAAGAATTTGATAGGGTGTGGGCTTGGGGCTTTTTTCCCCTCCTTCTTTTCTTGTCTCTCTTTCTCTCAATCCTCTCGGTCTCTCTCTCCCCATCCTACCCCCTTTTTGTTCTTTTTTTTTTTTTTTTTTCTTGGTCTGGGGGTGGAGATTAGAGAAGAAAAGAAAGGGGGAGAAAAGGCAAGACAATAGGCTAGACCCGAGCGCCTGATCAGCATCCTAAAGCAATCTGCCCCTCCCTTCCTCCCCAACACCAGGTAGGCTGGCTGTGGTCGCGATTTCAAAACAAGCAGACGCTGGCCCCCGCCTCCGGGTGGAGCGTGGCCTCCTACTGGGCGCGGGAAAGGAGAGGAGGCAGGGGAGGGGATGGGAAGGAAGACAAACTGTAATAGATAATCTGACTGGCCCGATCTTCTCGGGGACAGTGGCCTTTTTTTCCCTCCAAAGTGGTGCGGTCGCGTAAAAATTCAAACCCATTGGGGTCGGCTCACGTTCCAACGCCCCTGCTCCCAATGCAGGCAACTGCCGACGCCGCACCTGCCGAGCCCTCAGCTACCGCGGCGCCAAGGCGATGGCGAGACCGGGAAGCGAGCCCAACCCGGCCGACTGCGCCGGGCGGCTCCGCGGAGGGCGGCGGCCCAGAGCTGCGAGAAGGGAGGGGCGGCCCGGTGCGGCGAGGCTCGCAGCGCGCCAACCCGGCTGGACCGAGAAGAAAGCCCCACCCGGCAGGCGCTGCGCTCGGGGCGCGTGGGTCCGATCGCCCCCAAGCAGAGGCCAGCGATGGGCAGCCCTTCGCTGCCCAGGGGTTCTTCCCAAAGAACCTCCGATGTTACATCAGCAACTGAAACCTTTAGGCATAAAGCACAGCCGCGGGGAAGGGCTGCCTCGCAGACGCACTCACTGACAGACGCTCACCGATCTGGACCAACCTGCTCCCGCCCGGTGGAAGGATGCTGTAAGGGTCGCAAATTCGATTAAAATAAGCAAAACCAAGCCCAGCCCGCGGCGTCCACTCCCAAGACCGGCTTACCTCCTGCAAGGCATCTTCTCCACCTCTGATCCTCGGCTGCGGGTGGTTGGGGGCTTGTTTTGTTGGCTGGCTTTCTTTGGGAGAGCTGCTTGATAAATGCACCCAGCTAATTTGCAGAGCACTGTTTTCTACCCATCCTGCAGCCGCGCACTGGCCAGAGCTGCCTGGAATTCCACCAGCAGCGCAGCTTCTCCGCGTCAGTGGTAATCACAGACAACAGAGGCTGCCACTCCTTGACAAAAGGCTTTCGTTCCCGCTCGTCCCTTACAGCTCTGCTGTCAGAATTAAATCCATTTCCCGCACGAGGCTGAGAGGAAATGAGAGCTCTCCCGGCCGAGTGCGCTGACAAAAGGACGCTCGGCGGTGCCCACAGCGCCCCCTCTAGCGGGCCGCTGCCCGGCCGCCCGAGGGCCGCGGTGCTGCAGTGCCCCCGCCCGCTCGCCTGCGCTGCCGCAGTCCCGCCGCCCAGGCCCTCTGCCCACGGCCACTCCTGCACCACGAGCTGCCCGGAACAGCGGAGCCAATGTGAAGATGCTGTTACTAGGAAGAAAACCTGAAACATGAGCTCCGATGGAGGTTGCATCCCCTTGGGATTAAAAAGAAATACAGTCTTGTAATATTTTTTTGGTCCAGGAAGGACGTTTTGCTTTAGAAGATTAATTATGTTCGTCATTTTAATAGCAAATGATTGACTGAATTTGAAGCCAAAATTATCCTATTGTAATGCTGACTCCATTTCCCACAAGGGCAAAATGTTTGTTCTTACTGGACCCTCCGGATGATGGGCGCACCTCCCTCCAATTCTCACCACTTCTTCCTCTCACTCCCTCTTCCTCTCACTCCCCTCCCCTGCCTCCCACCCTAGGAGGAACAGGTGTTTGGTGAATGGGCAACTGGATGGAGAGCAAGAATACTTGGTTACAGTCCCAGACCTGCCATTGACTAACTAGCTGTGTGACCTTGATGAAGGCACTCAACGTTTCTGGGCCTCTCTGGGTCTTACTCTGTAAGTTGATAGTGTAGAGCTAAGACACCTCCCACTGCTACTTTCTGACAGTGCTTCTCAATGCACAGGCTTCAGAGAGTAGAGATGTCAAGACCTAGCTTGGGACTTAGACCCCCAAAATCTCCATCAACTCCCCAAAGCTCCCATAAATCACCATTCACACTAGGTGTTTGTAAAAATGTCATGACAGGGCTAGTGCAGCTTCCAGAAAAGCCTCTGCTCACTGCCACCCAGATCGTGGCCCCTGGTTCCCTCAAGATTCTGGGGTACCACAGCCCCACAAAAATTACCATATCCTAACACAGTGTTGCTGTGGAGTCAGCATCTCTGGATTTGGGCCCAGGAACCCATAGGTGTGAGCTCACCTCCTGCAAGACATCTTCTCCACCTCTGGTCCTCCACTGCTGATTTTTGGGGGTTTGTTTTGTTGGTTGGGTTTTCTTTGAGGGATCTGCTTGATAAATGCACCCAGTTAATCTGCATAGCAATGTTTCCTCCCCATCCTGCGTGTGTGTGTGTGTGTGTGTGTGTGTGTGTGTGTGTGTGTGTAAGCTGCACCATGCGGCATGGATCTTTGTTTCCCAACCAGAGATGGAACTCATGCCCCCTGCACTGGGAAAGTAAAAGTGAAAGTCGCTCAGTCATATCGACTCTTTGCGACCCCATGGGCTATACAGTCCATGGAATCCTCCAGGCCAGAATACTGGACTGGATAGCCTTTCCCTTCTTCAGGAGATCTTCCTAACCCAGGGATAGAACCCAGGCCTCCTGCATTGCAGGCAGATTCTTTACCAGCTGAGCTGCCAGGGAAGCCCACGGGAGCATGTAGTCTCTTCCTAGTGATTCTTTGAAGACTAACGTATAAGAAATGTCACGACATCAGCTGCTACTGACATAGATAGAAAAGGAGAAAATGTCCACATAACAACCCAAGGACACCTGGCAGGCATTGCATTTCAGACAACAGAGTAAATTTTGTCTTTCTGTTCAGCTCATCCAACCTCTCCAGCCCCTGGTCTCTACTTCTTCCCCACTCAGAGCTTCTCATCTATTCCCACTTCATCTTCAGAATCACTGAGTCACAAGCTCTCTTCCTATTCCATTCTCCCATCAAAACCTGCTAGAATTACAAGCAGCTCAGCCACCAGGACCTGAGGTCTTTCTGGCCAGATCCAGGAAACAATATGTTTATTGAGACACTTCAGGCAACTGTGCACTATTGGTGCTGAGCAATAATATCTGGGAAGTTGAAAATGCCTTCTCTGGAGCCCTGGAATCACAGGTACAGTAGGCTCTTTTCTGAAATAGAGCCCAAAAAGGGAATAGAGAATTTTTGTTTAGCCCAGAAATAGCAGGTTTCATAAATCCCCTTGATCATTGCCATCACTCAAAAATTTCTCTTCCTGGTGTGTTAGTAAGCTTTCTCAAACTAATAATAGCAAACTCTTTTTGGCTCCTGCCATTGTTCTGAGAGGCTTTACATGCATTTTTGACTCATTTAATTCCCACAAGAATCCTGCAAGGGTGGAAATAGTGTTACCCTCTTTAGTAGATGAAGAAATTGAAGCTCAGAGAGGTTAGGTAACTCTCTCAAGGTTTCATAGCTAGTGGATGGCCAAAACAGGATGCAAATTCAGCAACATGGCTCTAGAGCGGAGCCCTAACTTCTATCCTGCACATGCACTCTCAGAGGGGGCAAAAATTTGACTTTAAAAAGCAGAACTAGTATAAGATACTGATAAAGTCCACAAGGCTGATTCACTCTCCTTCCACCCACCAAAAAAAAAAAAAAGATTCTGCTTTGATTCTGCTCTTCTAGCCATGAGAATCTTAAAACAAAAAAACCCTCCAATTTCTCCCAGATGGCATCTGAATATGATGAGTGCTAGTTCAAATGTCAGACTTCAAACAAGACTTCATTGTATTAATTTCCATATTAATAGCCTATATGGAAATGTTAGTTGAAGTTCCAGAAGTTCTCACTCAATTCCAAATTCACTTTGAAATCCAACAAAGGAAATCAGAACTACTTGGCTCCATCAAGTATCATCAAAATTCCAAGTTCTCACTTGCAGAAAGCTCAAGATGCCTGGCTCTTAATAAGGAACAGAAAAGTATAGGAGACTCCATGTCAAACCCAGAAAATTACATTTGGATAGCCTCCGGTAGCCAGATAAAATTAGACTTTCTAACTGATATGCAATAAAATTATTTCTAATCTTCAAGCCTCTTGATGAAAATGTTTCTAGCCAGCAGTAACTTGTAAAGAGAGTGGATAGCAGTGTACAGACACCTGCCGTGTCTAACAGACCTACATGGTAAGGAACCGAGGGTGATATCTAGCAAAAAAAGAAAAAAAAAGCTAGAAACTGAGGCCATGAACCCAAACATTCTAGAGGAGATGAATTCTGTTGATAGTCACATCACCTTGAAAATAGGCCCTTCCCCAGCCACGCCTTCAGCTGAGACCCCAGCCCAGATTGACACCTTTATTTCTGCCTGAGAGAAACCTTGAAACAGAGGGCCCAGCTAAGCCACGCCCAAGCACAACTTCTGACCCACAGAAACTGTTATAATAAATGTGTTATTTTAAGTTGCAAAGTTTAGGGTACTTGGTTGCTCAGCAATCTATAACTAATCCAGGACTTTAGCACTCTCTTTAGCACTTTAGGCATTCTATCAGTGGCCTTCTCCAGAGCATGCTGGGGGTGCTGGAGGAATTGACACCCCAGAGCATCGGCCATCAACCAGTAACCATCAGGATTTAGCTGATGAAGAGGCTGACTCCCTGCTCCGGAAGTGTGGGGAGGACCCCTCTGAGGCACGCTGTGCAGTCTCCCAGCGTGACTGAGCCCCTCACTCAGTCATGCCCACAGCCTCACTGCTCAGCATGCAGCTTTTATAGTCTGGCTTTTCTTCTCTATATAATTTTCCCACTCCTTGACTGGTGTCTCCTAGAGTTGCCTCCCAAATAAACTATAAATTATGGCCTACTTTTAGAGAAATTGAATTTAAGATAGAAGAGAGCAGGGAAGACGGTGCTTTCAAAGCAAGATCAATGGTAAATTCTTTTTTTTTTTTTTTTTTTTAGTTCAAACATATTTAAGTTGTATTTTATTTTTATTTTTATTTTTTTTAAATATTATTTTTAAATATTATTTTATTAGTTGGAGGAATGGTAAATTCTAAGTCTAGATCTCTTGAAGACAACATGCTCCCCACAAGAGTAAGTTCAGCCAACCCTGTGGCTGAAGCCTGCTGTGTAAAGAGAATGAAACTGGGGGTGCAGGGCCTGGGATGCCAATCCTGGTCCCATGGACTGTGTGACCTCAGGTAAGACTCTGATCCTAGGGCCAAGCTATGAACTGAGGGTAACAGCACTTGCCCTCTTGTATGGACTGACTCGTGCCCCCAAATTCCTGTGTTAAAATGCTAAGCCTTAGTACCTCAGAATGTGACTGTTTTTGGTGTTAGGGTCTTCAAAGAGACAATGAGATAAATTAATGAAATAACTAAGATATAAAACTAGGTTGTATGAAAGTGAGAGTCACTCAGTCATGTCTGACTCTTTGCGGCCCCATGGACTATAGAGTCCATGGAGTTCTCCAGGTTAGAATGTTGGAGTGGGTAGCCCTTCCCTTCTCCAGGGAATCTTCCCAACCCAGGGATCGAACCCAGGTCTCCTGCATTGCAGGTAGATTCTTTACCAGCTGAGCCACAGGAGTGAGTCCTAATCCAATAGGATACTGCCTTTTTAAGAAGAGGAAATGTGCATACAGACTAACACAGGGAGAAGACAGTCGTCTACAGTCAAGAAGAGAGGCATCCAGAAAACAACTCTGCTGACACCTCCATCTCTTGATCTCAGATGAATTTCTGTGGTTCAAGCCCCCCAGTCTGCAGTACTTTGTCACAGCAGCCCCAGAAGATGAAGTCTTCAACCACCCAGGGTTGTCATGGAGACCAATGGGACAACAAGTGAAAGTGCTTACAGTCTTATTACTGATGCTCAAACCTCTGCCTCTATGCGTCAGTGTCAAATCAAATCTTGGAGACAGAGTTTTGCATGAAGCAGAAAATAATAGCTTTGTTGCTTCACAAGGCAAAGGGTGACACAGTCAGCTCCTGCTCCTCCAAAATTGTGTGTCCCAATCCAGGAGGATTTAGCGAGGAGTTTTACAGCAATAGTTCAAAGGTAGGGTTGCTGACAGATTAAGATGTGTGCAGGGCCCGTTCTTCTCTAATCTGGTCTCAGGTAATCTTGATGAGTTTCTCTAGTTCCTTCAACCTGGCCTCGGGTGGTCTTCTCTGGTACGAAGAATGCTGTGTTGCTCAGTTGCTAAGTCATGCTCAACTATTTGTGACTCCATGGACTGCAGCACGCCAGGCTTTTCTGTCCTTCACAATCTCCTGGAGCTTGCTCAAACTCACGTCCATTGAGTCGGTGATGCCACCCAACCATCTCATCCTCTGTCATCCCCTTCTCCTCATACCTTCATTCTTTCCCAGCATCAGGGTCTTCTCCAGTGAGCTGGCTCTTCACATCAGGTGGCCAAATTATTGGAGCTTCAGCATCAGTCCTTCCAAAGAATATTCAGGGTTGATTTTCTTTAGGATTGACTGGTTTGACCACCTTGCTAGCCAAGGGACCCTCAAGAGTCTTCTCCAGCACTGTAATTCTAAAGCATTAATTCTTCGGTATTCAGCCTTCTTTGTGGTCCAACTCTCACATCTGTACATGTGTGCAATGCATGTGTCCTAAGTCTTTTCAGTTGTGTCTGACTCTTTGTGACACTATGGACTGAAGCACGCCAGGCTCCTTTATCCATGGGATTCTCCAGGCAAGAATTCTGGAGTGGGTTGCCATGCCCTTCTCCAGGGGATCTTCCCAAACCACGGATCGAACCCATGTCTCTTGTGTCTCCTGCATGTGCCACCTGGGAGGCCCATCCATATATGACTATTGGAGAAATCATAGCTTTGACTAGACAGACCTTTGCAGGCAAAATGATGTCTCTGTTTTTTAACACACTGTCTAGATTTATCATATCTTTTCTTCCAAGGAGCAAGCATCTTTTAATTTTGTGGCTGCAGTTCAGTTCAGTCGCTCAGTCGTGTCCGACTCTCTGCAACCCCATGAATCGCAGCACACCAGGCCTCCCTGTCCATCACCAACTGCCGGAGTTTACTCAAACTCGTCCATTGAGTCGGCGATGCCATCCAGCCATCTCATCCTCTGTCGTCCCCTTCTCCTCCTGCCCCCAATCCCTCCCAGCATCAGGGTCTTTTCCAATGAGTCAACTCTTTGCATGAGGTGGCCAAAGTATTGGAGCTTCAGCTTCAGCATCAGTCCTTCCAATGAACACCCAGCACTGATCTCCTTTAGGATGGACTGGTTGGATCTCCTTGCAGTCCAAAGGACTCTCAAGAGTCTTCTCCAACACCACAGTTCAAAAGCATCAATTTTTCGGTGCTCAGCTTTCTTCACAGTCCAACTCTCACATTCACACATGACCACTGGAAAAACCATAGCCTTGACCAGACAGACCTTTGTTGGCAAAGTTATGTCTCTGCTTTTTAATATGCTATCTAGATTGGTCATAACTTTCCCTCCAAGGAGTAAGCGTCTTTTAATTTCATGGCTGCAATCACCATCTGCAGTGATTTTCAAGCCCCGAAAAATAAAGTCTGACACTGTTTCCACTTTTTTCCTATCTATTTCCCATGAAGGGATGGGACCAGATGCCGTGATCTTAGTTTTCTGAATGTTGAGCTTTAAGTCAACCTTTTCACTCTCCTCTTTCACTTTCATCAAGAGGGTTTTTAGTTCCTCTTCACTTTCTGCCATAAGGGTGGTGTCATCCGAATATCTGAGGTTATTGATATTTCTCCCAGTAATCTTGATTCCAGCTTGTGCTTGGCTGCAGTAACCATCCACAATGATTTTGGAGCCTAAGAAAATAAAATCTGTCACTGTTTCCACTTTTTCTCTATTTGCCATGAAGTGATGGAACCGGAAGCCATGATCTTCATTTTTTGAATGTTGAGTTTTAGGCCATCTTTTTCACTCTCCTCTTTCACCCTCATCAATAGGCTCTTTAGTTTATCTTTGCTGTCTACCATTAGAGTGGTATCTGCATATCTGAGGTTGTTGATACTTCTCTTGGCAATCTTGATTCCAGCTTGTGATTCTTCCAGCCTGGCACTTTGCATGATGTACTCTGCATGTAAGTTAAATAAGCAGGGTAACAATAGACAACCTTGATGTACTCCTTTCCCAATTTGCAACTAGTCCATTGTTCCATGTCTGGTTCTAGCTGTTGCTTCTTGACCTGCATACAGGTTTCTCAGGAGGCAGGTAAGGTGGTCTGGTATTCCCAACTCTTAAAGAATTTTCCACAGTTTGTTGTGATCCACACAAAGACTTTTGAATAGTCAATGAAGCAGATGTTTTTCTGAAATTCCTTTGCATTTTGATGTTCCAGCAGATTTTGGCAGTTTGATCTCTGAATCCTCTGCCTTTTCTAAATCCAGCTTAGATATCTAGAAGTTCTTGGTTCATACACTGTGGAAGCCTAGTTTGAAGGATTTTGAGTATGGCCTTGCTAGCATGTGAAATGAGCACAAATATGCAGTAGTTTGAAAATTCTTTGGCATTGCCTTTCTTTGGGATGGGAATGAAGAATGCTAACATTTTCCATTTGTTGGGTTTTAGTTCTATAAAGAGCTTAAAGATACTGCTGTGTGTATCCCTTGAGGTAGAACCAGGACCCTGCCCCAAGTTTGCAGTATAGTTTCTTGACTGTTCCTCCTTTGTCCCTTCATCCCCTCCCTTCCCCAGTCACCAACTGTCTGAATCTGTCCTAGGAAGTCAGGGAAGGTCCAGGAGGCTGGAGTCTGTTCCCTACAAGAAACAGGGGACACAGAAGGCTACCATGCCCAAGTGGTCCACAGGGTCCCGCTCAGTTTCATTATTATAGATTAAAACAAGGCCACCAGCAACCGTAAACCCATCCACACAAGGGGAGAACCACACAGAGAGAAGTGGAACCATATATGATTGGTGTGGAGAGGCCCCAGACTCCAGAGGAAAGACCATTCTTACTATAAAGTGCAAACAACTTGGCTAAATTTTATTCTAGTGTTTGTCAAAGGTAGAACTTGCAAATAATGACCTTAGATACATAGCAGAGGAGACTTATAGGCAAAGCATTGAAGGTGCAACCTGGATCCTTCTTACTGCTTATAGTAAAACTCAAGAGGTAAGAGATGAATTAAAGGAAGAATTGTTAAACAAAAAGGAACCAGACTTTAGAAACTTAGAAAATACTCAGCGTCTCTATACTACAAAAAGTGAGAAAGCTTGCTCTGAAGAGAGTCCTAAGGGTGAAGGTGAACGATTGTTTGATTAAGAGCTTGTGGATGCAACTCATAGACTTAACCATCTCAGCAGAGGCCAAGAGACAGGATTATGTAGCAGCAACTAGTTGAGGCACCCCATTATGTTAGTCCTTGAAAGTGAAAGTCGTTCAGTCGTGTCCGACTCTTTGCGACCCCATACAGTCCATGGAATGCTCCAAGCCAGAATACTGGAGTGGGTAGCCTTTCCCTTCTCCAGGGGATCTTCCCAACCCAGTGATCAAACCCAGGTCTCCCTCATTGCCAGCAGATTCTTCTCTAAAATTTTCAAGACTGCTGAGCCAGCAGGGAAGCCCATGTTAGCCCTTATCCAGCCCTTATTCTCTCCACCCGTTCAACTTATAGATACTTGTTCTCCTCTTCTTTCTTGCTTAATTGCACTCTGAAAATGATTGCCATCTAGCTACACCTGATGTATACTCCTCTAAGACAACACTCCCTAACACTTCTTTCCTCTGGGAGTGTTCTTCACTCCAGAAAGCATGTCATGGAAGGATGACCAAAATTCATCCTCTTCACTGTGACTGTACTCAGAGACAGGGCTTTTAGGAGATCATTAAGGTTAAATGAAGTTGTAAGGGTGGGGCCTTCATTGCAAAGCAACTATCCTCCAATTAAAAATAAATTTTGTAAAAAAAAAAAAGGGTGGGGCCTTAATCTGATAGAATTGGTGTTCTCATGAGAGGAAAAGAGACCAGAGCCTGAGTGCCCTCTCCACCTCGTGAGGACACAGAGAGAAAGCAACTGTCAGCAAGCCAGGGAAAGCAAACTAAACCCTTTAGGCTTTGATCTTGGTCTTCCCAGGTCCCGGAAGTGTGAGAAATAAATTCCCACTAAGCCACCCAGCCTGTGGTGTGTGTTATGGCAGCCTTCATGGACTGTCCACTTTTTGTGCCTCAGTTTCCCCATCTGTAAAGCAGGATCACCGTGCCCATCTGCAGAATCATCATGAGAACAAGCTATCTTTAGGGAAGTGTGGAGAAGAGACCCATTCATTGCGCGCTAGGTCTCTGAACAGTCGCTACGAAGTCTGCCTCTGTGTTACAGGCGCTTGTGTGTCTAACCTGCACAGAGGGGCCATACAGCCTTAGCTGGGGGAAGGGAACTGAGAAAGGAGAGTCAAGTATCTCTGTGACAGTCAAGGACATTTAAAGGGTAATTGCTGCTCTTTGAATTATGACAATTTTTTAAGAAAAAGAGACTCTAAAACTTTTACGACTGCATTTATTCGTCTGTAGAAGGTAGCCCTGGGCCAGCCTTTTCACTTCTCATACTTGAGGGAACCTGAAACAGAAGAGAGCTCATTGTAAATGGTCAAAAGATAGAAACAGTTCAGAGACAAATAAGAAGATGAAAATTAATTAGTCATCAAAGATGTTTAAATTTAAAGATCGCATTTTTTGCGCATTAAAATTCTATCATTTTAATCAATCTCATTGTTGGCAAGGATATTACAGACTCAGCACTTTTATAAGCTGGTGATATTATTAATTGGCAAGATTATACCTACCTGTGACTCAGTTCTATGGGGAATCTATCCTAAAAACAAAACAAAATACAAAAACAACTAAACACATTAGGTTGAGAACAAAAAAACAAAAACAAATGTCCAACAATTAGAAAATTATCCCATGGATAATTTAATGGACCATTAAAACTTGTTATAAAGACTTCATGGTAACCTCTAACATGTCAATGATAGAATAGTAAAAAATGTATACAACGTTATACACCTTATGATAATTTATTAATTCATAGGGAAAATTTTGCAAGCAGAGTATCAATAGTATACTTCTATCTGTGGCTTAAGATAGTAAGATAACCTTGGTCTTCTCAATTTCTGAAGTCTCAACTTACATCCATGAGTTAAAAAAATAAAGACACTCAAATTGTGGTCCGTCAGTTCAGAAACTGAAACCCAAGATTATATTAGTATGAAATACTATAATAAAATACTTTAATTTAGCTCTAAAAAAGCATTTATCTACTTCCTAGCCCACTTATTTACAATTATCTACTTCCTAGCCCACTTATTTACAATTAAAGGATGATCTTTGTTAGAATGAAAGCCCATTAAAAGGTTTAAGACTATTTCCCACATCTCACAACCCCAACCCTTTGTCCCCTCACTGGATATAGGGTGACTTAACTTCATTTCTTAGTTTCATGACATATAAAATGGACATGGCTGTTTGTACCTCACAGGGTGGTTATGAAAATTAAACAGATTATTAGGTATAAACTGCCAGGAATAGTGTGTGGCACAAAATAAGTATCAATTTTTTCTGATCTTGACCAAGTCTTTCCATGATACATGTCATCAACTTTCTTGAGTTCAAATTTAGCTTTAGAAATTTTTAAAACTTTTAACTTTTTACACAACCAGAATGTTCTAAACCTAGAAGACAAATTCATGGATTACTGTGTTCACCTAGAGGGTTAAAGGATAATTTCATTTTATCAGCCTACAGTTCAGCATATTATAGATTATTGTCTTAGTTTCTTTAAGTTAGCTGGAAAATTCCAGGAATGTAACATTTTAAGTATTGGAATACAAAAACGTGAAGTTTATTGATGTTTATTGTCACAGTTCACTTAAAAATGTTGGGCCCATCTAAGTTAAGGAGTTGGAAGGTCCAAGAAGAGGGTGGTCTGAGGAATAAAACCCAGCCTGCCGATCAGCAACTTTAACAAGGCAGGTATCCTCCTGCTGTTGGTTGTGTTGCTCTATAATCTGACACATTATCTGATGTACTTTTCCTTCCCCCACTGAGTCGAGACAGGGGATTGGGGTGATGAGGAGGGGAGAAGTAAAGAGACACCAGACCAGAAGTCCTCACTCACTGAGCTTCTTAGAGTTCAGTTCCAAGCTTCACAATAGTCTGAAAAGCAAGGCTCTTGTTGGGAAGAGGCCAACTTTGTTCAAGGGGACAGGTCTGGTGGGCAGAGCTCAGATGGCTGCTCACCCAGCAGTCACAGAGCAGAGAGGAGGCAAGATATGATGTGGGAAGACTTCCTACAACCGAAAATGGAGATGAAACTGAAACAGGAGGGATGGGTCAGCATGTGGAAGCTGCCTGATCCCCGGGAAGGGCCCCTGTACTATGCCATCCTGGGCTTTGACCCAGGGATGGGTGACGGTTCCAGAGGCAAAGTAGAGTCTGAAGAAAGCAAGGATCTGTACCCACTTCTCAGGATACAGCCTCTCAGAGGAGTGGGTGAGGACTGGCTGAGGGGCATCTTCAGGATCACAGACCTGAGGGCAGCCACATAGCCCGTCTGGGAGTAGGAAGGCCAGGAGGACGAAAAGAGGCCTGGGTTCTGAATGGCGTGGCTTAGAGAAAAGAAGCCACAGGGGGGCCATGGACACCCACAGCCAATGTCAGCCCAACTACACCCAAGACCAGGGCCAGAGGATTAGATGGGTCAGAGGTGGAGAGACACACACGAGCGCTCCCACTGCAGCTCCACGCGGTACACACTCCTCACTATACCGAAGGACAGGGAGGAGGGAGACGGCCTAAGAGGCACAGGAGTTCCCAAAGGGGACATTCCGAACACTGAACTGATTCTGCATTTACTCAAAGAAGATAGACCTTCATAGAGCAAGATAAAGAGCTTTCCCATCACTTGAGTGATAAGGGTCTTAATGGGGTCTCAAGAACAAGTGGAGACCAGTGTAGGAAGTAAAGTGGCCTTTCTGCCCATCTTAACTGTGCTCTAATCACTTATACTACTTCAGTGAGTGAAAGTCCAGCCAGGACCCCAAGACCAGAATCCAGTCTTGTTCAGAAGACAGCCTCATTGTCTCATATCTGAGGGAGAACCATACAGATGATTCTTCCAGTAAATGAAGCTCTAGAGTGAGCAGGGCTTTGGCCACTAAGCCCCAAGTCTCCTCCCTTGGGCACCTGGCCCGAGCAGCATGATGCTTGGGGGACTCTGCCCATGGTTCCTCTCACCTCAGAGCACCCCGGGGAGGCAGGCACCCAGGCCTGTCTTCTAGGCAAGAGCTGCCGCAAGGACAATTCCTGGAGGGAAAACTCTTCCAAAAAGGAAGAGAATGAGCCAAAGAGGACTGAAGAGTCCCGAAAAATATTTGTATTTCTAACCCCTTTTCCCTCCCGCTAGCAGATCTGCCATGAACACCATGTCTCTGGAGTCCGTTTTACCCCTGATGTGCTCTGCAGAGCCCAGGGTTAGAACAGGGACAAGGTGGCGGGTGGAAGGATCCACTGACCTCCCTCAGGGGCTGGCTCATGTGGTCAGGGGCTGAGCATTTGGTGGCTTTCTGCTGACCCAGAGCTGACCCAGGGAGGTCCCACAGCAGGTCAGAGAAGCTCTGCCTCTCAGGACCCTCTCAGCAAAGGGTCTTTGAGAGACCCTTCCATCCAATTCTTGTCATTGTCTCCCACATTCATGTGGGACCAATGAGATGGACCTTTCATAAAACTCATATAAATGAGATTTCCCTGGCAGTGCAGTGGCTAAGAATCCACACTCCAAATGCTGGGGGCTGGGTTCGATCCCTGGTCAGGGAACTAGATCCCATTGGCTGCAACTAAGAAGTTCACATGCCACAGCTAACAAAAGATCCCACGTACCGCAACTAAGACCCAGCACAGCCAAAAAAAAAATTAGAAAAAACTCATATAAATAATCCCTCAAGAAGTTCATAAGAATAGACAAGAAATTACCTTAATTAATTTAACCACCATGCCCACGATATGTCAGAGAAACAGAAATTACTGGCTTTCTCTGAAGATGCTAAGCTCACTGACAGACTCAGAGGCACATAGCAGCTAGAGATCTCAGACACACCAGGCTTCACGTCCACATGCTCACCTGCACACACACAGACAACCCACTGCCATGACTGAATCAATCTTTTGTCCCCACGGAAAAATCCAATTTCCAACAAAAGACATCTCCCTCTCTTATTTTCATAAAGAAATGAGACTATGTCATCCCTGTAATATTTTCTTCTTACCTGATCAGATTGGGCCTTAAAAGTCTTCCATGGAAACCAGAATTGAAAAAGACACATATACCCCAATGTTCATTGCAGCACTGTTTGCAATAATAGCTAAGACATGGAATCAACCCACAAGTCCATCAGCAGATGAATGGATAAGGAAGTTGTGGTACATATATACAATAGAATATTACTCAGCTATAAAAAAAATGCATTTGAGTCAGTTCTAATGAGGTGGATGAAACTGAAGCCTATTATACAGAGTGAAGTAAGTCAGAAAGAAAAACAAAAAAAGATACAACATATTAATGCATATATATGGAATTTAGAAAGACGGTAACAATGATCCTATATGCAAGGCAGTAAAAGAGACACAGATGTAAAGAACAGACTTTTGGACTCTGTGGGAGAAGGCAAGGGTGGGATGATTTGAGAGAATAGCATTGAAACATGTATATTACCATATGTGAAATAGATCACCAGTGCAAGTTCAATGCATGAAGCAGGGCACTTAAAGCTGGTGCTCTACGACAACCCAGAGGGATTGGGGTGGGGAGGGGTGAGGGAGGGGGGCTCAGGACAGGGGACACATGTGCACCCCTGGCTGATTCATGTCATTATGTATGGCAAAAACCACCACAGTGTTATAAAGTAGTTATCCTCCAATTAAAATTTTAAAAAAAATTTAAGAGTCTTCCTTGGGAATAAGACACTGTGTAGCACAGGGAACTCAACTTAATGCACTGTGGTAAGCTGAATGGGAAGGAAGTCCAGAAGGGATGTATGGATACGTATGGCTGGCTCCACACAGTAACATCTAACACAAAGTTGTAAAGCAACTATACTCCAGTAAAAATTAGTTTAAAAATAAGACAGTCTTCCCAGGTTCTGGTTGGATCTCTTCTTCAGTAGCTGAAGCCTGAGGACCACTCCAACAGAGGTGGCATGACTCCAAAGTTAGATGGACACTGTCCTACATGCTACATCTCACCTTACCAAAGTTCCAGAGAGAATGACTAGCACTCAAATCATTAGAGCACGTGTGCATGCTAAGTCACTTCAGTCGTGTCTGACTCTGCAACCCTATGGACCATAGCACACCAGGCACCTCTGTACAAGGGATTCTCCAGGCAAGAATACTGGAGTGGGTTGCCATGCCTTCCTCCAAGGTATCTTCCCATCCCAGGGATCAAACCCACATCTCTTCTATCTCCTGCATTGGCAGGCAGGTTCTTTACTACTACCAACCCCTAAACCTCCAAAGTTTAGAAAACAATAGCATCCCAGAGCCAAATGCAACCACTTGGGCAGCTTTCCTTATGAGCTCAGTGCCCCTGGTCTGCAAAACTTAAATGCCTACATGGAGATGCAGGAAGAGGGGGTGGAGACTGACAAACCACCCCATCAAAAGGGAGGTTCAATCTTTTAAAATATTCTGCTGACTAAACTCATCTGCATATGCACACTAGGACACCAGTGAACACTGGGGAAGATCCCAGAGCCTCCTGCCCACCATCCCCACTGCTGTGGTGCTGTGTGGAATCTTGCTATCACATGTCACCACTACCTGGGGAAAACATGAGATGGAAGATAGAACAATAGACACCTCAAGGCCCTCCCAGGATGCTAATAAATTCATCCCAACTAGCCAGACCATCTGATTGCAGAGCTTAAATTGCTATTAGAAGAAATGTTCCCAGGGGTTAATTTCACACACAGATTACCACAACCTGCAGTGTGGGGGGCGGGGGCTCGTTCAAGGAAATCTACCACCCACCAGGCTTCTTTCTTTCACAAACTCTTTCCAAGGACTGCTCCTATGACAGACCAAAATTGAGATGTGTAGGATGGCGGCACATCCAGATCCCACAACAGGCACTTATGTTCACATATGTATCCCTTTCCAGAGCCCCCCAGACCCCAGCACAACTGGTGTCTCACTTCAGCACTGAGGGTGGACTTTGTCCAGGGACACAGTCTCTACAGGATTGCAGGAAACGCTGAGCAACATTCAGAGCTTTGCCTGATGTGAAATGCCTAAGCCACAGCGGCAAATAGAAGAGATAAACGTCATTAGTGAACATCATGCCACCCAGTCTAATCCCCAAACAATAAAATCCTATACCTTGAAAGCCCAGTTTAAACAAGCCTCCCCTGGACCTTGACATTAATCCCTCTCCCTCCCAAGGCCAGATGCTGTGGCTTCACATGGCCATGTCCGCCCCGTCCACACACACGAGCACTTGCTGATTCAGTCCCAAGTGAACCTGCTCTGGCCTGAGCAGCTCGCCTCCTCCCTGCCTGCCATCAGCAGATTGTGTGCCTCACTAGGGCTCTGGCCTCAAGAATGTTGTTCATCTTGCACAGCTTCTTCCAACCCCAGCCCCCAAGTCTCCCCAAGTGCTGATCTCTGCCAGCACCAGATTCCACTCCTCAGAGATCCTCTCCAAGAGTGGGAAAATGGGTGCTGCTTCTGCAGACTGAAGTTGGAGGAGATCTGCCTCCCAGTTCCTAAGCCCCTCTAGACATGGATATTTCAGTCCAGTGAGCCACTGGACTGTCCCCATGTCTTCAGTTAGGGTATCTGACTGGACCCTGAAACCCTATGTATTAACAGTTGCCCTTTCAGGTAAACCAGAATACTCCCTGATGAGGATTCTTTGGGAAATCAAGGCCAACCTGAGCTTTGTTCCTCGGCCCCTTTATCTCTATCCCTCCTGGAGAGGTTTCCTGTGGAGGGGCAGCATGTCACGGGTGCTGTTATGGGCTGAACCGTGGCCCCCAAAACGCATGTGGAAATCCCAGTCCCTAGTACCTGGGACTGTATTTGGACTTAGGACCTTTAAAGAGGTGATTAAGCTTAAAAAGAGGCCATTAGGGTGGGCCCTAATCCAATCTGACTGGTGTCCTTATAAGAGGAGGAAATTTGGACACATAGACACCAGGGGTAAGCCCACACTGAGGCAAGGCCATCTCCAGCCAAGGAGAGAGGCCGGAAGAAAACAAGCTCACCAACACCTCAACTGTAAGACTTCCAGCCTCCAGAACTGTAAGAAACAAATGTGTGCTGTTTAAGCCACTTGGTCTGCGTGCTTTGCAGCTCTAGCAAACCAACTTCAGGTGCTAAAACCCAAGGAGAGGAGCCACAGAGGGAGGAGATGACATAGAGATGGCAGGAGATGGGAGGCGAGCTAACCCACTGGACGTCCTTGATAAAAGGTTGATTTCAAGGCTGGGGCTGGAAAAGTACAAGGTGCTTGAGTTTGGATCATCTTTTGCCAGAAAGGAAGTGATCAAAGGATGATGGTGATGGGATTTCCCTGGTGGGCCAGAGTTAAGAATTCACCTTGCAATGCAGGGCACATAGGCCTGCTCTACACCAGGCCCAAGGGGACTAGCAGGAAGGACCAGCCAGTCAGGTATCTTACCATGAGAATGACTCGGTGATGCCTACCTGATAAGGACCAGTGAAGATTAAATGCAAGCAGGATTCTTGCCTTAACACCTAACACACACAAACCACATTTGTGGACGCATTACTGTTATTCACTTAGGCAGTCGGGTTCAAGCTTCTGTTCACTCTTTCCTTTGTTCTTAGTCATTCCCTATCAGCTCATACAGTAGCAAGAGGATTCTGTCTTCCTAAAAGTTGATGGGAGAGGGGAAGTTTTAAATCTCAAGTGGCCAGAACTGGAAAATCTAGACTGAGCATGTGCACAAGTAGAATTCTTAGAAAACAGTAATCGGATCAGAAATGAGGCCAGCCAATCAGCAGAAAGTCTGCCAGACCTCAAACCAGAGTGAAGCACTGGTGACAGCCACGTGAGGAAACCCAGACCACTTGTTACAGAGTGGCAATGCCTGGGGCCCACTGTTGACTGCTCACCCGTCAATACTGATGGCTCACGATGAGGCAAGCCGACTTCATGAAGTCCAAGTGAACACTGACATGCCAGGTACTATGCTAGAAACTCCACTGACATGATGTCATTTGAACCTCACAGGTACCTTGCTGCTGCTGCTAAGTTGCTTCAGTCATGTCCGACTCTGTGCGATCCCTTAGACGGCAGCCCACCTCCCCCGTCCCTGGGATTCTCCAGGCAAGAACACTGGAGTGGGTACCTTACATAGGTACAATTATCATTCCCATTCTACAGATGGGGAAATTGAGGGTTGGAAAACTTCAGCAACTCACTCAAGGTCACACCAACAAGTGGTAAAACCAGGGTTTGAACCTCAGCATTCTGTCCCCAGAGCCACCACAGAACTGCTCTCCTAAACCAGCTCCCACAACCAAGCATCATTTGTTACTCCATAGCCCCCGCTGTTCCTTATACCACACTAAGCAACTTGCTTAGTTCCAGATTTCTGCAAGCCTTTCTAGTTTCAGTAGCAATAATGGAACAAGGGATTTCATCTATGTAACACTGAGCCACAAGAGCAAAACCTCCACTTCCTAGACTTGGAGAAAAGCAGCCTGCTCCTTCCAACAGTTTCCTTAGTTTGGCAAATAAGCAATAATGTTTCAATAAACTCCTTTGTTATTATAGAAAACTGTCTTGCAACAAGGTCAACTTAAAAAACAAATGTGCCTCTGAGTGTGCACGTGTGTACACGGGATCACCATGCAGCTTTATGAAGGGCAAGATACTTATTTCTTTTTCTGGAGACCTCGGAATCCAGAAAACCTTTTGACATATTAATCAGGGTCATAAAAAATTAAGCTTGGGTCTCTACAGGGTGATTCTGGAGGAGCTGCCTTCCCCTTGAATTGCTTTCCAATGAACTTGGGAACATAATAATAGATCTTTCAAACTAGCAAACTCACTGCCCACCTAGGTGCTTTCACACAATGATCTTGTTTCCATCACGTTTTAACATGGAAAATACCTCATGCCCAAGGGATGTCTTATGAGTTTTTGGATATCAACATAACTATTCAAGAACACTTTAGCAGACTGCTGGTTGGGGAGAGAATTCCCATCGTAGACACTGCCCTCTGGCGACAAGTATGTGCCAACTCACCACTGCCACCATCTGCCCAGGACCCTTCCTTCTCATTCTTCAAGCCCACAGCACAGCCGGCATGTTGTATAATGTCTCTCGATAGCTGTCTAGGTGAGGAAGTATGTGGCTCAGAAGTACTGCTGCTATAGCTCTGATGATCTGGGTCTCGTTTCTAGAAACCATATTTAGTTGTCAAACAGTATAATAGGACAGATTTTGACTATTTAAGCCAATATATTTCAAAGTTTTAACCTACAAAATTTTATTTAAGTGATGAGAACAATGTTGCAGTTATTATGGAAAGAAAAATCATTGCTCAGCAGACTGGTTTCTGTTCTGCTATAACCTTAAAATGTTGTGTGATTGGAAACTACAGAAAAAAGATTACAGCATGGAACAGATTCTGTATTTTATGTAACACCAAACAAAGCACTTCTGTTAGGCGATTCACGTGCAAGGAAAAACTAATGCAGCCATCTGCATCTGTGCAAATATTGCAACCACTCTACAATCCAGCCATCCAGTTTGTCCATCAGGACAACCCATCCCCCCTACCAATGCAGAATGTATCCTCCCAGTTGTCACGTAAATAGGACTAGCAGACAAGAGGAAGAAACCAAAATGTACCACTAAGCATTTGTCTGTTTCTGTTCCTGAGTATATTTCTCCTCTCTCTGCTATCTGTCCTCTTCAGTCCCTAAACAGGATCGCATTGCTAATTAGAAAAGACCTTCATTGATCTAACAATTGTCATTGTTCTTCCATTCTTTTGAGCCTCTTTCCAGTCTCAGACTTTCAGATTGAATGGACTTGAAGCTTGCCACTTCCCTCTGTTTGGATTTCAGATATTTACCAATAACATTCCATCACCCACCAAAGGCTGGCCTCCAGCCCACTCCTGTCCTTCACATGCTGCTCCTGGTTGTCTTCCCGGCCCCACCTATAGCTCCACGCACAGCTTCCCACACTTGGATCCCCAAGATTCCCCCTCCCTGATTGTAGGGCCCCATCTAGCTTCTCCATCTGCCCCTCTCTGATAGCCCCTCTTCCTCCTGTTCCTTAGGGCTCATTTCTAAGGCCTTTTCTCTCTTCACATCTTACCTCCTCTGATAACGAATACATTTTCAAGCATTCCAAATTTGCCTTTCCTTGGAATGAGCTCATGAATCCAGTTTGTACCTTCTGATGGAGACCCCTGAGCTATGTGTCCCAATAATCATGGTGACATTACAGTGCTCCAGTTTACAAAACAGGTTCACCTATGTAGTCCCACTGAATGGTCACAAAATCCCATGAGATTGGCATCAAAGGAGATCAACGAGCTCTCCAGCAGGGTTGACTCCCAGGGAGGGCCTCTCCCAAGGGGCACCCCTCTTCCTTTCTGCGCTTCCTGTCTGATGTGTGTTCTGCTGAAGAACAGCATTGCCACAGCGTGGCTTTAGGGACCCTCCTTTCATGTCCCTACTATCAAAATCCTATCAAAGGCTAAGTAATTCAGAGCTAGAGGCTCTGGACAGTGACAGGAGGTAAGGATACAGATGGTCAGAACTTGACTCCAAAGCTCACACAGACCTAGATTCAGACTCCAGTCCTGACATTCCTTAGCTGTGGGACCTTTACCTGTATTTTGGTTTCTTCCTCGGTAAAAGCAGCATCCGTACTAGGTCGGAGGATTGTATAAACCAACTAGCACAGACGCAGAAGTTGGCCTGCACCTAGAAAGAGCTCAATAAAACGGTGAGTGTCATTGTTCTAACTTCTTAAGACCTTTACCTCAGAGTCTTTGGCTTCTTCCAAAACATCAGTGAGAACTTGTATGTATTCGGTTGCGCCTCTGAGGATATCAACTTTGCTAGGCTTCCTGTTTTGGGGAAGAAACGGCACCAATGCCTTCAGTTTGGCCAGACCATGGTTGAGATTTTTTATCTGGAAAGGAAGAAGGCTCAGTGACACACGGGAAGCTAATCTGTAAGGCATCTCCCCAGACTACAGGAGGTGGTGGTGAGGGTTCGTTTCCGCAGCTCCCGTCTGAGCCATGAAGCCGAGCAGGCTCATGCCCAAGCACTGCCGCTCCACAGTGCAGTCCCTGGCAAGGGGAGCAGGAGTTGCACAAACCTGGCACCAGGCATGGGTGGGCTGGAAAGGGTGTCGAAGTCCACACGGGCCTCTTCCTCCGAGAGCAGCCCCACTGCAAAGGAGAGGCAGTCTGGGTAGTGGCTAAAAGCTCTGAGTCAGCACTTAAGGATTAAAATCCAGCTCCACCATTTAGCTTTGCAAAAGTCTGTCCGACGCTTCATATTACCGAGCCTTGGTTTATTTGCAAAGTGGAAAATCCTCACCTTGTAGTGGTGTAGCTGCTGGTTAAGGAACATAATTACACATGAAACATTTCCCCCACCACATAGAAAGTCCTCAATAAGTTGCCCTGACAATAATGAGTAAAATGTACAAACACTTGTCTATTCAAGTACTATGCCAACCATTCTTCAACCTCACTCCAATCTGAGTTGACGATATAGTCAAGTATTAGAGTCCAGAGAGTCTGCATATTGGTGAGACTTGAAAGGCAGAATGAAGTACCCTTTTTTCTTAATCTTCAGGGTCTAATTCCTTGGCTCCGGAGGCCTGGAATCCTGATTATTACTCCCCAGAGGACACAGGCCCTCAAAGAAAACTGGCTCTACACCGTGAAACCACTCACTTATATTGAGAGCTCCCTCCTAACCCACATCAAACTGGGCAATGAACACAGGCCATTCACAGCAGAATATGATAACCAATAAACTTATGAAATATCAAACTTTAATAATCAAAGAACTACAGACTAAAATAGAAATTATAGGTGGGAGGAAGGCTCAAGAGGGAGGGGATATATGTATACTTATAGCTGATTCATATTGATTTATAGCAGAAACCAACACAACATCATAAAGCAATTACCTTCCACTTAAAAATACAAAAAATAAAGCAGAAATTAGATACCATTTTTTGTGTACCAAGCTGGTAACATTTTTGTTTTGATTATCATACCGAGCATTGGGATAGAAGAAGGGAACCATCCTATAGCCTGTAAAAGTGGATACAAATTAATTAATAAACTTTTCTAGAAAGCAACTGGGCAACCTGTATCAAAAGTCATGAGACTGCTTATATCCCAGTAACTCCACTTCTAATGTTTTGTTGGAAAGCAATTATCAGACATGGATATAGATCTTTGTACCAGTAAAAAGCTGCAAAAAAAAGCATATATGCCCAAGACTAGGAGGCTGGATAAGCAGTCGATTTATATGTTGGACTATAAAGTCAAAAGCTGTTCTGCTTAGGAATATGAGGAAATGCTTTTGATAATGTTAAGTGGTAAAAAAGCACAAAAATATATACTAAGTGATCACAATTTTATAAAATTATTTTTATGCATATATATGCTTCCAGGTGACAATAGTAGTAAAGAACCTGCCTCCCAATGCAGGAGATGTAAGAGACCCAGGTTTGATACCAGGTAGATCCCCTCGAAAAGGGCATGCAACCCACTCCAGTATTTTTGCCTGGAGAATCCCATGGACAGAGGAGCCTGACAGGCTTCAATACATGGGGTCACAAAGAGTTGGACACGACTGAAGCGACTTAGCACGCACATATATATGCACAAATATAAGTAGGAAAAAGACCAGGAAGATACAACAAGAATGACAGTTTATGGTCGTTATAGTTGCATTGTGGGTGTTTCCAATCCCTGTTTAGTCATTTCTCTATCTTCCTGGTGTACTATTTCATCATTATAAAGAAGAATGAGGTCATTAGTTTTAAAATAGTGGATAACACCAGAACCGATTCTCTGCAGAAAGCAATTCCTTCCTGGTGGGGAAAGCCCAACTTAAAATGCCAAATACAGGAACAGAAACTTATTCGAGAACTACACCAACACATCGGATCACAGGGTTATCATAAAAGGCTCCCAACTTTCCCTGAAGTCTTCTACACTCACTAGGTTTTTCTCCTCACACCTGAGCCCAAACAGAGCTCCGAGTTGACTGACTGGAGCTACGTTACTAAAGGGTCCAGGAGTGTGCATGAACACCCCCAGCAGGGCATCGAAGAGCATCCTCCTCGAGTCCCAGGTCAGAATGTGCGCCCTCCCTCTTCCATCGCTCAGATCCTTCCCTCTCTCAGATCCTCTCTGCAGCCAGGCAACCCAAAGACATCAAAGGACTGAAAGGAGACCGAATTGGACAAGTTTGGGGTCGGAGTTTAGTTAGAAATACTGAGGGGAAAAATGCCGGTAGATGGCGCTCCGACTCCGCCCGCGGGACCATCCGGGTGGGTGATTTACCGCGTACCCGCCAGACTCTGGGAAACAGCCACTTTCAGACGCCGGCCTGGGAGTTGAGTGGGAGTCTGGGTGCACACCGAGACTTTGTTTAAATTCTTCGTTGAAAGTAAGCAAAAGAGTAACTTCCATTAGGTCCCCTGTCCCACGCCCCATTTGGGCTTCGGCGCAGGGTAAAGGGGGCCCCGAGCACCCACTCAGCGCAGGGGGTAGGGAGATGTAAGCGCCCTGCCGCCTCCGAGAGTTTAAAGCATCTGCCAGCGGGAGGCGTTTCTGAAGCGGCCGGGGTTCCCCTCGGCCTCCCCAGACCTGCTTCCTGCTCGGCTCCAGGTGGGTCCCATGTGAGGCGCCAGCCCCGCGCGGGTGGAGGGGAACCGGGCGGCCCTCGGGAGGTCCAAGCCGGTCCGGGCCCCCAAAGCGGGGGTGGGCTCCCCGGACCCCCTAATGTCTGAAGTGGTAGCGGGTCTGGGGGGAGCCTGGAGGAAGGCGGCCGGGTTCCGGCGCGGGGAGCCGGCGGGGCCGGCCTGACTCACCCGCTCGCGCTCTTTGGCGTTGGCCACGCGCCGCCGCTCCAGTACCAACTGCACGTCCTGGGTGGACGACGGCAGCCGCTTGAGCCGGCAGATGGTGGCCTGCTGGGGCAGCGGCCCGAACTGCTCCCGCAGCACGTCGTCCAGCAGCTCGGCCGGCGGGACCCTCAGGAGCTCGGGCGCGGCGTCCATGGCTGAGCGCGGGGGCGGCGGGCAGCTTGGCCTTCCCCGGGGGCGCCTGGGCCCCTCGGGGGCGGGGCCCCGGGCACCTGCCAGCATCCCCCTGCGCACCTGCGTACCTGCCTGCCCCGGGGAAGCGGCGCCGGGACCCTCAATTTAACAAACTCCACACGTGATTCCCCTGAAGCCTGGATTGCAGCGGGCTCGCAACTCGGCTGCATATCGGAGTCACCTGGGAAGTTTTTTAAACTGTACCTGCTGGGGTATCAGTCCCTCACATTCTGATTTAACCAATCTGAGTCGGGGCCTGAGTTAGTGGATACAGGTATGCGTGCATGCTAAGTCGCTTCAGTCTTGTCTGACTGTGCGACACTATGGACTGTAGCCCGCCAGGCTCCTCCATCCTTGGGATTCCCCAGGCAAGAATACTGGAGTGGGTTGTCATGCCCTCCTCCAGGGAATCTTCCCGACCCAGGGATCGAAATCACGTCTCTTTTAGTCTCTTGCACGGGCAGACGGACTCTTTATACCACCAGCACCATCTGGAAAGCCATATATGTCTACATGTGTAGGCAAATAAACATGAACACATATACGTTTACCAGGAAAAAAAATTGATGAATGCACAGACAACTTTTTTAAAATTCGTTTGGAAACATGAGTTACAAGAGCAGTAACACAAAGGTTCTGTATCCCCTTCACCTAGATCTCCACTTGTTAACTATTTTCACATTTGCTCCATCACTCCCCTTCTCTCTATGAAATGTATCATTTTCATTATCCTTTTTCTAAAGCGTTTTCTTTGTCTTGTCCTCTCTTCATGGCTTTGACAGTTTCAGAGAGTAGGATGTCCCTCAACTGGGGTCAGTCCAATGTTTCCTCATGTCCAGGCCCAGGTCCTGACCTTATGGCTGGGATTCCACAGAGAAGATGCTGGACTTTCCTCAGTGCTTCGTATCAGGAGGCATGTGGTGTTGACCTGTCCTGACAAGTGTCAGGACTTTGGTCACCCAGTCAAGGTGTTGTCTGCCAGGCTTCTTCACATTAATTGACATTTTTTTCCTTTTAGTTGATAAATATTTTGTGAGGAGATACCTTTAGCATTCAATACTGACTCCTGCCTGAATTGACCACCGCTCTGATAATTGCCAAATGATTACCAGCCTCTTGTGGAGAAGAGCTCTCCCTTCTCCCCAGTTTCTGATTCATTTTGTTATGTCAGCAGGAGCTCATGAATTTCTATTTTATTCAGTAAGATGTAATTCATATTACTATTTATTTTAATATTCATATTGTCCCAGATTTGGCCTGTGGGAGCCCCTTCAAGCTGGCTCCTCTGTCCTTTTAGCATGACTCCACCATTCTTTCAGCACTTACTTACTTGTGCCAAAAAGACAACACATTCCAAGCTCATCTCAAATTTTCCATGCCCTGCCCGGAAATTGATCAATTCTCCTTTTAGTGGAAAATGGGGTTTAGAAATCAAGTTTGGATATTCATTCCTTTTGGGATGCCATTGCCTCTAGGCTCTTTTTGGAGACAAGGTATAGATGTAAGCATGCACACAAGCAAACACAAGCATACACAAACATACAGCTGTGTCTATCTCTGTATGCAGATGGATAGACAGCTTTTTTTTTTTTTTCATTTATTTTTATTAGTTGGAGGCTAATTGCTTTACAGTATTGTAGTGGTTTTTGTCATACATTGACATAAATTAGCCATGGATTTACACGTATTCCCCATCCCGATCCCCCCTCCCACCTCCCTCTCCACCCGACTCCTCTGGGTCTTCCCAGTGCACCAGGCCCGAGCACTTGTCTCATGCATCCCACCTGGGCTGGTGATCTGTTTCACCCTAGATAATATACATGTTTCGATGCTGTTCTCTCGAAACATCCCACCCTCACCTTCTCCCACAGAGTCCAGAAGTCTATTCTGTACATCTGTGTCTCTTTTTCTGTTTTGCATATAGGGTTATCTTTACCATCTTTCTAAATTCCATATATATGTGTTAGTATACTGTATTGGTCTTTATCTTTCTGGCTTACTTCACTCTGTATAATGGGCTCCAGTTTCATCCATCTCATTAGAACTGATTCAAATGAATTCTTTTTAATGGCCGAGTAATATTCCGTGATGTATATGTACCACAGCTTCCTTATCCATTCGTCTGCTGATGGGCATCTAGGTTGCTTCCATGTCCTGGCTATTATAAACAGCGCTGCGATGAACATTGGGGTGCACGTGTCTCTTTCAGATCTGGTTTCCTCAGTGTGTATGCCCAGAAGTGAGATTGCTGGGTCATATGGCAGTTCTATTTCCAGTTTTTTAAGAAATCTCCACACTGTTCTCCATAGCGGCTGTACTAGTTTGCATTCCCACCAACAGTGTAAGAGGGTTCCCTTTTCTCCACACCCTGTCCAGCATTTATTGCTTGTAGACTTTTAGATAGCAGCCATCCTGACTGGCATGTAATGGTACCTCAGTGTGGTTTTGATTTGCGTTTCTCTGATAATGAGTGATGTTGACCATCTTTTCATGTGTTTGTTAGCCATCTGTGTGTCTTCTTTGGAGAAATGTCTGTTTAGTTCTTTGGCCCATTTTTTGATTGGGTCATTTGTTTTTCTGGAATTGAGCTGCAGGAGTTGCTTTGCTTGTATATTTTTGAGATTAATCCTTTGTCTGTTGCTTCATTTGCTATTATTTTCTCCCAATCTGAGGGCTGTCTTTTCACCTTGTGTATAGTTTCCTTTGTTGTGCAAAAGCTTTTAAGTTTCATTAGGTCCCATTTGTTTATTTTTGCTTTTATTTCCAATATTCTGGGAGGTGGGTCATAGAGGATCCTGCTGTGATTTATGTTGGAGAGTGTTTTGCCTATGTTCTCCTCTAGGAGTTTTATAGTTTCTGGTCTTACATTTAGATCTTTAATCCATTTTGAGTTTATTTTTGTGTATGGTGTTAGAAAGTGTTCTAGTTTCATTCTTTTACAAGTGGTTGACCAGTTTTCTCAGCACCACTTGTTAAAGAGGTTGTCTTTTTTCCATTGTATATCCTTACCTCCTTTGTTGAAGATAAGGTGTCCATAGGTTCGTGGATTTATCTCTGGGCTTTCTATTCTGTTCCATTGATCTATATTTCTGGATAGACAGCTTTTAAAAGTAGTAGTTCACACTAATACCTCTAATTCCAATCCAACAGGTTTCTCTCTAGTTTTCCCCTTTCCTTATTTGTAATTCCCTTCTCCAACAGTGAGAAACTTGACTCTGGTTACTTATTTGCTCAATTTCCACATATAACTAATTTCCTAGTCACATCAACCACCTCCTCAGCCCCATCTCCATGGCAACTGCCTTCAAGGGCAGGGCAAGGAGGGAAAGAAGAGGATACACCAAGTGCTTAACTGCAATTCTCCTGAGCAGTGGGCCTGGGAACCGAGAGTTTGATCTGTGCATCCATCTTCTATATTGCTTGTGTTTCCATACTAGCATGAAATTACTTTTGTAATTTTTTAAATATATTTTTTGAAGAAGGAAAACAATTTTGTGTGTTCTAGGTTCATTTGGTATTGTCTGCTGGGAGACAGAGAGAAGGCAGCAAGAGCCAAGTATGTGGGAATTAAGCTTAAAATGGAGTTGGTTTACCTATTTACTTATCTTTTCTTAGCATCAAAAAGGATATTATTGACGTTGTTCTATTTTATTGCCAAACCCTTAGGCAGGCAAGCTGGTATGACCAGGAACCCAGTGTAAGAAACCCAGACTTTATTCCTTCAGACCTTCTTCCCTTCATCAACACCAACTATAATTTTCTACCCCTTGGCTGTTTGATTCCTCAACTGAGCCATCTGTTCTGAAGGAGAGCAATCACAAACTAGTTTGAGCTGAGAGGCTGACACCTTTCCGTCATGCAATAATGTAACAGCCAAATGAACAAGAAAGTTTATTTCTCTTGCCTCTAACTGTGAAAGGTGGAGGTAAGCAGGGCGTCTCTGCTCCTCATGGTCACTCAAGGACTTAGATTCCTTCTAAATCATTGCTCCTCCATTATTGCTTTTTGGTGTCATTTCCCAAAACGAAGCTGTCCCGCTTGAGGCTTCTGCCATCACTGCCGTCCAGCAGGGGTCAACCTCACCGTAGCAAAGTCCTCAGGCCATGCATACGCCCAGTCAAGCTTCAGAAAACTCTTCTAATGGCAGAATCTCTTCGGGGTATTCCAAGCAGATGCCAAGGGGCTTAATTCAGGGACTTAGGTGCTTACACAATCCTCCTGGAGAAGTAGGAGGAACTCTGAGTTCAAGGACACACCACCAAAGCCACAGCCAGACAGTGGGAAGCCCTCACCCCTGAAGCTGCCACTCAACCCTCCAAAGGCAGGAGAGGGGCCCGGGACACTGTTGCCAAGAAGCCCCAAGTCCCCTTACCCTGGCTTGTCCACGGGCACAGATCAAAGGAGGGGCGCTCTGCCTCAATTCCCTGCTGCCAGTCTCACACACCTGTTTCTAGCTAAGTCATCTTAACTGCGGACCAGAACTATGGGTACAAGGGGTTCTGGGAAATGGAGCTTGGGGTCTCCCTGACTCTGCAATGCAGAAAGGCACCTGGGGAAGGAAGCAAGGAAGGTCCACATTACCTGCCACCCCCAGACACAGAGAAATTTCCCCAACAGGTTCACCTCATCAGTCTTTGCCTGTCTATTACCCTGGGACCCAGCTGATGGGAACACCCATGCTGGGTGCTCGAAGCCCCCAGCACACCAATTAGATCACGGCTCCAATACAATTCCTGTTAATCTCCTTAGCTCAGCCAAGACATGAGATAGCAGTGAGCGACAGCTTTAGTAAGGGAAAGCAAAGAATGATGTTTTAAAAGGTTTCAAAGACTACATACAGTCATGTTGCTCAGCAGGTTAAGAATCCACCTGCTATGCAGGAGGCCCCGGTTTGATTCCTGGGTTGCTCAGATCCCCTGGAGAAGGGATAGACTAGCCACTGTACTATTCTTGGGCTTCCCTGGTGGCTCAGAGGGTAAAGAATCCACCTGCAAAGCGGGAGACCTAGGTTCGATCCCCGGGTTGGGAAGATCCTCCAGAGGAGGGCATGGCAACCCACTCAGGATTCTTGCCTGCAGAATCCCCACGGACAGAAGAGCCTGGCAGGCCATGGGGTCACAAAGAGTGGGACCTGACCAAGCGGCTTTCACTTTGCCTAGAATTGCTAGCCAAATCAATTTGGCAGTTTCATATTATTATTCACTTTCACATAAATGTGTATTAATATTATTACATGTTACTCATCACATAGTATGTATTATTTTATCTCACCATATTTCTGGGAATTAAACTTTACTCCCATGCTCAGACTTAAGTTGAAAAAAGTAGGGAAAACCACTAGACCATTCAGGTATGACCTAAATCAAATCCTTTACGATTATACAGTGGAAGTGATAAATAGATTCAAGGGATTAGATCTGATAGACAGAGTTCTATGTCTATTAGAACTCTATTAGAGTTCTATTGTCACAGAGGTTCATGACGTTATACAGGAAGAAGTGATCAAGACCATCCCCAAGAAAAAGAAATGCAAAAAGGCAAAATGGTGGTCTGAGGAGGCGTTACAAATAGCTGTGAAAGGAAGAGAAGTGAAAGGCAAAGGAGAAAAGGAAAGCGATACCCATTTGATGCAGAGTTCCACAGAAGAGCAAGGAGAGATAAGAAAGCCTTCCTCAGTGATCAATGCAAAGAAATAGAGGAAAACAATAGAATGGGAAAGACTAGAGATCTCTTCAAGAAAGTTAGAAACAATGGAACATTTCATACAAAAATGGGCTCAATAAAGGACAGAAATGGTATGGACCTAACAGAAGCAGAAGATATTAAGAAGAGGTGGCAAAAATACACAGAAGAACTATACAAAAAAGATCTTCATGACCCAGATAATCATGATGGTGTGATCACTCACCTAGAGCCAGACATCCTGGAATGTGAAATCAAGTGGGCCTTAGGAAGCATTGCTGCAAACAAAGCTAGTGGAGGTGATGGAATTCCAGTTGAGCTCTTTCAAATCCTGAAAGTTGATGCTGTGAAAGTGCTGCACTCAAATATATATTGAGTGCCACCAAATTTGGAAAACTCAGCAGTGGCCACAGGACTGGAAAAGGTCAGTTTTCATTCCAGTCCCCAAAAAAGGCAATGCCAAAGAATGCTCAAACTACCACACAATTGCACTCATCTCACATGCTAGTAAAGTAATGCTCAAAATTCTCCAAGCCAGGCTTCAACAGTACGTGAACCATGAACTTCCAGATGTTCAAACTGGATTTAGAAAAGGCCGAGGAACCAGAGATCAAATTCCCAACATCCACTGGATCATCAAAAAAGCAAGAGAGTTCCAGAAAAACATATACTTCTGCTTTATGAACTATGCCAATGCCTTTGACTGTGTGAATCACAACAAACTATGGAAAATTCTTAAAGAGATGGGAATACCAGACCACCTTACCTGCCTCCTGGGAAATCTGTATGCAGGTCAAGAAGCAACAGTTAGAACTGGACATGGAACAACAGACTGGTTCCGAATAGGAAAAGGAGTATGTCAAGGCTGTATATTGTCACTCTGCTTATTTAACTTATATGCAGAGTATATCATGAGAAATGCTGAACTGGATGAAACACAAGCTGGAATCAAGATTGCTGGGAGAAATATCAATAACCTCAAATAGGCAGATGACACCACACTTATGGAAGAAAGTGAAGAACAGCTAAGAAGCCTCTTAATTTAAGTGAAAGTGGAGAGTGAAAAAGTTGGCTTAAAGCTCAACATTCAGAAAACTAAGATCATGGCATCTTGTCCCATCACTTCATGGCAAATAGATGGAGAAGCAATGGAAAGAGTGATGGACTTTATTTTGGGGGGCTCCAAAATCACTGCAGATGGTGACTGCAGCCATGAAATTAAAAGATGCTTGCTCCTTGGAAGAAAGGTTATTACCAACCTAGATAGCATGGTAAAAAGCAGAGACATTACTTTGCCAACAAAGGTCCGTCTAGTCAAAGCTATGGTTTTTCCAGTAGTCATGTATGGATGTGAGAGTTGAACTGTAAAGAAAGCTGAGCGCCAAAGAATTGATGCCTTTGAACTGTGGTGTTGGAGAAGACTCTTGAAAGTCCCTTGGACTGCAAAGAGATCCAACCAGTCCATCCTAAAGGAAATCAGTCCTGAATATTCATTGGAAGGACTGATACTGAAGCTGAAACTCCAATTCTTTGGCCATCTATCTAATGCGAAGAACTGACTTATTTGAAAAGACCCTGATGCTGAGAAAGATTGAAGGCGGGAGGAGAAGGGGAAAACAGCAGATGAGATGGTTGGATGGCATCACCGACTCAGTGGACATGAGTTTGAGTAAACTCCAGGAGTTGGTGATGGACAGGGAGGCCTGGCATGCTGCAGTCCATGGGGTTGCAAAGAATTGGACACAGCTGAGTGACTGAACTGAACTGGACTTATAAATGGGAAAATTAATGCCAGAGAAGCTAAGTAACTAGCCAAGGTCATCCTGCTCGTCAGTGGCAGGTATGAGCCGACAGCTCAGGTTTGCTGTCTATGTGGCAATCCTTTCTCCTTGAGATCTCGGCCACCTCCATCCTAAGTCCTCTGGTCCAGCCCAGTACCTCTGATTAACCTGGCCCACCAGCACCCAGGTCTTGCTCCTCTCTGGAAGTCCTGCTCCCTGTGCCCCACAGCTCACCTCCAGCCCCTGGGCATGAGCTGAGGTTAATATCTTGGCCACATTCTCAGCAGAGGTAACAGTGGGTCAGAAGTGCTTCTCCACCAACAGCAGAGAAGAGGAACAGGCCCACAGGCTCTATCCCCAGGAAGCTGCTTCACGGTCATTCCCCCACAGGGACACTCAGTTCGTGCCTTTCTCATTTGTGCTTCTCTGCTTTGGCCACAGCCAGGAGCCTGGAGCTCTGACCTGATGCAGAAAGATGCCTGGCAGCCTGGCTAATGGGGTAGATGGAAGCTGAGGGCCTGTGGGGCCACATGGAAGAGCTGAGACTTAAACAGGGCCTGAGGGTTCATTATGGTCAGAGGAGAAGAGCTTCTGCAGCACAGGGGTTCCTAGGATTTTTGAGCACATCATCCCAACTCTAGGCCTCACCTTGCCATCTATAAAGCAGAGATGTTAATAGAAGCTTCCTCAGAATTGTAGTGAGGAGTCCATCAGGCCATGGGTGTAAAAATTACAGCTAAGGCTTATACAGTGGGATTCAGGTCCCGTGCACCATTCTAAGTTCCTCATATGTAGTAACTTTCTAAATTCACGCAACAGCCTCAAGAGGGAGGGACTCTATTCACCGGAGAAGAAATTGAGACACAAAATCAGGTAACTGGCTTTTCCAGCTAGAAAGGGGCAAAACTGCATGCATGCCAAGTCACTTCAGTTGTGTCCCGCTTTTTGTGACCCAATGGTCCATGGGATTCACCAGGCAAGAATACTAGAGTGGGTTGCCATGCCCTCTTCCAGGGAATCTTCCATGAACCAGGGATTGAATCCGCATCTTTTATGTCTCCTGCATTGTCAGGCAGATTCTTTACCACTAGCACCACCTGGGAAGCCCCAGAGCCTGGATCTATAACCACAAAACTCTCCTGCCTTAGGTGACCCCCACCCCCCTTGGAAGTGATTACAAGAATAGCAGTGATGATTCATGAACCCGAGGGAACAAACTTCTGGAAACTCGGCTGTTATACAGACAAATCCTCAGTGACAGAGGCAGAGGGATGTTCTGAGTAGTGCAGAAGCTGAGAGCAGAGCTGGTTGAAGAGTCCTGAGGTTCTGAGACCTTGCTGCAGAGGTGCCATGAGAAGCTGAGAGGGGCCACCTCGACAAGGGTGTAGATTGCTGGTCTGGCATCTATACAGCTGGGAGTGGAAAGTGCTCGTCAGCTCTAAGAAGGGTAAGATTGCAACACAAGTTGGGCTCTGGGAGGTGCAAGAGGAAGTGGGGTGCAGGCTGCTTTGAGGGAGCATAAGGGGAGCTGAGAGGCACAGTTGTGCTGGGAATACTCTGCTGTGCGGGGCTTATCCTGCAGGAGGAAGTCTAATTAGGCCCTTGTTCTGTCCTAAGTCACCACCACCACCACCCCGAAAAGCAGCCCAGAGTTCCTCACTCTTCTGTGACTCTCGTGAGGCCTGGGGCTTTTATTGACAGTGCCTGGGATTGTTTGACTGGGAGCTGCAGAGGTAGCAGATCCAGGTGGAGCCATTTATACCTGATCCTTATAAGTGAAAGCAGTACAAAGGGCAAGGGTCTCCCCAGGAGGCATGGTGTAGGCATACAGGGGTGTCAGACCAAGGCCCAGGCCAGAATCTGGGCGTGTGTGGCAAGTGTTATAAGAATTCTGGAGCATGAAGGGCTGAGACATCAGCTGGTAGAGGACACTTGGAGTTTCCAACTATAATGAGTAGGGATACATTCTCCTCTGAACTAGTGACCTCATTATCCTCAAAAGGTGGTAATGTCTTCCTTCAGGATTCATTCTCTCTCCTGACTGAGAAATTATTCTAGAAAACCAGGCCTCAAAGTTCATTTCATGACAACCGAGAAGTCCAGGCCTTCTCCCCCCATGCCAGAGTCTGGCTTTCCCCTAAATGACGATGTGTAGACCCCAGCCTCCTCAGATTGGGCCCTCATGCAGAGAAGGACTGGAAACCACGGCTCTGGGAGACAAGGCTGTGGGCACACCCCAAGTGGCGGCAATTGCCGGTCACAGCCCGCCGCTGCCAACTAGACCATCCGCGTGGCAGCTTCACAGGGTTCCCACGGGGGCGGCGGAGTGGACAGGCACCCCACGGTGACGAGCCGACCACTTCCCCAGCGCATCTGCAGATTCACTCTGCCTCCCCAGATGGCCCCACTCAGCCTAGAGAGAACTTTGTTCCTCTGCCTTTCTCTTTCTCGGGGAAATTCCAGCCTTCAGAACCTTCTCTAGAGGAGAGAAAGGGCTCGCCTGGACATGAGAATTGACCCTGGAGAGGGAACTGGAGAGAGTTCTTCACGTTTACCTGTTCCTGTTCTGTTAGCTCTAGGCAGCAGACCCTAGGTGGGCTGGATACCACTCCAGAAGGTCCCCAAATCCAGGTTTCAGGCATTGCAGGACTTCTTCCTCTGGCTCTGAGAAGGGAACAGATGTCCTGACCACCACTCCTCCCTTCCCTACTCGAATGATAGCTCTAAAAGGAGCAGAATTTTTATCCGTTTGGTTCCCTGTTGTATCCCCAAAACCTAAAAATGTGCTTGGTAGAAGCACTATGAATAACATAAGCACAATAAATAATCCTTGATTGAATTAATATTAATAAAAAGTAAAATTCTTCATAATTATGGTTATGAATCTTTAGACATTAAAGTAACATTGAAATACATAAAGCAAAAGCTATTAGAAATCAGAAAAAATGGTGTCATAGAGAAATGTTAAACATAAGAGATTTAAAATCCTCTTAGAAAAGTGATAGGTTGAGTAGACAAAACATAAAAGAGGATATAGAATACCTGAATAATGAAAATTGCAAACCTAAGCTAATAAATGTGCCTATGGAACATTTATAACATGTGAACATACATTAGGTCACAAAGAAAATCTCAGTAAATTCCAAGAAAGGGGAACATATTTAATACTGGCTTCTGCTTTACTTTGTGTAAGCTAGAAAAACCCTAAAACAAATAAGAGAAATACATGCAAAGAAAACAACAAGCCCATCTCTCTATACACACACACACACACACACACACACACATGTATATAGCCATTACTACAAAATACCTAGGAATCAACTAACGGGAAATCAAATCTAGCAATATAATAAAATAATACCATAACCAAATCAGTTTCTATTCAAAATCTGCAAATATAACTGACCATTAGGAAATTATTAATGTAATTTATTATGCTAACAGTAAAGGGATAAGATTTTTATTAATATTTTGGAGTATTCTGAAAACCCATTTGACAAAAGTCTGTATTCATTCTTTTTTTTTTTTTTTTTTTGAATTTTATTTTATTTTATTTTATTTATTTTTTTTTATTTCTTTTTTTTTTTAATATTATTTTATTAGTTGGAGGCCAATCACTTCACAACATTTCAGTGGGTTTTGTGTATTCATTCTTAATTTAGATTATCTCTGGTTATTTGGAATTAAAGGAAATTTCCTTTGCTTTATGAAAGGTAACTACCAGAAATCAATGACAAGCAACTTAGTGCAAAACTGGAAAGAGTCACATTAATGTCAGGAACAAGACAAGCATGCCAGCTATCACTACTACTGTATAGCATTATTCTGGAGGTCTTACCAATACAATAACAAAAGAAAAAGAAATATGGTATAAATTCCAGAAAAGTACAATTACCATTACTTGCAAGTAATGTTGTTTATCCATAAAACCCAATGCAACTTACTAGGGGAAAAAATAAGGACCAGAGTTCTTATCTATGTATTCAATAACATGTTTTATATATGATAAATATGCAAAATTAGTAGCTTTCCTTAATACCATAATATCTTATTAGAGAATATGAGTTTCCAGTTGAAAGGCGTAGATTCAATGTACACATTCATGTCTATTTGCTCTGAAAATCTACTATAATGACAGTAAAAAAATAAAAATAAGAAAAACCCATAGTGACAAAGAGAATGAAAGAAAAATCAACAACAGGCAAGAAATTTCAACAAAACTTGGAAGCTGGTGATAGGTGGGTGAGTGGTAATTGACTTGTGTATGTGTGTGTTTATTACTCCCTCAGTGGCGTCTCTCTTTGTGACCCCATGGACTGTAGCCCAGCAGGCTCCTCTGTCCATGGGATTCCCCAGGCAAGAAAACTGGAGTGGGTAGCCATTCCCTTCTCCAGGGGATCGTTGATCCTTGTTGCTTGTGGGAGGGGCTTGATGATTGGTGGATTTCATCAATTGAAAAAAAGTAAATTTAGTATTTGAGAAAGTTGGGTTTTATTTTATTTTATTGATATATAATTGATTTACAATGTTGTATTCAATTTCTGTTGTAAAAAGTTGACCTTTCAAACAGGTGAAAAAGAGATAAAGAGATAAAGATATTTGAGACAAAGTCGATGCCAACCTCATACTGCAGGCAGCTTCTTTACCATCTGAGCTACTGAGAAAATGGAAGTCTAACTGGCACAAGTGGGGAGAGTGAATAAACATCAGGACAACCCTGGTAACTTCACAACCTGAAAGTTCTGAGTACCTCTAAATGCAGGGGTGCAGGGCAGCCTGAAAAATAGGAGAACCAGTTAAACTTTTCTCTTTCTCATTTAATGTTTGTTTATATTGAAGGTTAGTTGTTTTATAATGTCAAGTTGGTTTCAGGAGTACAGCAAAGTGATTCAGTTATAGGTGTGTGTGTGTGCATATGTGTGTGCGTGTGTATGTGTGCATGCGTGTGTGAGCGTGTGTGTGCGTGTATGTGTGTGTGTGTTCTTTTTCAGACTCTTTTCTCATATAGGTTATTACAGAACATTGAGTAGAGTTCCCTGTGTTATATAGTAAATCCTTGTTGCTTATCTATTTTATATATGCGTGTGTGCTCAGTCAGTCAATCATGTCCAACTCTTTGTGACCTGGTGGGCTGTAGCCCACCAGGCTCCTCTGTCCATGGAATTTTCCAGGCAAGAATACTGGAGTGGGTTGCCATTTCCTATTCCAAGGGATCTTCCTGACCCAAGGATCAAACACATGTTTCTTGAGTCTCCTGCATTGGCAGGCAGATTCTTTAACACTGTACCACCTGTTGTTCAGGGCTCAGTCATGTCTGACTCTTTGTGACCCCATGGGCTGCAGCATGCCAGGCTTCCCTGTCCTTCACCATCTCCCGGAGCTTGCTCAAACTCATGTTCATTGAGTCAGTGATGCCATCCAACCATCTTATCCTCTGTCGTCCCCTTCTCCTCCTGCCTTCAATCTTTCCCAGCATCAGGGTCTTTTCCAGTGAATTGACTTTTCCATAGCAGGTGGCCAAAGTATTGCACCACCTGGGAAGCCCCAATATATATATATAGTAGATATATATATACTACTATATTATATAGTAGAAATATATGTTAATCCCAAATTCCTAATCTACCCCTCCCCCATACCTTTCCCCTTTGGTAACCATAAATTTGTTTTCTATGTTTGTGAGTCTGTTTCTGCATTGTAAATAACTTCATTTGTATCATTTTTTTAGATTCCACATATAACTGATATCATGTGACATTTGTCTTTGACTTACTTCACTAAGTATAACATTCTCTAAGTCCATCCATGTTGCTGCAAGTGGCAATATTTCATCCATTTTTATGGCTGAGTAATAGCCCATTTTATATATATATATATATATACACACCACATCTTCTTAAGTCAATCATCGGTTGATGAGTAACTACAAGTTTCTTGATTGCATTCCCATGAGCTCTCTTTTTTCTTAACAAGAGCCGCATTGCTTTAATTATTATAGTTTAATAATACATTTTGCTATTCAGTAGGGCAAGTCCCCCTTTAACTTTTTTCAAAATTTTTTAGATCTGTTTGTGGCAGGCGCTTGGTGATTGGTGGATTTCATCAATTTAAAAAAGGTGAATTTAGTATTTGAGAAAGTTGGGGTTTTTATAATTTTACTGACATATAGTTGATTTACAATATTGTATTTAATTTCTGTTGTAAAAAGTTGACTTTTCAAACAAGTGAAAAAGATGGGCTATGATTTAATGATATTTGAGATAAAGTAGATGCCAACCTCATGATATTCTCAAAAATAAATTCCAGGTGGCTCAGTAAGATAAATGTAAAAATAAAATTATGAAAGTACCAAAAGAAATGTAGAAAATGTTATTTCAATCTTTCGATAGAGGAGGAGGGTCCAAGATTAATTAAAAAAAAAAAAACTTGGGAGCCACAAAAGAAAAAGGCCAAAGGAAAAGCAAAAAGGAAAAAAGTGAACACAAATAGGTTAAGGTCCAGTTCAGCCAAAGATATCATAAAAGATAGAACAGATTTCCAGTTCTGGGCATGATGGAGTCACTAGACTAGCCATTCTGCTGTAAGCAACCAGAAAACTGGACAAAACAGATGAACTCTGTTGTTTTCAGACATTGGATAACGGGCAGAGCAAAACTGGCATCTGATTGAATGAGCCCACGACCCTCCTGGGTTTCTTCCTGGAGGATTATTTCCAGACCACTGGGCAGAGGGGGAGGGTCCACAGAGGGTGTGGCAGTCTCAGTAGGCTGAGGAAATAAAGATGTAAGTTTGGGGAGACTGAGCAGACATTCTAGAATTTGGGAGCAGAGTATAAAGTAATGCAGAGAAAGAACTCTATAAGTCATCCTGGCAGGTCCCAGGAAAGCCCTGGTTTGGGCCTGGGACTGGAGGTGGAGTTACCCCCTGGGAGTAGAAGGGATGTGTCTGGGGCTCTCTGGGGCCTGTATGCAGGAAGGAGAGAAAGTCAGTGGGGTTCAGGTCACCCAGGAGCTTACCCACAAAGAAGAGAGCCACAAGACAGGAAGGAGACCATGAACACACCCAAAAAGGCCAGAGTATAAAGTAATGCAGGGTAAGGCAGAGAAAGAACTCTAGAAATGTGTCTTGGGTTCCCTGGGCACGTTAAGGATAGGACCCCAGTATTTGAGGCAAAACACTTGCTCTAGAAATTCTCATTCTAAGTTGAGCTGGCAGAAAGCCGAGTCCCTGGAAGGGTGAATAGGGGCAAGAAAAGTCAGAGACATGTCCCTGAGAATTAACAGTCTGAAGACAGTAAAGCCAGCCACTCAGGAGAAATGAGTTTGGGGAGTGACTTTAAAGGGCCTGGAAAATTCCAGCTCCAGCCCCGTCTCCAACAAAGGAGGTGCCGAGAACAGCTGGGTGGCTATGACTTCTGGGAACATGTACCCCGCCCAGTCATTGTAGTTTGTGGTCAACCTCTGCTGTGTGCAACAAACCAACTCAAAGGGCCTAGCTATAAAGCCCTTAAACAAAGACATCCTTATCTCAGAACAGAAGGGACCCTGAGAGAAGGAGAACCAAAGCAGGGAGAAGTGAGCCTGGTGGCTGTCGCAGAGACAAGTCCAAACTTTGGTTCATTGGAGTATTTATTGAGGAGCCACCATCTGACAGCCCTGCACTGGTTGCCAAGGGGATATAGAGACACAAGTCTTTTTTTCTTCCTTGAGAAGCTGCTGGTTGTGCTGGGTCACGTTAGGTGAACATGTTCCAAAGATTTATTTCAAAAGGACAGGTCAGGAAAAGCAAAGGCTGAATGGAAGGCCCCAGCGAGCCAGTTGATTGAGCGGCTCCCAAGGCATAATGGAGAAGGGCCTCAGTCCCACCTGCCCCTGGGCTACAGCTGGCCCACAGGCGTCTTGCAGATCCAGTTGCAGAGAGCGGAGCAGGATATGTCATTCCACTTCTGCTGCACTTGGACACAGTCTTCCGACCGCTCAATACCGTGTGGCCAGTTGTCCGGCTGATTCTGATCCCAAAACCTGGCAACAAGAGGGCTTCATTCTGCTTGGTGAACGAAGTGTCCCTTCCCCCTGCTTGTGGCATGAGGAGCTGAAATGACATGGGTCCCTAGACCCCTGGTGGCCCCAGGTGCCCTGAGGGTGGCTTTGCTGAGGTTGTCCTCCATTACTGAGAATGGAGGGGTGGGAAGTGTGTCTAGACTTACAAGTCCCCCCCCACCAGAATTCATATTTAGTGCCTTCAGATGGGGGTAAGGCTCCTCAGGCCAAGGCCTACGTGGTAGGGTATAGGATAGGCCAAAAAAAAAAAAAAATCCCAAACAGCAATACCCCGTCGCAGGGTGCCTGCCAGCCCCAGGACCTGTCTTATTCTGATGCCCCCGTGAAGGGGTCCAGGCAAGGATCACAGCTATGCTGGTGTACACACACATTGTACACACACCACACACATCAACCACACAGTCAAATATACACACACCTTATACACACATCACACATGCACATCATACACATAGATCACACACAATGCTAACACTTCTTGGACGGGGATACACACACAGGACCGAGTCTCTAGACAGACCTGTCCCAGACAGTGCCTAAGACGGCACCAGACAGAGGCAGGACTCACGCTCTGCTCCCAGCATGATCGAATGGTGTGTCATCTGTCCAGCGCCAGCGGCCCTCCGTACCGCGGTCAGTGAGGCCAATCCAGTGGTAAACGGAACCCGTGAACTGTATCAGAAATGCCTGTGGAGAAAAGGCAGTGTCCTGTGAGCTCGTGTGAGGAGCTTGTTCACCAGGCCATGTGAAGAGGAATCCACGCCGTGCTCTCCCCAGCCCCAGCGGCATGAAGCCCCCGCTTCAGGAGCTGCACCCCCCGCCATGTGTTCCCTGGTCTTCCAGAGCTAGGGCAGCGGACAGGTCACCTCAGGGAAGTTCAGCTTCTTGCATGTTTACCTGATGATTGTGGCTTTCCTGGGACAAAGACAGACCTGGCCATGGTTTTTTTAAGATGTGTTTTACAAAATAGCATGTCATTTGACAGACAGACAAGAACAGTCTCAGGAAAACCCCAAGGGATGGGTAGGTCTATAAGTTAAATCTGGCCAATGTACAGTGTGTCCTTGTCAGTAACTTGAGTAAATTCTGATAAAGAACATTTGGCATATGGGCCACTCTGGTGCCCTGTTGCCTTTGTTGTTGTTCAGTCAGTAAATTGTGTCTGACTCTTTGCAACCCCATCGACTGCAGCACACCAGGCCTCCTTGTCATCACTATCTCCCAGAGTTTGCTCAGATTCATGTCCGTTGAGTCAGTGATCCCATCCAATCATCTCACCCTCTGAGGTCCCCCTCTCCTCTGCCTTCTACCTTTCCCAGCATCACGATCTTTTCCAATTGAGTTGGCTCTTTGCATCAGGTGGCCAAAGTATTGGAGCTTCAGCTTCCGCAACAGTCCTTCTGATGAATGTTCAGGGTTGATTTCCTTTAGGATTGACTGGTTTGATCTCCTTGCAGTCTGAAGGACTCTCAAGAGTCTTCTCCAGCACCACAATTTGAAAGCATCAATTCTTCAGTGCTCAGCTGTCTTTATGGTCTCAAACTCATATGTCAGACCTTCCCAAGAAGCCTGCATTGTCTGCTCTCGGGCCTTCCATAGCCATGAGATGAACTGACATTAAAGTCAAGATTGACAACTAGAGAGGAGGCCTGAGAGGAAGACGAGGGAATGGGGAGGGGGAAGGAGGCACCAGCACATTGAGGGCAGTTACCTGGTGCCCCTCCCTCTGCCCTTCCTTTCTGCTGGCCCCCCTGGGGTCTCCCTCATTCACTGAGGACACTGGGTTTGCTGTCAGTGCTTATACCTCCAGTGCAAGATGTTCATCAGAATTCAATAAATATTTGCTCCCTGACTGACAGAGGAGATGTGAAGGACTGCCACGCCGACTCCAAGAGGCGAAGGCCAAAGCACAAAGCCCCTGACCCCACATCAGTCCCAGAAGCAGCACCCCAAGCCCACAGCTCTGACCTGCTCCTCCTCCGAGGTCACCGAGGCCAGGTGGGCTCCATGGGACACACAGAACTGCTCAGCCTCCTGCCACGTCTTCTTGGCAGAAGAAAAGTAATACAAGTTCCCATTGTAGGACTTCCAGTCTTTCGTGATCAGCTGGAGAAGTTGATCTGGAGCAAAGTTGGGGAAGGAGAGAGAACCAGGAGCTAGCTGAAGATCCTGCTCCCTCCAGGGACTGACCACTGAGGGTCACAAGACCCTGCAACACTTGATGCCGTCAGCTAAAGGGCCACAGTCTGGGAGGCTGCACCCCCCAGCCCACTACCCCACAGAGCAGGAGAGCAGCTCGGGATATCTGGCTCCATCACTCCAGGGGTATTCAGTCAGCTCTGCTACCCAGCCATACTCTTTCAAGGCTCTTGCTTCCTAGCTATACTACTCACTTTCCCAACTCATTGCTATCACCTGCTTGTCCCCTGCATCTCCGTTCCCTTCATTTCTGGGAGAGTTCACAGCCATCCTGTATCTTCACTCATTCCCTTGACTTCACCTCCATCTACTTCAGCTGTCCACACCAAGAACCACACTTGGGACCTTGTCAACCCCTGGTCTGCCTGACCTCACAATTTCAGAACCTAATGACTCATCCTATGAGCACAAGCCCTGATTCCCTCAACTATTTCATCCCCCTCTGTCCTGACACTCTGTTCTTTAACAGCCTCCTAATCACAGCTTCTTGAAATGGTGCCAAAACAGACTCATTCATTCATGTATTCTTTTATTCAATATACCTTAACTTCTATGAATCAGGAACCTTTATACAAAGATCAATTAGACATGATTCATGCCCTCAAGGGAATTACTGTCCAGCAAATGAGACAGACATAAAAATGGTATTGAAGATGCATTGATTGGAAACCATGGCATGTTAGAGGCACAAAAGGGGGTGTGGTCTCCTTCAGCTGGGCTGAAAACAGGGCTCAGGAAGGACACTAGGTGAGGATTCACTTGAGCTTAGTCTTCAAAGACTGAGAAAGAGTTTGCCAGATGGGCAAGGAGAGAATTCCAGGCAGGGGAGAGAGTCGTTGCAAAAGCACAAAGGTGTGAAACAGCATGGTGCAGCCTGATCTGTTCAAGTACTTTATGGCCAATGCACAGACTTCCCAGGTGGCACTAGTGGTAAAGCACTTGTCTGCCAATGCAGGAGATGGAGGAGATGCAAGTCCGATCCCTGGGTAGGGAAGATCCCCTAAAGGAGGGCATGGCAATCCACTCCAGTATTCTTGCCTGAAGAATCCCATGGACAGAGGAGCCTAAGTGTTACAGTCCATAGGGTCACAAAGAGTTGAACACAAGTGAAGCAATTAGGCATGCACGCACACACGGTCAAAGCACAAAGGATGGGAGATGAACTTGGACAGGTTCACCAGTGCTAAATCATACATCCTGTGCGAAGGAGTTTGGGTTTTTTCCTGGGAACAGTGGGAAGCCCTGGAGGGTTTGAAGAAAGATGAAGATATGCTCAGATTTGCCTCGTGATGGAGTGGTTGCCAAACAGGAAGAAGGCAATCTTAATGGGACCAGAGACACCAGTTACAACGCAGTTACCAATGTTTGAATGATAGATGGTGAGTGTGTAAACCAGCATTTTTCAAAGTGTGGTCCCAAGTTCACCAGCATTAGCACCTGGGGCTTGGTAGAAATGCCAGTTCTCAGACTCACCCCAGCCTAGCTGAATTCAGAATTGTTTTTTGACAATCTTCATTTAACAAACTCTCCAGGTGATTCTGACACACTCCAAAGTCTAAGAAATAGCAGTCCAAACCAAGAATTGGCAGACTACAGTCTGCCAGCAGCTTCTTTGCACATATGAAGTTTTTTTTAATTTTAAACTTATTTATTTTTTAATTGAAGGATAGTTCCTTTACAGAATTTGTATACCTATGGAACATGCCATGCCCTTCAGTTGACAGATGGTCTTCGGCTGCTTAATCATTACAACAGCAGAGATGTTGCAACAGAGACTGTTCAGCCAGAAGCTCAACACATCAACTGTTTGGCCCTCTAAGAAAAAAATTAAACTAATGGTTCTTAGCTCTAACTGACCATTAGAACCACCTAGGGAGATGTTTCTTTTTTTTTAATTCTGATTCTAAGCTGCATCCCAGAATAAATGCCTGCCCTCCCAAAGAAAAGTTAGAGTTCTAGAGGTGGGTTACAGGCTTCAGTTTTATAAAAACTCATGGGGTGATTCCATTGTGTCCCCAAGGTGGAGAAACATTCATCCCTACCAAAACAGGAGCAGGGCGGAGGGAGTGAGGACAGCAGGAGGGGCATGGGAGACATGTCAAGAAGGGGAGACTTCCAGGCTTCCAACAGACAGATGGGGACAGAGGGAAACAGCAGAGCGGGTCCTTGCTGTCTTCCAAGCCCCTCATTTGTCAGCCACATATTTCAGCAGTTGCTCCAAATGGCCCCCTCCCTCACAGCACTCTCCCTCTTCTGTCACCTTTGACCAGGAACCTCTTACTCCACAAAGATATCACTAAATATCTGCTCCCTCATTGTCTTGTACCCGCATCTGCAAACCTGGGTGAACGTCCTCTTCCACACCTCCTCTGCTCCCAGCCTCAGAGGTTCATGTACTGCCCCAGTCCTTCAAGGCCAATCACTCTGCTGTGCTTTTCATTCTCTCCTCTCTCTCTCTGTCCCAGGTTCCAACACTGTCTCCCCAACCCCTCCCCCACCCTCTTTTTCTCTCTCCTTCAATCTTCTCCCTCTTTGCTGGTGCCTTTGTCTCACCCTCAGATCAAGCCTAGCCTAACCTAGACCAGCCCTCTCAAGGAATTTCACCAAAATATTAGCAGTGGGTTATTTTTTCAATAGACGTTTTACAAATGCAAATTGTAAATGCAAGTTGTCTTATTCTCATCTTTCTCTTTTTCAATATTTGCCACATCTACAATTAATGTGTAGGTTTTGAAATATAAGTATGGATAGCACAGGTTGTTTTTAACCCCTGCTTCTACCTTCCCATCTCCCTCACCTCAGCCTTATCCGTCTTCTCTTCTCAACCAAGGCCCTTAAAGGACTGGGGCACCTTCATCTCTCACTTCCCACTGACTGTGGCCTGGCCTCCAGGCCACATACAACTCTCCACTGAAACTTTATTCCAATGACTTGCTAACTGCCCAGAGTTAGTGGGTGCTTATCGGTTTCTTTACCTGGGGCTCTGAGACATTTGCCAGAACCAGCCACTCTGTTCATGAAATGCTCTCCTTCCTTGACTTCCTCAACTGCCCACTTCCGAATTCTCCTCCTGCCTCTGAGATTGTCTTCTCCAGTCTCCTTCAAAAACACTTCTTTCCCTTCTTGCCACCTAAAAGTTGACTTCCTGTTTCCACCCTCAGCTTCCTCCTCACGCAGCATCTCATCTCATGCAAACTCCTGCACTCCCACCGCCACAACCAGAACCAACATACCCAGGGGTCCCGCATCTCTGTCTGCAGCAGGACTGCTCCCCTACACCCCGACAGCCCCCAGGTGATGGCCGCTTGAATACCCCCATGGCGTCTCAGATTCAGCATGCTCAAACCTCACAGCTTGTCTTCTCCTTTTATTCCCTGTCTCAGCCTATAGACCCATCCAGTCAGCCTCCTTGAAATTCTTCGACAAATACTCATTTCCAAAAGGATGAAACCCAAACTCAGAGCCATTCCACATGTAGCTGGTGTCTCTGCAGAGCTGCCTCCCTTTCTCACAAGGTGTTTTTTCAACTGCCATCATCAACCCACTGGTGGATTTTGTTGAAGTTCTTGAGGGAAGAGGGAGTTTGGAGACTAGACAATAAAATATGAGTGCATTCATGTGGTAAAAGCTTTGCGTTTTGAAATGTGTATGTGAGAGAGAAAGACACATAATTATACTAGGGATGGTTGGATGGCATCATTGACTCAATGGATATGAGTCTGAGCAAACTCTGGGAGATGGTGAAGGACAGGGAAGCCTGTCCATGGGGTCATAAAGAGTCAGATATGACTGAGCAACTGAACAACAAACAACATGATGTAAAATGAATTTTATGCTGTGATTACATGTTTGAAAGCCACTGCTCTGACCCTTACCTACTGTCTTTTCAGCCTGCATCTCCTCAACTGCCCTTGTGGCCATGGTCCAGTCAGACAGACCTGCCAAAAGTTTCCTGAACCTCAAGATTCACATCTCCAAGCCTGTGACCTGCTGTTCCCTTATCCTATCTGCTTGGAAAACACCTACTCATCCTTCAGGCCTCAGTTCAAAGGTCAAATTCCCACTGAAGCATCTTTGATCTTTTCTCCCCCAGAAAATTGCCTCCCTCCTTGGAAGATCCTTGTCTGCACCAAAGGACATCAGCCCTGAGAAGACCCCTTCTTGTCCTTTTTTTGCTCCTCCCCACCCCGCAGTTTTTAGACATACTCCCAACATTGCACCTCTCAGGCCTTTTGTGCAAGGCTGCTCCACCCACCGATAAGCTTCAAGGGCAGGCATCACATTTTGTTAATCTTTATGATCCTGACACATCCTAGGGCCTCAGGAAAATTTTGTCAGATGTATACAGGAATGCTGTACTTGGTTAAATGCTTTATATGTGTTAAGCCATTTGATCCTCACTGGGGAGCAAGTATTATTTTCCCCACTTTGCAGGTGAGAAAAGGGAAGCTCAGAGAAGGTGAACAGCTTGAGAAAAACCACAGCATCTGGGCTAGTCAGAAGTTGGAAATCAGGCTGTCTGGCCCTGCTAGCACCCTCTGTCCCTATTATACACCAGACCGCATTTGTTTCCCCGATGTAGGTTTTGTCACTCTGGTCAGAGAGTAAGCAGGGATTACATCACCTTTAGTTGGATCCGGCCCCTCTCCAGCACCCACACTCCTTCCCGGGGATGCATGTTGAAATAAGCAAAAGGCCGAAGAGACAGGAGGCTCTGCCCTCCCCGGCCCCCTCGCTGCACTTACTGTGGGTCCTCTGGAGCTGCTGCTCCTGTGAAGCCAAGGCTGTGCGGAAGCCCTCCAGGCTTCTCTGCTGCTCCTGGATTGTTGTCGTCAGGGCTTTGGTGTTCCCCAAATCCTCTCTTAATGTCTTGATCTCAGTTCTGGCCTCCTGCAGACTTCTCTCTAACATTTGGGTCTGGGAATGTAAGGCTGCGGCATCCTTCATTCCTTGTTTTAAGGTCTGTATCTCTTGGCTGGCATTTCTCAAAAGACCATTTAACACCTGAATCTTGGAACCTAAGGCAATGGCGCTTTTCAGCTCTGTTTTTAATACTGTCATCTCAGCATCTGTCTGCTCCAGGAGACTGTTTGCTGTTTGGGTCTGGGCAGTGACATTTTCCAAATCTCTTTTTAACAAGTGAATCTCACCTCCAGCCCTTTCCAAATGACTTCTTAACACCTGGATCTGAGCACTGGTGTTGTCTAAACTGCCTCTTATAAAGGTCTGGGTCTGAGAGTTTAAAACATTTGCATCTTGCAGACTTCCCTTTAACCTCTGCATCTCAGCAGTGGTACTTTCTAAATTACTCCTTAAAACCTGATGGTGGGCCCTTAAATCACTGACACTATCCAGATCACCTCTTAAAACATGGATCTGGGCATTAACATTCTTTAAACTACTGTTTGCCAATCGGACCTCAGCGTTTGCCGTTTCTAATCCTGCCTTCAACAGGTGGATCTCCGTGTTGGCATTTTCTAAGCCTCTGCTTAACACATGGAGCTCAATGCTAGTGTTTTCTAAACTGCTTTTAAAGAAACTCTGGATCTGGGAATTTGAAGCATTTGCCTCTTCTAGATCTCCCTGTAGCTTCTGAATCTCAGAAGTGGTCTCCTCCAAGGAACTCTTTAACAGCTGGGTCTGGAAACTCAAGGTACTGGTGTCCTTCAGGAGGCCTTTTAGCATCTGGATGTCAGCACTGGCACTTTCCAGATCACCGCCGAGCATCTGGATCTGAGAACTGACATTGTCCACTCTGCACGTCAATAGCTGGATTTCCACGCTCCAGGTGCTGGTGTTCTCCATATGTCCTTTAAACTGTCGGACAGTCTCTCGGAGGTCCACCACCCTGACTGAGTGGTAGGGATCTGGAGGGAGGAAATGGAGAAAGCAGCCAAAGAGGCCCATCATGTAGGGAAGCAATTAAAATCTCCAAGGTAAATGTCTGCAGCACAACCCTGAGCTCTCCTCAAGCAGCCTATAACCACCCAGGCCCTGGGGCTGGACCATCTGAGAATGTAAAGCCAAAAATGAAATAAAGGTCTGCTTAGTAAACCAGGAAGCAGAAGGATTGAAATACTTGGCTAATGGATTATTCTGCCATTGTAATTGAACTTGAAAATAACTGATTAGATCACTGAGAGCTGTTGATGTTTAATTCCACTGAAGTTTCACCACTAGATATTAATAGGTCATTATGGAAAGACAACAGTTATGAATCAAGCCCATGTTTAGTCCAATGCTATATTTATACACCAAGCATGAAGCCTCTTGATTCACAATTATGACTTCCTAAAAGCTATGTAGGCCACAAACATAGACATTTTCTGATCAAAAATCCATGGGGGGAAGAAAACAGAAGCAAAATAAAATAGGTACCCATGGACGAAGTATTCTGCTCAATGTACAGGGCCATGTAGAAGTCCTCCAATGACACTGAACCCTGACCTGCTACACCTCCAGTGCTACCTCCAGTGCTACAAAGTGCAAGGGTCCCTGTCAAACCATTTGAGGATATGGGAGACTCTAATGAAAGGTTTTGGTCATTGGGTCATTCAAGGAAATTCTGCAGCATCCCACCAAACCCCCTGCATCTAGCTGCACCCTCTGTGCACCCATGAGCTAAAATGTGAGCTCAGACATTCACGGTGTGAGGCACCCATTCCAGCCTCCTTTCAGAAACAGGGAGAAGGACCCAAATAAGCAGAGACACTTTCTGGAGGACTCCTGCCCTACTTCTAAAGCCCTGCCTAGGTAGGTATGTGAGACCTGAGCCACTGTGCTGCGGTAAGACCAGGAGGGCCTTAAATCAATGGGACAGAAGAGAGAATCCACACAAATATGGACAATTGGCTTCCAACAAAGATACAAAGGAGAAAGGATAACTTTTTCGACTGATGGTGCTGAAACGACTGTACACCCATTTGCAAAAAGAAAAAATGAACTTCAGTCCATATCTTGCATCAATATTCAAAACATTAACTCAAAATTAATCATAGACCTAAATGTAAAACCCCCAAACTACAAAACTTCCAGAAGCAAACTTGAGGGCATGTCTTTGTGACCTTGGTATAGGCAAAGATTTCTTAGATACCAGACCAAAAGGCCAATCCATAAAAGAGATAAGATGGATAAATCAGACTTCACCAAAACTTAAATCTTGTTAAGACAATGAAAAGAGAAGCCATAGACTAAAAAAAAGTTGGTAAATCACATGACTGACAAAGGTCAAAAAAGAGTACATACTCTAGATCTCTTTATATAAAACTCTAGAAAAAGTCAAGCCATCTGTATCCCAGCAAGCAGATCAGTGGTGGCCTGGGAACAATGGGAGGAGGAGAGAGGCAGGATGGTCAAGGCCAGGAGTGAACTTTGGGGGCAGAAGGTTGAGTATGTCCCGTCCATTATCTTGATTGTGATGTTTCATGCCTCTATATATTTGTCAAAACTTAGGTTGTACGCTTTAAATATGTATACTTTATTACGTGTCAATTGTACCTCAAAAAAAAAAAAAAAAAGCCATTTAAAAGAAAGATACTGGCTTTCTGTGAGGAGAACGGAAACCATTTAGGGGCCTGAGGACATTGAGGAGGAAGAAATGTGTCCGGGGGTCTGAGCATCCCGGGTTCTGGCTCCCTCCCCTCCCCCACTGCGGCTACTTACAGTCGGGTTCCTTGAGAAACTGCCCAGTATGGTTGTCCCCCAGAAGCTCTTGGAAGTAGGCGGATGTCTCCAGTGCAGGTCTTGGATGCTGTAGGGCTGAGATACCCCATTCCCACATCAACACAATCCCCAGGCTGCCCCACCCCGAGTCAGGGCTCCAGAAGGAGGTGGAGGAGATGGCACCACGACCCCCTAAGAGTTCCCCTCACAGGCCTCATCCCTTGGGAACCTCCCCTTGGACAACAACCTTGGTTGGGTCCCAGGAAAGCCCTGGTTTGGGCCTGGGACTGGAGGTGGAGTGACCCCCCGGGAGTAGAAGGGGAGTGTCTGGGGCTCTTCGGGGCCTGTGTGCAGGAAGGAGAGAAAGCCAGAGGGGCTCAGGTCACCCAGGAGCTTACCCACAACGAAGAGAGTCACAAGACAGAAGACCATGAACACACCCAAAGAGGCCAGGGTGGCCTTCAAACGCCTGGGCATCTTGGGGGCTGCAGGAACCACTGCCACGGGGTCCAGTCCTGCAGGGGAGAAGCCAGGATCCAGGAGGGGCTGCCGTGTGGGCTGGACAGCAGCAGCCACTCAGCTTACTCTCCTGGCCTGTCCCCTAGGACTGAGGACACTTGCCCCACTCACCCTGCAGAAAGGCAACGAGCACTTGGGAACGTGCACCAGGGCTCGTGGAAGCTGTGGTAGCAACAGAAGGCTCGAAAAGACCACCACCCGAGCCTGGAGGGTGCGCACAGGGCACGGACCTGGCGCAATGGAAGACAACAAAGGTATCGTTTGAACGAAAGCAGAAAGGAGGGAGGGAGGGAGGCTCACAGCATGAACCCGGACCTCAGCATCTCAGGGCCAGCTTTGCTGCGTGAATCCTGACCAGAGCGACACTCACAGCCCTGGGGGGCTGCTGCTGCTCCCACAAGCTGACGTGGGTGTCCCAAGCAGGGCTGTGCCTGGGAGTCTGGGGGCTGAGCATACAGAGAATGGAGAGATCACAGCCCGGCGCTCCCGAGGCTTCACAGGGCCAGCCCGGTGTGCAGAGATGGGGTTTCAAACCAGGTCCCCCTGAATTCATTGTTCACTCTCCTTCTCTGGCCAGGTTGCCAGCCCCCAGGGAAGAGTCAGGGGAGATTTCACGCGAAGCCTCGGCGTGGGCCACAGGCACTGTGTCCTTGCCTGACCCACCTTCAGCCCCACCTGTTTATTCGGGAAGCCGAGCCGGTGCTGAGCCTGCCAGGCAAGGGCTGAGGAAGACGGCAGGGAGCCAGGGCCCAGCAGGCCAGACCCGCCCTGCTGAGGACAGGCTGAGGCCCCAGTCTTCTCACCTTGGGAGGACAGCGAGACACTCGGGTTGTCTGTGCAGAAGTGGACCTGGTCAACCCTCATCTCTGCTTCCTTCATCCTCCAGAGCAGCTCCCTGCCACGCTGTGAACCAGCAGTGGGGAAGTGGAGCCGCGATACGGGTTTATATGCTCCCGAGTCACTCCTTACAAACTCTGCCTTCCCCCGCTGCTGACTCTGCAGAAGTGCCCCGTCTGGGCCCTTCCCCTCAAGGCTCCCAAGTGCCAGTCGCCCCCCCCCCACCCCCCGCCATCCTCCTTCTTCCCTCAGCCCCAACCTCCCCACCCCTGCACTCCAGGGTAGCCTCAAACACTAGCCTCGGCCCCAAAGTCACAGACACCTTTCACCAGCCACTTAGAAGGGAGTTCAGGATTGCTTCTCAACTTTGCATAGGAAAACATCCTTGTGACCCATGGCTGAGTCTTAATTCCAGCCTCAGACTCTCTTAAGTAACAGGAGGCTAGTAAGGAGGAGGCTGGCTCAGCGCAGCAGGTGTCTGCAGGTCACGGGAAGGGCTGAGGTGACTCTCTGCCCACTCACGACCTCACAGTGGGCGTGAAGGGAAAGGGATTATAACAGAATAAAACACTTATTTGGTCTCTGTCCCAGTCCCTGGAACAGAGCTCCTAAAAACATTGGAGTTTTCTTTGTGACAAGTATGTCTTTTGTTACCCAAAACTAACCCTTTTGAACCATATTTGCATTCATGCTGATGAGGGGACTCAGACAACTAGATAGCTTCTAGATGGAGACAGTCTTAGAAAGACTAATCCCTCACCTCTCTCGTTGGGTTATAAGAGCTCATAAACGACAAGAGAGCATCAAGAAGTTTCCTGGCTGGTGACAAGCCCACCTACCCAAAAGGCTACTGCACATGTACTCCATGGGGACAGAGACCCCCATGCTCTGGGTCCTTCACCTTGTCCTCTGTTCCTCTTCATCTGGCTCTTTGTTTTTATCCTCCATCTAACCTGTGATGGTAAGTACAGTGTTTTCACGAGTTCTGTGAGTCATTCTAGTGAATTATCAAGCTGGGAAGGGGCAAAGGGTCCCCCAGATTTGCAGTCTGCTGGGCAGAAGTGTGGTCACTTGGAGACCCTGCTTGCACGAGGTATCTGAAGTTGGGGCTGTCTTGTGGGACTGAGCCCCTAACTCACTCCATGGGCGAGTGTCAGAATTGAGTTGAATTGTAGTCACTCACGGAGAAGGCAACGGCACCCCACTCCAGTACTCTTGCCTGGAAAATCCCATGGACAGAGGAGTCTGGAAGGCTGCGGTCCATGGGCTCGCTGAGGGTCAGACACAACTGAGCGACTTCACTTTCATGCATTGGAGAAGGAAATGGCAACCCACTCCAGTGTTCTTGCCTGGAGAATCCCAGGGATGGGGGAGCCTGGTGGGCTGCTGCCTATGGGGTCGCACAGAGTTGGACACGACTGAAGTGACTTAGCAGCAGCAGTAGACACTCAAGCTGATGTCAGAGAACTGGTTGGTCTCAGAAAACACCACACATCTGGTGTCAGAAGTTATGTCAGAAAATACCAATAGGACCCAGCTTGATCCAAGATCTCACCCCTAGGTGATTGGATTCATGCTCCCCTGAGCTGATCAGGTTCAGGGCTGACTTCGCCAAAATTGCTCTATAAGCCAATGCGCCGCTTTACGATGAGACCGTAACTCCCAGGAGAAACGAACACTGTGTCAGGGGGTGCCTGTGCTTGTGAGCCAAGACCTGGGAGTGAGGTGTGCCAGGGGAGCCACGCAGCCCCAAGTCCCCACCCTCATGGGGTGACCAATGAGGCAGAATCAATACCCACCCTGGCTGGTCAAGGCAGGCCTCCTGAAGTCAGCTCTGAGGATGACGGTAGATTCTCACTGCTCACTCCCCCATCACCTCAGAGGGTTACCATCTTACTGAAATGGATCACATTTTCTTTAACATATAAAAATCTAATTATGTATTTGTCCCCTATCTCACCAGTGGGCCATTTACGAGATGTCAGTTACCTTGTAAATGGACTGTTCCATCCCAATTGTGTTGCTTTTTCCCATTTTCACCTTCAGCCCGTGTATGTGTGTTTATATGTGTGCCATGTGTGCATATGTATGTATATGTGTGTGTGTGTTTGGGTGGTGTATGTGTAAGTGAAGAATGCAGATCCACCATCCACCACCCTGCTACCTCCTGGCAGTTGAAAGCTGAGGAGAGAGCAGAAGACACAGGAAAATGTAAAGTCAGTCAACAACTCTGCCTGAGACGCCAGCAGTGTCCATGTGGGAGGGGGGCTAGAGGTACCCTCAAGAGCCTCATCAGACGTCCAGGGGTGGCAGCGGAAAAGAGAGGGCCTGCCTTGGTTTCTGTTTCCCCACATACAGGAAGGGCCCACATCAGCTAACTCAGGACCTGTTTCCTGGGACTGAGAAGCTGACAGAGCTTCCAAAGCAGAACTGTAGAGAACCCTTGCTCAGCTGTAAGGATGGAGACCGGGGTGGGAAGGGTCATAGTCCTCCAGGCCTGGTCAGCAGGACTCCTCCTCTCACCCCCTCCCCTGCGCCCAAGCCCTTCCCACTCCAGGCTCCCAGCTTTCATTTCTCCTACAAGAGCATCATCTGCCAGCAGGAAGAAGCACCAAGAAGTTACTACATCCTTGCAGAGTATTTCTCACTTTCTGGCCAGAAAAAGTCAAATGGCTATCTGATCCCTTAGCACCAGAGCCACTCACCAATGGGGACCTCTCACACTGGTTTTCCCTGTCTCTGCCGAGTGGTACGGGGCTGTCTTCCTGGAGATGCAGATCCTTAGCTTCAGCTGCTCCAAAAGCTTTCTATCCTCCATATCAACCCCTGACAGCACAGGGTGATCAGCTGGGAGTGGCGGGCCCCTCCCAGAAGTGTCAGGAGGGCTGCCTGCCGCTAAGGTGGAGCCAGGAACCTCAGCAGCCAGGCTCCCCGGCCTTCACTCTGCTGCTCAACCTTCTGTGTCTCGCCTACCCTCACCTCTGCACCTTTCTCTTTTCTCTGCAAGATATATTCCCTGTGTGCTCCTCCTCTCTGCCTCACAGACTCTGCCTCACAGATTCTGAGTTTCTGCAGCTGCCCCTTGCTGACCCCGCCAGCCTTTCTCTAACCCAGGGCCTTCCAGCTTGACTTCTCTCTGTTAACTGCTTCAATCCCCAGCTGTTTCCAGGTTCAAATTCTTTCCTAGAAAAGTGGTCAGATAGTCCCACACCTCCCTTCACATCAGAACCAATCAGAGATTCCTCACCAGCCTTGTTCTGATTGTTTCTTATTTACCCCAGTGGTGAGTGTCTCAGTCAACCCAGGCTGCTAAAACAAAAACATCATGAACTAAGAGGCTTACACAAGAGAAATTTCTTTCTCCCAGTTCTGGAGGCTGGGAAATCCAAGGTCAGGATGCTGCGGACTCAGTTCCTGGGGAGGGCTCTCTTTCTCTTTTGCAGAGAGCCTTCTTGTTGTAAACGCAGAAAGCAGAGAGAGGCAAGCTCTCATTCTCTTCCTATAAGGGCACTAATCACATCGTGAGGACTTCACTCTGGTAACTTCGGTCAGTTCAGTCGCTCAGTCGTTTCTGACTCTTTGCAACCCCATGAATCGCAGCACGCCAGGCCTCCCTGTCCATCACCAACTCCCAGAGCTTACTCAACCTCATGCCCATCGAGTCGGTGATGCCATCCAGCCACCTCGTCCTCTGTCGTCCCCTTCTCCTCCTGACCCCAATCCCTCCCAGCATCAGGGTCTTTTCCAATGAGTCAACTCTTCACATGAGGTAGCCAAAGTATTGGAGTTTCAGCTTCAGCGTCAGTCCTTCCAATGAACAGCCAGTACTGATCTCCTTTAGGGTGGACCAGTTGGATCTCCTTGCAGTCCAAGGAACTCTCAAGAGTCTTCTCCAACACCATAGTTCAGAAGCATCAATTTTTCGGCGCTCAGCTTTCCTCAAAGTCCAACTCTCACATCCATACAGGACCACTGGAAAAACCATAGCCTTGACCAGATGAACTTTTGTTGGTAAAGTAATGTCTGTGCTTTTTAATATGCTATCTAGGTTGGTCATAACTTAATTACCTCCAAAAGGCTCCATCACCTAACATTATCCCATTGGGATTAGGATTTTAACATAGGAATTGTGAGGGAGTGGGTTCAATCAGTTCATAGCAGTGAGGGAGGCACTTCTTGCCCCAGACAGTACAAGGTGGCCAAACGCATGGCATCTTACACTGGACACATGAGACTCACAGCATCTTATTAGTCACACATAGCAATAGTCTGGAGGAGGACACTGGATACCATGCCAAGCCACATGGGGGTTACACCTGAAACCAGAGGGAACCAGGAAGGGCTGTGGGAGACAGGCTTTGCAGCAACAAGAGGATAAGGTGCCCCTGATTCCTGCAAGAGGATATGACTGACTTGTTTGAATAATTTCCGTACTGGCAGGTTAGAGGAACCCAATAGATTGAAAACTTGGTGGAGATCAGCTGGTACAGTCAAGGGGAACTGGCCAGGTCAGGGAACACATCTGGTGAGAGTGGAGGAACCCATAGTTAGGCTTTGGGGGCCCTGTAAGACCTCAAAAGTGGCACCCCACTCCAGTACTCTTGCCTGGAAAATCCCATGGACAGAGGAAGCTGGTAGGCTGCAGTCCATGGGGTCGCTAAGAGTCGGACACAACTGAGCAACTTCACTTTCACTTTTCACTTTCCACTTTCACGAGTTGGAGAAGGAAATAGCAACCCACTCCAGTGTTCTTGCCTGGAGAATCCCAGGGACAGGGGAGCCTGGTGGGCTGCCATCTATGAGGTCGCACAGAGTCGGACACGACTGAAGTGACTTAGCAGCAGCAGCAGCAGCAGCAAGACCCAAAAAATGTCATGGCAATAAGAGAAATTTTAGGTCTTACAATGCAAACCTTTGAATCCACTGCCCTAGTGACAAGTGCCTACCTTGGGGAGGAAGCTGGAGTGTGGGGCAGGGTCACACGCTACTCAACACAGCAGCTCAGGAACTTACTTGGTGATCCAGTGGTTGAGAATCTGCCTGCCAATGCAGGGCACACGGGTCCAATCCCTGGTCTGGGAAGATTCCACATGCTGCAGAGCAACTAAGCCCGTACTCGGCAAACACTGAAGCCTTGGGCTTCCCTGGTAGCTCAGCTGGTAAAGAATCCACCTGCAGTGCAGGAGACCCCAGTTCAATTCCTGGGTTGGGAAGATCCCCTAGAAAAGGGATAGACTACCCACTCTAGTATTCTTGGGTTTCCCTGGTAGCTCAGATGGTAAAGAATCTGACTGCAATGCAGAAGACCTGAGTTCAATCCCTGGGGTGGGAAGATCCCCTGGAGGAGGGTATGGCAACCCACTCTAGTGTTCTTGCCTGGAGAATCCCCATGGACAGAGGAGCCTGGCAGGTTACAGTCCATGGGGTCATACAGTCTATGACTGAGCGACTAAGCACAACACAGCGGGCCTAGAACCCATGCTCCGCAAAAAGAGAAGCCACGGAGTGAGAAGCCCACTCCCCACAACCAGAGAGTAGGCCCCGCTCACCTAGAGAAAGCCTGTGTGCAGCAACAAAGACCCCGCACTGCCCAAAGCAAACAAACAAATAAAGCATGTGTATTACCATTTGTAAAACAGATGACCAGTGCAGGTTCAACGCACGTAGCCAGGCACTCAAAACCAGTGCTCTGGGACAACCAAGAGGGGTCGGGTTGGGAGCGATGTGGGACGGGCGTTCAGGATGGGGGACACGTGTGCGCCCATGGCTGACTCGTGTCGATGTATGGCAAAAACCACCCCGATATTGTAAAGTAATTATCCTCCAATTAAAATAAATCAGTTAAAAAATGAAATAAAACCACATCAAAAAGTGAATAAAATGTAATCATCCAGGAAATAATTTAAACATTTTTTTAATTAAAAAGATCACACAAAACATGGCAGCGCAGACGTGTGACTAACAGGTCAGGTGTGACAGTAGGGTGGAGAGCAGAGTCGGGTTTGGAAACACAATGGGATAGTTCCCTAGAGGCAGCTCTGAGCCTACAACTTGTATTTCATTCCTCCATCAGCTAGTGCTGTGAGCAGGTAGTTGACACTGGGAAGAAATAATATTCTCCCGTAATTTGCCACTTCAAATTATGAAGAGTAAGGACAGCCAAGTATTTCTTAGAGAAGATGCAGACACCTTCCGGGTCCGCACAGCCTAGCCTGTGTGATCGCCAGTCTACACTTCCTGATGTGCCCCCACCCCCCAGACTTCAGACGTCCCTGGAGCTTTGGGCAAATGCTCTCATATGAGCCCCATCACTGACTGTTCATTCCTCATCACCACCACATTTTTTAAAAGCCCATTTGCCCCCTGTTCCTTCAAGCTTCCTCCTAATATCCCTCCACTTCAGCCTCTTCACAACCAGAACACCACTCTGCTGGTCACAGTCACTGAAGAAAAACATCCTCCCTGCCCAGGACCCTAAAGAGGGCATCTAACGAGGACCCCAAGGAGAGGAGGGCCGCTCTGCTGAGCCTGCCATGCATTCACAGAGCACCCCTTTCTGCTTCCTCTCTGCTCCACTCTGGTGCAGCCTGGATTCCTGCTTCGGCCCCTGAATGGAAGATTTGGACCTGATGGCTGTGATCAGGGTCTCTGTGAAGAATGGGAGACCTGACGCATCTCCCCATCCAGTGCAAAGCCAGAGAACAGAAGCTGGTCTGCGAATGTCTAAGAAGAAAGACCATCCAGAGGGTGGTGACACGCCAGACACTGCAGTCCTATTTGGCTGCATTTCAGTAAAAACCAAAGATAAGTACTGCTCATGTTTTACGGCATTTCCAGGGCTGGGACTTTCTGACTGTTATTTGAACCCCTAACTGTTTCCTGAGGACACCCCAGAACTTCATATCCAGTGGAGCAAATGTTCCCTCCACCTCACACATCCACCTATACCCCCAGGAAGAAAATGTTCCCAGGCAGCATTTTATTCTAATGAAGCTGGGGTGCCCTCTCCACCGAAGGCCGAAGGCCGCTTCCCCTGACCCCTGGGGAGAGAGGAGATGCAGAAGAAAGAGGAGGCCCAGGGAGCAAGGCAGAGGAGCTGGGCAGACAGACTGGGACCCGGGGAGGAGCACCCAGCAAGTGATGGGTAGGGAGAAGCACGTGGATACTGGTCTAGGTCTGCAGAGACATGTTTCCATTCAGCCCCTGACCTGAACCAGTCAAGCCTATCCCAGGGAGGAAGGGGCTCAGGTGTCGGAGGATAAGGATGACGGGGGCCATGGGTACATGGCATGAACAGGGCCTACCAAGAGCAGAGCTCTTCCCAATGAGAACACTTAGGAAGGCAATTGGGAATTCTGGGGTATCAGCTGGAAATGCCCAGAGTCTCAGTCTCTGGAGAATCGCTGGGATGGTCATACACAAATTTCACCCAGAAAAGCTGAGGCTTCTCCAAAGGGACGGACCCCCCAGGGTGCTGCCCCAGATGGTGTATCTTGGTCCATCTCACTGGGGCAGTGCAAACTTCTCATTCTCTCTACCCTCACCTCCACATTTCAACCCAAGATATCCTTTCCACTTCATCTGCCTTTGAAGCTAAAGTGGAAAGGATATCCACTGTGAGGCCAGAGAATTCCCAGCCAAGGCAGATGGACTCTGGGAAAGGATATCCACTGTGAGGCCAGAGAATTCCCAGCCAAGGCAGATGGACTCTGGGATGCCTTCAGGACATTTTTAAAGCATGAAAAATTAAGGTTCAAAATCACCTTGGAGGACAAGGGAGAGAGGAGCATTTCCTTGAATTCGATGAGCATTGGAGCTTAAAGTGTTAGCACAGGGGCCAGTCCGGTCATGGTTCTGATGGTTTATAGGATCGCTTACAGATGAAAAGAAATGTATTGTCACAGGAGGCATCATTCCATGACCGCAGTGCGGACGTCTTTAGGTTGACACAGTGTTCGTTGTTCCCATAGTTGTTGGGCTCGCCTGGAATCCAGAACCTACCGAAGAAAAAACAAAGCAAAATGCATTTCCAGTGAGTGAATGAAAGACTTCAACCCCAGTTTTGGGCTGGGGTGGTAGGGTTGCAAGTTTTTTCATGCCTGAGAGGAAGAGGACCAGTCATCCGTCAACCTCTGAGCCTGCAATCTCCCCCCCAGCTTAGGGCCACACCAGCCCGCCACCCTCAAGGCCCTAGAGGAACCCACAGTGCAAAGACCTAGATTTAGAATGAGGTCCCTGCCAAGGCTGAGTGGATGGCCATGCTGCCAAACCCCAGAGGGCATGGAGAAGCCGTGGATTTGTCCCCAGTTCCACAGCCAATCAGTGGCAGAGATCAGCTAGATCTCTGGTCAATGCTCCTGCAGATCAAGGACGGGAAGAAAGGCAAACCCTGGGTCAGTGGGACTCTCCCCCTACTCTTCGTGCCCTGGACCCACCCCAAGAAAGTCAGCCTAGAACAGCGGGTTCTGAGGACTTACTTCTCACTCTGGACCTTGTTGTATGGAGTGCCATCCACCCAATGCCAGTCCCCCTCACTCCCTGCCTTGGTCAGGCCTATCCAGTAGGGAAGTCCACCTGCCGTCCTGTAGAGAAACTCCTGCAGGAAGACAGTAGGCAGAGATGAGGCGTCAGAGTGTCTGTCTCTCTGGGCATCTTCATCCATCCTCGGCCACAGCCCCTGCACCCGCAGACACAGGGTTGGGACTCCATCCTGACTCTGACCCGCTCTGCTGGCCCACTTAAGATGAAAGGATCTTGTTTAACATTCTGTCTCACCAGGAAGAGGATTTCTTGGGCTAGATGGTGTCATTAAGGCTATTCACAAATATTTCTATTTTTCTGGGCACATGGAAAGGTTGCACTATTCTGCCCTCTTTGAAGCTACAAATACTGCATCATGTGTTTGGCCAATGAAATGTGTTGTTTCCAGGCTTTAAGGGCCAATGTGTATCATGTTTCCTTTTCTCACCTCAGCAATTGTGGAAACGTGTGTTGATACGAAATCTCCTCTGGCCTAATCCCTTAAGTAACCACAATGAGCAAAACTCCTTGCTGGCCCTTGGTGGACACGGAGTGTGTAAGTGAGAAGGGATTGTGAAGAATTACTGATATTTGGGAATACTTGTCAATGAAGCATCATATTGCCCATCCTGTCTGATACAGCTACCAATATACCCGCTTCCTAGCGCCCACGGGACAGCACTCACCTGTTCACTCTCTGAGGTCACCGAGGTCAGGTGGGAGTTCCTGGACATACAGATCTGCTGGGCACTGTACCAGGTCTTCGGGATTTGAGAAAAGTAATAGAAGTGCCCCCTGAAGTGCTTCCAGCCTTGAGAAACCACCTGGAGAATGTCATCTGGGAACAAGGGTGAAATGTGAACTCTGGTGTTCCTGCTGTCTCTGTGCTGGCTGGGTGGGAGTATTTGAGCAGGATCCCAGAAATACAGTGAATGGGGCTGGGCTCTGGGGTCCATTGGTCCTTGTGTAGGAGCTCGGGGACATTCCCTCAGATCCTGAAAGTCTGAGATTGGTAGAGTCTCTGGACTCAGAGAAGGGAGAGTGAGAGAGGATGGATCAAGAACCCGTCTCTCCATTGACCATCACAAGTGGCTGAGCCCCTGAGCCCTAGGCAGGAGCTGCTGGAGAATGGTGAGGTTTGGACCCAGACAGAGAGACTCCCTATGTCTTCATATTCTGTGGCTTGGCGTGGGAGCCCTGGCTGGTCCCTGGTCCCTTCTCTCCTGAACAGCCCCCAAGTCCTCCCCAACTCCAGCGCTGAGCCCTCTCTTCTTAACTTTCCAGCCATGCCCATGCTTTCCTCCACACACACCAGCCCAGTGGCATCGTGCCTGAGATTAATAAGGTCCCACGGGCCACTGGCCAACTTGCAATGTTCTTTTCTGGGTGACTTACTTTGCTGTTGAAGCAATTTGCTGATACTCTCCAAACCACTCTGGAGTTCCTGGACCTTTGCCTTTAAAGCACTGGCTTTATCCAAATCTTGTTTTAGCTCTGGGATTTGGGCATTTAACTCGTCGACTGCTTTCCAACTATTTGCTAGCACCTGCAGCTGTGCACTGGCTTCCTTCAAGCCTGTTTCCAACCTCCGGATCTGAGAACTTATGCGATCCAAGCTGGCATTCACCATCTGGACCTGAATGCCCACTGCCACCAGGCCACCTCTGTTCCTTTTGATCTCAGAACTCAGGGAGCTGATGTTGTCCACACGAGCTTCCAGCAACTGGGCATTGGTCTTGACATCTGATATTGTGCCCATGAACCAGGGATCTGAATTTGAGGAAGTCAAGAGGTCAGCTGCAGGGACCCTCAGGGACTGGAGTGGGTGTTCCCAGGGTAACGAAAGGAAGGGGAGGGAAGGTATGGGCTCAAGCTTCCCAAGGACCCAGCCCAAGGAGCAGCTGCCTACCCTCTATTCAGTCACAATGTATTCATTCAACAAACATGGGATGGACACCTTCCATGTGCCAGGGACTCTGACAGATGCAGATCATGCAAAGATTGGTAAATCACGTGATCTCTGTTTGAGGCTCTCATGGGTAAGCAGAAGAGGGGATTAGAATCCAGTCCTATATTTCCTTTGCATGTTCAAGGCACATTTGGTAATGAGATGCCTCCAGTCACCCCCTTGTCATCCTTCTCATGTCACGCTGGGCCCCATCACTTGACTCCCAGCCCTCTCTTTCCAGAGACCCCCACAGAGCCCATCAGCTAGGGAAGCACCGTTTCCCCCATGACTGCCCATAGGTCCCTCACAGCCATCGGAGGGGCCAGCCATGAAGACTTCTTGTCTGGAGGTGATTTCTTCTCCAGAGGAAAACGAGAAGGGAGAATTATGAAACCACTTCTCCTCTTCCCTTGTCCTACCCGCTGTTACTGTCTGCTCAGGCTACAGGCTCAGGCCACAGAAGAAACCAAAAGTAAACCAGTGGACTCAAAGCAGGGGAGATTCTACTCAGAGCCTCTAAGTCCAAGTCCAAATGTGTCCTGGGGCCTTGAAGGGAGAAGACAGATGTTCCCTCTGTCTGCTATCTGGAAACCTAATGAGAGGAAGAAGCTTCTACCAGCAGCAGAGGCCAAGCAGGCTTGGCAAAGCAGGAAGAAGAAGAAAGATAAGTGACATATAGGGCATCTCCCCTGACATGATCTTTGTGGGAGCAGGAGAGTGAAAAGAGCAAGAAAGGGTCCTGTGGGGTGGGGGGAGGTGCTCCCTAGCCCTAACCTGGCCTGGTCAGTTGGGGATGAAGGTACAGTTGGGACCCCGCCCCTCATGGGGTCAGCAATCATTATACTCACTGTTGGGGATTCACCACAGGGCTCTGAATCAAAGGGACACAGAGCTCGGAGAGGAAGGAGAAAAGTGACCCAGGATGAAGATGGGATGAACTTTTCCTGGGAACGAAAGAGCATACTTTTGAGCACAGGCATGCTGATCCCAGTGAGGAAAATCTCCCTGGAATTGGAAAGGAAGGAGAAGCAGCTGGTCTTACTGCCAACCCTCTGACTGCACATGGAAAGAGGAGGAAACAAGACACATGAAAAAGCCAGAGGCGGGAGAGCCTATCAGAGAGGGGAAGGACCCCTGGCCTTGGGGAAAGACCAAGCCAGGTCAAAGCTGGGGACTTACAGAGAATGGCCTGCAGCAGGACAGAGGTGACCATGACCAGCGTCAGGAAGACGACCACAGCGCGGACCGTGAGGAGTCTCCCCAGAACCTGGGACGGACACATCTTGGGAGGAGGGTCTGCAGGAAGCAGAGGAGAGCGTTTGGTGAAGGAGCAGCCAACTGCAAGTTTGCCCACAGAGCCCTGAGCAGGCTCTGAGCAGAGGCTGATGCTTGCCTTGAGGCCAAAGGGAGACGTTCTGTTTGTCCACCGTGAAGTGCGCGTCGAGGACCTCACTGTCGGCAGTCTTCATCCTTCACGCTCAACCTGGTGGGACAGGTGCTCCCAGCCAGCTGTCTCCCCAAAGACCTTTTATCCAGATGAAAAGGGAAGTGACCCCCAGAGTTCATTATGTCATCCCACAGTTCCCCATTCCTGGCTTAGGTACCTTGCCTCTCCTAGGCTACAGCCTGGTCCGCTCCTCAGAAGTCTGACTTCGCAAGAAGAGGCCATCATTTTCTCTGGGTATCTTTTACATGGACATTTTAACCATCTTGTCCTCAGACTAAGCTTTCTCTCTTATAAGACAACCCTCATCCATCATCCAGCCAGCCGTCCTTTCACCTCACAAATACATGTTGTGTGCCTTCGATGTACCAGGCACTGGACCAGGACTGAGCCACAAAGCTGAATAATCATGGCCCTTACACTCAAACAGTTCACCCATCTTCATCCTGTGTCATTTTTCTCCTTCCTCTCTGAGTTCTGTTTCCCTTCGATTCTGTCTAGTAGAAAAGAAAGTGAAAGTGTCAGTTGCTCAGTCATGTCCGACCCTTTGGGACCCCATGAACTGTAGGCCACCAGGCTCCTCTGTCCATGGAATTCTCCAGGCAAGAGCACTGAAGAGGGTTGCCATTCCCTTCTCCAAGGATCTTCCTGATGCAGAGATCAAACCCCTGTCTCCTGCACTGCAGGCAGATTCGTTACTGTCTCTGCCACCAGAGAAGCCAGAAAAGAAAGACCTGAGCAAATAAATGACAATACTTCCCCTGTGGCTCAGTGGTAAAGAATCTGCCTGCAATGCAAGAGACACCAGAGATGCGGGTTGATCACTGGGTCAGGGAGATCCCCAGGAGGAAGGCATGGCAACCCACTCCAGTATTCTTGCCTAGAGAATCCCATGGACAGAGGAGCCTGGCGGGCTATGCTCCATAGGGTCACAAAGAGTCGTACACAACTGAACATGCTCGCACACACAGGGTGATAAACTTACTGATAGAAGAATATGCACAAATCAAAAGAAGTACAGAGACTGGAGTAATGGTAAGACGTTCCAAGTAGAGAGATTAGCATATTCAGAAGTATGGTGTGCCTGGGGAGTTGTAAGTGGTTTGGCACTGTTAGAGTGTAAAGTATATGACTAGAGTGGGGAGGGCATGGGCTAAGGGGCACTTGGGGTCAGATCATAAGGACCCTTTTGGGTCATGTTAAGGACCTTTAACTCTGGCTTATGGGTGATATGGAGCCAGTGAAGGACTTTAGGCAGTAGAGAGACAAGCACAGGAACATTGAAGAAAGATCACTCTGACTACGGTAAGAAGCAGAGATCAGGGTGTGGTGAGTCTGGAAGCAGGGAGACCAGTAAGGAGACCACTGCAATAAAATGTTCAACTTGCTGTTGTTAAGGCATCTTAGTTGATCCATGCCAAGTTGCTTCAGTCATGTCCAACTCTGTGCGACCCTATGGACTGTAGCCCGCAGGCTCCTTTGTCCATGGGATTCTCCAGGCAAGAATACTGGAGTGGGTTGCTAAGTCCTCCTCCAGGGGATCTTCTCAATCTAGGGATTGAACCAGCCTCTCTTAAGTCTCCTGCATTGGCGGACGGGTTCTTTACCACTAGCGCCACCAGGGAAGCCAGTATCCCTTTGTAAAATGGGACTTGAGATTCAAAAGTACATGGAAGAGTGGGGTTCTCCTCTCTGCTTCCTGCACTCGTGAAGGTCTCAGACAAAGTGGGGAGGATCAGCAACATCAGACCAGGAGCTGTTCTTTCATTCATGGGAGATGCTCAGGACAGAAAGCAGCTGATTCGGTGCCCCTCTCTGAGGGACTAAGTTTTCTTCTGGGAAGCCTCTCATACTTTGAAGAGGTCTGGCAAATCTGAGAAACCTGGTACAAAACATATTCTAAACAAATATTCCTTGGAAGATAGAAAAGAGAGGAGAGAAGAGACGAAGAGAAAGAAAAAAGGAAGGAAGTTCAGATAATTGGATGAATGGATGGTTGAATGGATGGACAGAAAATGGATGTATGAAAGGATGGGTGGATGGATGGATGGGTGGGTGGAAGACAGATAGATGCATGAAAGAGAAATGAATGGAATAGGTGATGGCTAATCATGACTCAACTCTGAAATTCCAGACTGTGGACTGGAATCTCTCTCTTGGAAGCCACTGCATTTTTCTACAGCCTCCAACTGTAAAAGCATGAGTCAAGAGTGATTTTAAATCTTATCCAAATGTGCCTACAACTCTGGCCACAGGACTAGAAAGCTGACCTGGCCTCGCTGACTCTGAGCCGGTGGAGTTGGAGAACAGGTTGGTGTCAGGGACCAAGGTTGGAAGTTAAATGATCAGGACCAAGGAAATAACTCTACTTGCAGGGGCTTCTGATGCCTTTGATATTTGAGAGGATCCCACCTCCCTGTCTGACCAGTTCATTGCACTTATAGGCCCCTAGCAGCTCCCTCTGCAGGCTGAGAAGGCCTCAAACGGGAGCTGTTTCTCTGACCAGTTGAGGGAACCCAAAGAGGACTCCACACCATACTTTCCAAGTGCTGGGAAGGAAGCTGAGTCACAGGATTGTGTCCCTATCATTCTGTTTCACTTCCTCCCTCTCCAAATAGCATCCAGGCCTGCCCTACTGTCTGCTCTAAGCTTTGACATTAGCTAACTCCCTGCCAGCCTCTGAACATTGATAACCATGCCCACTCTTTTAAAGTTGCTCATCTAGTTGAAGAGCCTTGGTTCTACCAGGGCTCAGCAGGAGTGAGAATGTTCTGTTTCTGGGCTCTCCTGCTTGTTCCCCAGTCTAATCCCAGAGTCCCCTCAGCCTTTCTGCTCCTGGTTCCTGGCCCCACATCCTCACCCGAGGGCCTGGAGATGGAGAAGAATCCAGGTTACTCAAGACCCTGATAGAAAGTGCCCTTGGGGTCCTGGTCTCCTTCCGAGGCACTTGAGAGAGAGCAGCTACCACAGAACACTAGGGAATGTCTGACCATTTCCCTTTCTGTTGAGAAGTTGATTTCCCTCAAACCTCTGCTGGTATACAGCATGAGCGATTGACGGAACGCCCATGTGCCCTCCCAGTGGCCCCAGGAAAGGGTCTGGAAGCCTCGCCAAGATGGGACAGGACTCAGTACAGAAGAAGGGGCTAGGACTGAGGGCATCTACTCAGAGTGGTGGAAACGGAAGCCACAGGTAGATGTTCTGCTGATCACTAGACAAAAGGCTGATCCAGCATGAGGAAGCTGGGCAAGAAGTAACCACAATTTTGTGGGCCCTCTGGGGTTTCAGAGACAATTTCTGTAGAAGCCTCAGCCATAAGGAGTTTCATTTCTCATTTTGCAGGAAAGTTGCGGATCACGAGCTACCTTCCTCTAATCATGCTTATCCGCAGGTATTTCCTAAAGTCTCTCTGGGTCCCCTAAGTCTCTCCTGGCCTGACAGACCAGAGGAGAAAAGAGGAAGAGAAAAGACCAAGCAGAGGGCAAGTGCCCCAGCCTCACTTTCCAGCCAGGAAAGAGAGCTGTTCTCCTGGACACCCAGGAGATCCCTGCTCTTCCAAACAGAGGAGGAGCTTTGGGTCAGGTCCAGAGCGACCAAAAATCACTACAGTGATGAGAGACAGGAAGTCGGTGCTCAACTTTCTGTTTCCCCACTGCCATGCTCCCAGGGTTCTAAGACCTTCTCTGGACAAAAATGGAAGAAGGAAACAGTCTGATCACTTTCCCCTTCTCTGGTTGGGACTCTCCTTATGCATGGAGGTGGACTGTGGGCATAATCAGTGGGAGGAGAAAAGAGACTCAGGCCATTTGACATGTCCCAGCAATGCTGATAGTCATCTCCAAGGCATGGTGATCCAAGTCCTTCCATCCAAGGCACAGAGGAAACTAGAGTGGACAACAAACCAGGGAGAGAAGATGGGGGAATAGAGGAGGGGTGGAGGAGAGGGGCGAATGAAATAAGAAAGCAGATGGTTACAACAGCTGAGCAGACTGCTCCATGGGCTTCACAGGGGACTCCTGTATGTAATGTGATGAGGGATTTGACCAGCTGATCCCAGATGCCAAAGGATGTCATGCCATCCTCTGGACATGTGCCTTGGGAACAGGGGATGGGACAGAGAAACCAAGAAGAAAGAAATGGAAGGGGGGCCCTTCATCCATCCTGTCCCCTAGAATGCCTGCTCTGCACCAGCTGCAAGGAGAAAGCCAGCCATGGACCTGTCCCTCAGAAGCAGTGCTTCTCTTGGGAAAACAAAGCATCTATCATCACAGGGAGAAGGGAAGAGTCTTTCAAGACTGAAAATGGCTGCAGACACTGCACAGGGCCTCCCCAGCTCCCCCCTGATGCTGGGAATGAGCTCCTCTTTTTTAGAACACTGGATGAGGGCACTGTTTCTCTGGCACAGTGACCATGGCTAGACCTCAGTAAGCAGACAGTTCCATCTGGCCTGATCATAATAGTGTGGTATGGGTATGGGTGAGCGGCCTGGCTGCTGGGAAGGATGACTGTGTTCCAGGCAGAGGAGGCCGCTCTCAACTACCCAGGTCAAAGAGCCCTTGCCTGTGACTTTAGTGAGAAGGACAAATTCAAAGCTATAAAGGGCCCCTGGGAAAAAGTATGCAAATCTTATTTTTGTATCTTTTATTTCTTTTTTAATGGTACTCATTATAGAAAATAAACCAGGTGAGCAAAAAGGGAAAAAAAAAATTATCTACCATACAGGAAAAAAAAAACATGGGTATACACACAGCTCATTCTTTGTATCTACATGTATATGTATATTCATTTACATCTATATCCATGTTATTGTTGCTGTTCTTTCATCATTAAGTTGTGTCCAATTCTTTTGCAACCCCATGGACTGCAGCCTGCCAAACTCCTCTGTCCATGGAATTCTCCAGGCAAGAATACTGGAGTGGGTTGCCCTTTCCTCCTCCAGGGGATCTTCCTGACCCAGGGATCAAACCCAAGTCTCTTATGTCTCTAGCATTGGCAGGCGGGTTCTTTACCACTAGCACCACCTAAGAAACCGTAATCTATATCCATAGTGATATCCAACTATAACTTGCATATATTTATATAATACTTATATATATATATTTATATATATATATATTTATATAGTATAGTATATATAGACAGCTCCTATGTCTTTTCCCCAGCATTCTTCCCATCTCCATTTCTGATACGTAGAGTTAGTTCCCCCTCCTTTGGGAATCTATGCCTCCTTCTTAACCCCTACAATGCTTGGCTCAGAGCCAACATCCATTGGCAGGTTGAGTTTCTATCACAATTCATTACTCTGACATTGAGTCTTCTGTGTCCTGTTTCCATTTCTAAGACCTCTTACATTGGGCCCACTCAGATAATCCAGGATAGTCTCCCTGTCTTAAAGCCAGCTTATTTTTTACTATATCTATTTGAGGGGTGAGGGCATGCAGCATGGCTTGCAGGATCTTAGTTCCCCAGCCAGAGACTGAACCCACACCCTAGGCAGTGAAAACGCCAAGTCCTAATCACCAGACCTCCAGGGAATTCCCAAAGCCAGCTCATTAGCAGCCTTAGCTTCACTTTACCATGTAACTTAATATACTTCCCATTTCTGAAATTGGGATGTGGACATTTTTGTGGCCATTATTGTACTTACCAAGCTTCCTCCCTCTACTAAGTTAGTGTGGCCTTAATAGAACCATTCAGAAAGTTTGGTATTTATCCCTGAAGTTTGAGAGATAGAGTCTGATACTTGACATGTGGATGAAAGGTCTAAGGCTTTCAGTGGGTGATAATAAATAAATATTAGGTAAATAAACTGTGGTACTTCTAAACAATGAAATATTATTCAGCACTAAAAAGAAATGAGCTATCATGTTACTGGAAGGAAAACAGATACATAGATCAATGAAACAGAAATGAGAACCCAGAAATAAACTACACATATATGGACAATTAATTTATACAGAGAATCAAAGAATATATAAGAGAAAGAATGTGTGCTTAGTTGCTCAGTTGTATCCAACTCTTTGAGACCCCATGGACTGTAGGGAATTCTCCAGACAAGAATACTGGAGTAGGTTGCCATGTCCTCCTCCAGGAAATCTTCCCAACCCAGGGATCGAACCCAGGTCTCCCACATTACAGACGGATTCTTTACCATCTAAGCCACCAGGGAAACCCAAGAACACTGAAGTGGGTAGTCTATACCTTCTCCAGGGGATAGTCTCTTCAATAAATGATATTGAGAAAACTGGACAGCCTCATGCAGAAGAAAAAGAAAGAAAGAAACTAGACCACTATTTCACACTATGGTAAAAATCAACTGAAACTGGATTAAAAGACTTAACTGTAAGCCATAAAATTCCTAGAAGAAAACATAAGCAGTACACACTTTGACTTCAGTCTTAGCAATATCCTTCCAGAAATGTTTCCTCAGACAAGGGAAACAAAAGCAAAAATAAACAAGTGGAACTACATCAAACTAAAAAACTTCTGCACAACAGGCACATGAAAAGACGTTCAGCATCACTATTTGTCAGGGGAATGCAAATCAAAACTACAGTGAGGTATCACTTCATACCTGTTAGAATCAATCAATCAATCAATCAATCAATTCAGTCGCTCAGTCATGTTCAACTCTTTGCGACCCCATGCCAGGCCTCCCTGTCCATCACCAACTCCTGGAGTCCACCCAAACCCATGTCCATTGAGTCGGTGATGCCATCTAACCATCTCATCCTCTGTCGTCCCCTTCTCTTCCTGCCCTCAATCTTTCCCAGCATCAGGGTCTTTTCAAATGAGTCAGGTCTTTGCATCAGGTGGCCAAAGTATTGGAGTTTCAGCTTCAACATCAGTCCTTCCAGTGAACACCCAGGACTGATCTCCTTTAGGATGGACTGGTTGGATCTCCTTGAATGGCTATTATCAAAAAAAGCAAGAAATAACAAGTGTTGGTGAGGATATGGAGAAAAATGTGCTATTGGCAGGAATGTAAATTAGAGCAGTTATTACAGAAAACAATGTAGAAATTCCTCCAAAAACCAAGAATAGAATATCATGTGGCCCAGCTTTTCCACTACTGTGTATTTATCCAAAGAATTCAAAATCACTAATTCAAAAAGATATATGAGGACCTCCCTTGTGGTCTAGTGGTTAAGAATCCACCTGTCAATATAGGGAATACAGGTTTATCCCTGGTCTAGGAAGATCCCACACACCCCAAGGCAACTAAGCCTGTGTGCCCTAAGTACTGAGCCTGCACACCTAGAGCCCATGCTCTAGAAAAGCCACCCCAAGGAGAAACCTGCATACCACAACAAAGAGTAGCCCCCATTCTCTGCAACTAGACAGAGCCCACACAAAGCAACTAAGACCCAGTACAGCCAAAAATGAATAAATAAAAATAAAATTATAAAAAGACATGCACACCCTTATGTTCACTGTAGCATCATTTACAATAGCCAAATTACAGAAACAACTTAATTGCCATCAATGGATAAAGAAGCTTCATGTGGTATAAATATATACATAATGGCACGCTACTCAGCCAAATAAAAGATGAAATCTTGCCATTTTCAACAACATAGATGACACTAAGTGAAACAAGTGAGACGGTGAAAGAGAAATGCAATATGATGTCACTCATATGTGGGTGAAAAAAATAAACAAAAGCAAAAAATAAATGAACAGACCAAACCAAAGGAAAACAAGCAAACAGACACAGAGAATAGAGTAGTGATTGCCAGAGAGGAAGGGCCAGGAGGGAGGATGAAATGGGTCAAGGGAGTCCACTGTATGGTGATGGATGGAAACGAAATTTTGAGTATTTTCCTTCCTATAAAAAATGTATATTATTTTTAATAGATCCCTAGGATTATAACTATAATGATTTATGTAACCAGTTCCTTGTTAATAAACAATCAGGATGTTCTCCATCGCCCAGCACTATGAACAGCCTTACAGAGAATCTTCTTCAGTAATGTCTCTGTGCTGTATCCATAATTCTTCCTTGGGATAAATTCTTGCAAGCATAGTTGCTGGACCAAAACATATATCTTTTAACAAATAAGATTTATGATAAGTTTTGACAAATAATGCCCTAAAAAATTTGTATATAATATTAATAGAACAGTTCATTTCCCCTGGACCCTCATCAACAGTGGGAATGAGTAATTCCTTTTTATGGACTGATATAATAGTCAATTTTTATACTGCATTTTCTTGATCCCTAGTGAGACTACTGAAGACTTCATATGTTTTCTCCGACATGTTATTGTCTTTCGTGGCTGGAGTTTATTATTATTATCATCTTCATGATTTGTAAGCATGCTTGAAATATTGAGGCTATTAAACAATTGTCATATGCTAAAAAAAACTTAGCTATGATGGAAAGCCACCAGTTACCGCTGTGAACAGAGAAAGGACAAGAAGTGAAAGTGGACGTAGCCTCAGCCTATGTGGAGAAAGAAGGAACACGCAGAAGGGAATCCCCAGAACCGAAACTGTCCCCTTCACCACACGGACAAGGCATTTAGCACTAGTAAATGAATCACCAGTCAGCACTAGTTAACTGGTCAGCAAAGATGAACTGAGGAACTGCAACGATAACAGCAGCATAACTGTGGCACATATTTTATAGTTCATTCATCCATATTTCACACTGCTCCTGCCCAGGTCCCTCCCCCAGAAGCAAGGGGATATGGAATGAGAGCTGACCTTTCGCCTCCATGAATAATACATAAGTAACTTGTACAATAATCATTTAGTACTTGACCTCATGGATCCTACTTGGGGCACATATTTTATAGTTCATTCATCCATATTTCACACTGCTCCTGCCCAGGTCCCTCCCCCAGAAGCAAGGGGATATGGAATGAGAGCTGACCTTTCGCCTCCATGAATAATACATAAGTAACTTGTACAATAATCATTTAGTACTTGACCTCATGGATCCTACTTGGCCATTGGAGTAAAGTTGCCAGTACCCAGAGTAAGTAAAATCCAGCAAGTGTCCAGTTCTGTCTTAATGGGACTTTTTTGTGCTGCATGAACTACTGAAACCTGCGCCCAAACCCACAAAAAAAGAACAAGACCTCCAAGGTAATATCTCTAATACCACAAAGGGACATTTGTCCCCCACAAACTAAAATCATTAAGCCAAGAAATTATAAAATCCCAACTTACGGCCACATTCTCATAAATTGTAACACAGTTCACTTTATACACCAAGTTGGTTCCCTCCAACTTGCTTTTTCAACCTTAACTACAGGCTTCTTTTCCCAAATATTTCCATTCCAAAGGGCACTTTTCAGAAAGTAAACAAGATAACTGCTCTCGGCAGCAATTTTATACTTTTAGTTTCTTTTCCCATCTTACTGAGGTTACCAACTTCTTTTTCCCTCATTTAGCTCTCCAGCTGGCCCTTCAGCTGGGTCAGTCTCACCAAAAGAAGCTAAAACTTTCATTTGCTTCCTGCTGCTCACTAGAGATGTCCCTGAAACTGCTGCTTCAACCTAGAATGCTTAGAACAAGTGTCTTTCATCATATTTCTAAGGGGAACATCCCCAGAGAAGTGGCTAACCTTGCCTGTCATTCGTCCATTCAGGCATCCATTTATCCATCCAGTGAAATGTATCGTGTGCCCCCTGTATGCCAAGCTGGGATGGATGCTGAGAACTCAACCTTGAACAGAACAGCTATGGTACCTGCCCCGTGGGGGAGTGCAATTCTCTCTGGAAAATTCTTGGTATCTTGCAAGTAAGAAAAATAAATTATATCCCTGATTAAGCCTGAAGCAGTGACAAAAGAAAAATGTAGCTTGAAATGGTGTAAAACATGGCATTTTTCCAAACTGCTTTTTATTTAAAACATAGTATAAAGATATAGGTCCATGCTTGCATTTCTTGCAAATAAATCTACTTCTCACTATATATCTGACTCTCAACCACAGGAGAACTGCATGCTCACTGCCCTCGCCCAGAGCTCTCTCCTTTAGGAGCAATGGAGGAAAAGGAGAGCTGTGCATCTGAGACCTAGGGCAGAGGTCCCCACTCTCAGAGCATGTTTGTAAAGATGCCAGCACCCCACCTGCAGAGATCCTGGCTTAACTGGTCTGGGTTGGGACTCAGGCATCAATATCTTTATTAACTCGAAGTGAGTCCCACATGCAGCCAAGGCTTGAAAACCATCAATCCAGTGTAAAATCATGAGTCCTGGGATGAAACTCTGGCTCTGCCACTTCCTAGTTGGGTGGGTGATCTGGAGACCCCCTCCATTAACTGTGCCAGTTCAAGTCAAGTAAGATAATGCTGTGTGGAAACATCTTGCTTAGTGTCGCATAACAAGAGCTGCCCAGTCTGAAACACTGTACGTTACCACTTACATTCAGGATCTTAAAAAAAAAATACAAACTAGTGAATATGACAAAAAAGAAGCAGACTCACAGATACAGAGAACAAGCTAGTGGTCACCAGTGGGGAGAAGGAGAAGGGGAGGGGCAATATAGGGGCAGGGGATTAAGAGGCACAAATCATTAGGTATAAAATAATCTACAAGGATATGTTGCACAACATGGGAAATATAGGCAATAGTTTATAGATGGAATATAACTTTTAAGTATTTTGAATAACTATATTGTACACCTGCAACTCATATAATATTGTATAGCAACTATGCTTAAATAAAAAAACATAATAAAAAAGAAAATATACTTTAAAAATAAAAAAGAAAGAGTTGCCCAGTCTGGATGACTATTGAATGAAGATGACTGGCAGCGTTTGTCCAGTTAAGGGTCTTGAACCAGAAATGGAAAAAGAAGAGAGCCACCTTGTGGCCAAAAGAACCAGCCTCTAGCCTCAGGAGTTTAACTGCTCTAAGGCTGCAAGGGTCTAGAGAAGGACGCACAGCCTGTCAGTCACACGCGTGGAGAAGAAAACAGGTGCCCAGAGAATCAAAAACACACCCAGGACCTCTCACCAGAGCCAATCAGATACCACCACCGTGACTGAGACCATCATATGTGGTTTCAGAGATACGGGAGAGTCTTCAAGGAACATCTTGGGAGTCCTCTCATAGCCAACCTCCCTAATGCCGCCCCATTTTCCACATGTCGAATCTAAGAGCAAGGGGTTGTGAAAGTGAAAGTCGCTCAGTCGTGTCCAACTCTTTGCAACGCTGTGGACTATACAGTCCATGGAATTCTCCAGGCCAGGATACTGGAGTGGGTAGCCATTCCCTTCACCAGGGGATCTTCCCAACCCAGGGATTGAACCCAGGTCTCCTGCACTGCAGGTGGACTCTTTACCAGCTGAGCCACAAACATCCCATAAATTGCCATGCTGTGAAAGTCTCTCAGTCGTGTCCACTCTGTGTGACCCCATGGCCTATAGCCTGCCAGGCTCTTCTGTCCATGGAATTCTCCAGGCCAAAATACTGGAGTGGGTAGATGTTCCCTTCTCCAGGGGATCTTCCCGACCCAGGAATAGAACTGAGGACTCCTGCACTGCTGGAGAATTCTTTACCAACTGAGCTATCAGGGAAGTCCTCCCTACCAGTAAATTCCTTTTCTGCTTAAATTATGTAAACATGGGCTTATGTTTCCCATCAAGAACCCTGAGTGTCATACCCATCAAAATAGCTCCTTACTTCCTAAGATGGATCCAGTTTTCCTAAAGTGTTGCATAGAACACTAGCCCAGAAATATGTTTTGCCCAAAAAGGGATCCAAAACTAAGTAAGTTTGGTAAATATTCCATGCTCTGTGGCTTTCTTAGAGATTCATGGTAACTGTGATCTTATTAAAGATTCTGAGAAACCATGTGTTAAGAAAAGCTGTTTAACATTGTTCATACCAGAATTTCCATTACCATTTTTCTTTTACACTTACTTGATGGATGACACTTCTCACTCTGAGAAACACTTCCCTGAAGCTATGAAAGGAAGATTCTGAAAGAGACTCCAGTTCCCTCAGACTTCCAAGTTCTAGTTTGCTCTGAGGTCTTGTCACCTCCCCAGTTTAATTACAGAAAGACTCATTAGCCCCTTCACAAGTGTCCATGCTAAGCAGAGAATATCAGCACCATTCTGTTGACTAATATGTACCTTCACCATTAATTTCAGATGCTTCCTGTGTTTGACATTCATAAAGTGTTTTATTCTGGGGTCTGTTGAGGGCCTCTCTAGTCTGTTTCATTCACCTAAGAATTCTTTCAATATACCAAACTAATCATTTCTTTACACAATATTTTAAAATATGGCAGGCCCCCTTTATTAACATTTTTATTAGTTAAACTTTTCTTAGCCATTCTTAATTTGTTCTTTCAAATTATCTTTGGCAGTTTACAGAAACAAAGTCCTATTGAGAGTTTAAGCAAAGCTGAATTTTAGTAAATTCAGTCCTTTTAGTAATACTGTAAAATAACTTAGGAAGATTTGGTATCCTTAAAAATAATCTTCATACTGAGATGTACATGAAGTTTCTCTATTCTCTTTACATCTGTCAGTGAACATTTTTCAGTTTTAATGGAAGTCCCAACTTTCTTTTAAGAGAAGACAGAATTATTATTTGCATGACATCATTTTTACCTATGAAATCAGAAAGAAGCATCTGGAAGAATTATCTAAATTGAAAAGAGAGTTTAAAAATCATATGGACAAAAATAATCCACATGAATAACTTTCCTGTATACCAAAAATAACCCATTGAAAATATGGCTATGCAGTAAAATTAAGAGCATTCCAGGTATATTTAGGAACAGAATTAACAGAACTGGGTAATGGGTTTGGTATAGTGTGTGGCAGGATTAATGAAATTTTTCAGAATGCTGTATGGCCTGCCTTTGCCCTACCAACACTCTCCAGGAGAATCATGTTGGACTGTATAATCTCATTGCAATTTTAGAGTCCAAACTGTTGCCTCCAGATAACACATTTCAAAGTTCTCGGCATTTCCTATTTTCAACACTGCTGGTGTGACCTTAGGCTACTTTTGTTCATTTTGGTTGGGTGACAGTGGGTTTGGTTAACTGTTCGGCTCCTAGAAAACCATAAGTTTCTTTGTGACTATCTCTCACTCCTTTCTGGTTGTTAGATGAATTAGAAGGAAAAGATCATTTACTGGAATTTACTAAGAAAGATCATCTGCTTGGATTTGAACACAGGAAACTTAGAGGCAGTTGAGTATTTACAATAGCATAGAGGAGAATGAGAGTTGGACCATAAAAAGAGCTGAGCACTGCCGAGTTGATGCTTTCTCATCGTGGTGTTGGAGCAGACTCTTGAGGGTCCCTTGGACAGCAAGGAGATCAAACCAGTCCATCCTAAAGGAAATCAGCCCTGAATACTCATTGTAAAGACTGATGCTGAAGCTAAAGCTCCAATACTTTGGCCGCCTGACACGAAGAGCCGACTCATTGGAAAAAACCCTGGTGCTGGGAAAGATTGAAGGCAAAAGGATAAGAGGGCGGCAGAGGATGAGATGGGTTAGATAGCATTACCAACTCAATGGACATGAGTTTGAGCAAACTCTGGGAGTTAATGAAGGACACGGAAGCCTGGCATGCTGCAGTCCATGGGGTGGCAAAGATTTGGACACACCTTAGTGACTGAAAAACAACAGAGAAGAATGAAAGGGGAAATTGGTCAGAGACAAGGAAACGGAACAGCAGGCTCTGAGACCACATACTCATAGCAGCCTATGATCCAAAGTGCTTCTGTAAATTTCATATGCTCTCAGATCCTCGGAATAAGGAACGTACACACGGAGGCAGGCAGGGAAATGCCAAAGGCCCTTCTCTGGACTAACTTAAAACCCTGCAAGTATGCGCTCAGAAAACATATATACATATCAGTGTAAATATTGTTTTCAGGGCATCAAACTATTGAGTGACAATCAATTAGATGGTGGACTTTTAGGAGTTAAAGGTTAGGGCTTCCCTGGTGGCTCGTGGTAAAGAATCCGCTTGCCACTGCAGGGAGCACGTTTGATCCCTTACCCATGAGGATCCCACATGCCTCAGAGCACCTAAGCCAGCACACCACAACTGAGCCCGAGTTCTGGAGCCCGCATGCAGCACCTGCCGAAGCCTGCGCGCCCTCGAGCCCATGTTCCACAACAAGAGGAAGCCCGCGCACCACAAGTGAAGAGTAGTCTCCGCCCACCGCAACTAGGGAAAACGCCTGCATAGCAACAAAGACCCAGCTCGGCCAAAAATAAAAAAATAAATAAAAATAAAATTATTTTTTAAAAAGAGTTAAAGTACATAACAATCTCTGAAGTCCAACATCCTAAAAGACTCCTTTGTTACATGAAAACAGCATTCTACACTTTCAACAAGTCTTCTCACTGGCAGGAGGAGAAATCCAATGCTCTTTGTGAATATTCTCAATACACCTCTTTATCAGGACTCACGTTAACTAGGTCTGCTTTCCTGTAGTTTTGTAGGAGGGAATATTGTCTCCTTAAATTTCCAAGATCTTTATTTTATGAGCACCATGCTCAAAGTTAAACTTATTGTCAAGGTTAAGTTCATTAGCCCAGGAGAAGAGGAAACTTCTAAGAAACTTCAATATTGAAGGGGGGAGGGTAAAAGAGAATTTCAAATGAATAGAATATACAATGTTGTGCTCATAGATGTTTAACAACTGATCCTCTGGTTATAGAGGAGAAACTTTCTTATATAATATTTGCCAGTTACTTTTGTAGCTTGTTGTTGGACTTCAAGGAGATCAAACCAGTCAACCCTAAAGAACATGAACCTAAAGGAAATCAACCCTGAATATTCATTGGAAGGACTGTTGCTGAAGCTGAAGCTCCAATACTTTGGCCACCTGACGTGACGAGTTGACTCATTGGAAAAGACCCTGATGCTGGGAAAGATTGAAGACAAAAGGAGAAGGGGGTGGCAGAGGAGGAGATGGTTAGATAGCGTCATCGACTCAATGGACATGAATTTGAGGAAACTCTAGGAGATACTGAAGGACAGAGAAGATTGGCGGGCTACAGTCCATGGGGTTGCAAAGAATCAGACATGTCAGTCATTAAGTTTAGACTTAATGACTGAAAAATTACTACAAACACCACTACCTTATATGGTTTTCTCTAACCTTGCTTTCCAGGAAGGAAAAGAGGGGATTCAGATGTAGGTCTGACAGAACATCAGAGGTACTATCAATTGTCATCAAGGAGACTCAGAGTGGGGAAAAGATGCAAAGACTCAGTATAAAATAGAGAAAATCAGTCCCCATTTTTAGAATTTATTTGTCCATTTATACCAATTTCCGCCAACAATGTGCTATTGCTTGTTTTAGGTTCTCTCTGTAGATTCCAGAAGAACCGTTTCTCTTCCCTGGTTGCACTTCCCCCTACTCTGATCACTGCCTGATGTGGGCATCTCTCCCTTTCCTTGGTGTGATGTCTGGTCATGTTCTCCAGAGATGATGACCTGGCAGGGAAACCCCCTGGTTCCTGGGTGCTGGCTCCAGGAAAGCCCCTGGTTCCAGGGACAAGAACCATGAGGACCACAAAGGCCCCATGTTTGGTCAGCAGAGAGATGGGTGAGGGACCAGATACACACTACAAGAAACAAAAACCCTTTCTGTGGGTGTGGCAACTTCAGGGGCCTGGGGACATTTCTGGGGTGTATGGGGAGTAATGAAATGCATAATGGGATTTTAAAACATAAATCTGACCAAGTCCGTTGCTTCAAAGGGATTTTCCCTTGATGCCCATTACCCTTAAAAGAAAATAAAAAATCTTTATCATCTTTAACAGAACCACTCAAGATCTGACACTTTTGTGTCTCTGCATTCCCATCTCTCACCGTTCCTTCCCCCAGCCCTCTTTATGTTTTGAAACATGTCAAACCTGTTTCTTCCTTTTGGATTTGAATTGTATATGTTGATATGTATGCATAATATGCATGTGTGTGTGTGCGTGCTCAGTCGTGTCCAACTCTGTGACCCCCTGGACTGTGACTCGCCAGGCTCTTCTGTCTACGGGATTCTCCAGGCAGGAATACTGAAGTGGGGTGTCATTTCCTTCTCCAAGGGGTCTTCCCAACCCAGGGATCAAACCCTCATCTCATGCATTTCCTGCACCGGCAGGCAGATTCTTTGCCACTGCACCACCTGGGAAACCCATGTACGTATGTATATATACATATTTTCTCTTGCTGGACCATCTGAAAGTAAATTTCAGCCTTGTACTATTATTTAATACTTCAGTACTTATCTCCTAAAAATAAATACAATCTCTCTATAATCATAATACCATTGCCACACCCAAGGAATATAGCATGGCTGCAATATCTAAGCTGTACATGAATGTCTAAAATCAAAGTCCCTTGTACAGGGGGGTTTCCTGACTCTTGGATCCAGTTAAGGTTGGTTCATTGTGTTTGACTGTCATGCTTCTGTAGTTTCCTATAACATACAATAGCCTCACCACCCCCACCATCACTCACACACCTCTTTTGATCGTTCATGCCATTAACATTGTAGAAAGTTCAGGCCACTTGCTTATAGAGCACCACCGATTCTGGATGTGTCAGATTGTTTCCTCATGATTAGATTCAAGTTATGGCTTTCTTTTTTTAAAAAAAATTCTGTCAGTGCAACTTGACAGCCCCTACTGGGGAGGATGTTGAGACGTGACTGAACCAGGAACCCAGGATGTGTGCATCAGCTGTGGCCTAGCCTGGCCTGCAGGTGTTCCCTGCAGGGCGCAACCCTGTAGCTGCTCCTAAACCCTCCCAGCTGGAACGGGCCAACAAGTGCTCCGGAGCTCCTGGGGCCAAGTGTTTATTGTCTTCTGACAGTGATACCTGAGCCCTGGGGCAAACATGTCTTGATGGAGGACATAGAAAGTAAGAAACAGCTCTATACAAAAGCCCACATTCTGGGGACCCCTCACCAAGACCAAGAAGATGCCCCATTATTAGGTGAAGAGATTATTTCTTGCCAGTGTCGGCCCTGGGTGTATGCTTAAGGTCTTCATTGTGAGGCCATGAACCAGATATGTCACATGCCTGTGATACCAGCCACACCCAGCTGGTGTGCAGAGGATGATGCCTTCAGGTGTGACCTCTGAGGGGCTGGGTTCCAGTCCACTGAGATGGCTCAGGATCTTCTAGTGGTGTCTTTAGCCATCCAGGAATTTGGCTAGGCCTAGTTCCAGACTAAAGTGGTTGAATGAAGTCTTCTGCTGCTGGTCAAGACAGAGTAACAGAGTCCATGTTTCCTCTCCTGCCTCTCCTGAGGAGAAGGAGCAGGGGGTGGGCAGAGAATATTCAGGAAACACCAGCCTTTAAAACACTGGACATCAGGCAATGAAGGATGTGATCTGTGAGATGAAGGAAACAAGTGAAGTGAGCCTAAGGCTGCCCCAATTTACTGTCTTGAGAGTTTCCACAGCACAGGCAGAGCCAGCAGACTCCCTGGGTTAAGGAAAGAGCAGCTGAGAGTTCAGTGAGACTGAGGCCACCAAAGTTCACAGGCCAGAGCACCCAGGAGGAGAGGGTTGCAGAGACACAGAGCTTGCCCGGCCTGCAGGCCACCGACCCCCTGCAGCACCCAGCAGAGCGCTAATCACGCACGCAGGAGGGAAGCCCACAAGGCTACGGAGAGGCCACGAGAAAGGATTAGAAGGAAAAGTGGGTGGTGCGCACACAAAGCCTGTACAGTGTCTGTTTCCACCAGCCAGACTGAAAAACTCCTAATTCACAGGGCCCTGGGGAGAGTTCTCAGGAAGTTGTGGTCTGAGCTGTAGCAGATACCCAGCCGGAGATTGGACACATCTCTGGACCTACCTCACAAAGCACGACAGGTAAATCTGAAAGGACCTGTTACCCAATAACTTTACTGCACCCCCAGAATAAAGCAAAGAAGACTCACAAGTATGTAAAAATATCCAGTGTTCACAAAGGAAAAATTCATAATGTCCAGGATCTAATCAAAGACTACTAGGCGTGCAGAGAGGCAGAAAAACCAAACCCATAATGAGGAGAATAATCAACCCACTAAAATCAACCCAGAATTGATATAGCCCTTATAATTAGCAGAGGAAGACATTAAGACAGACATGTAACCGTATTCCATATATTTAAAAAATGAAGTAGAAGGAATTCCCTGGTGTCTAGTGGTTAGGATTCCATGCTTCCACTGCAGGGGGCTTGGGTTTAATTCCTGATTGGTGAACTAAGATCCCATAAGCCACAAGGCTTGGCCAAAAAAAAACCCACGAAGTAAAGACCCAAATCAAAGTTCTAGAGATGAAAACTCTAATGTCAAAGATTTAAACAAGCAAACAAACACACACACACACACACACACACGCAAATGAGATGGGATTAACAAAGACTGGACATTGCAGAAGAAAAGATTAGTAAACCTGAAGGCATAGCAGCAGAATCCCAAATGAAGTAGAGAGGAAAAAAAGAATTTCAAGAAATGAGAAGAGCATCAGTAGATTTTAGACTTTAAGCAGCCAACTGGATTTCCTGAGGAGAGTGGGGACAGAAAAATATTTGAAGGAAAATAGCTGAGACCTTTCCAGACTTAAAAACTATAACCCACAGGTCTAAGTTCAACAAACCCCAAGCATAAGAAACATAAAGAAATCTACACCAAGGCACATCAGAGTCAAATTGCTCAAATTAGCATGATCAACATTATCAAGGGTTTTAAATACATCTTAGCCAAGGTGAAGATCCTTCCAAGATGCCGGTCAGGACAGCAGAGGAAGCCCTGGGGAGAAGTGAAAGAGATGACAGCATCTATGTAGACGTGCCAGCCAGGTCACCACCAGGCAGTGGAGACAGGCAGTATTCTGTCTGACCAGCTGGGTCCCTGGTGTGGCCAATGCTTTTACCAACACTTACTCTGTGACGTGAGCTCCACCCACCATGCCCAGCCTTGTGCCCCAGGTGCACTTTGTCATGAAAATCATCTTTCAGTCTTATGTGCTATTTAGGACATGTCCAATCTGCATTGAGAGCCTACCACACATTATTACATGGCCTCATCCATCCAAGGGCTTCCCTTGTGGCTCAGCTGTTAAAGAATCCGCCTGCAGTGCAGGAGACCTGGGTTTGATCCCTGGGTTGGGAAGAGCCCATGGAGAAGGCAAAGGCTACCCACTCCAGTATTCTGGCCTGGAGAATTCCATGGACGGTATAGTCCATGGGGTCGCAAAGAGTTGGACATGGCTGAGCATGTCCAACTTTTCACTTTCACTTTTATCCATCCAAAACAACCTCTCAAAGCTGGACCCACTTAGGTACCCTTGAACAAGTAAGGAAACTGAAGCAGAGTCCCAGTGGTCTGCCCAGGATAACAGATAATATGTGATAGAGCAAAGGTTCAAACCCAGCCTGAATCTGAAATCAATGATTTTCCTGGCAAAGACAGTAGGTGAACCATAATAAGGCTTCAACTCTAAGTTCTATAAGCTCTGTAAGCCATTCCAATAAATATGTTAAATGAATAAGCAGCTCTGAATTTAGACAAGTTTTGTTCAGATCTTGGCTCCAATCTCCCAGCTTTATGACATCAGAGCAAGTCATCTCAGCCAAGTGGGATTAATAATCAATAGCACCTATCTCCTGGACTTTAAAGCTTCATGGTGGAGACTGCAAAAATGACTAGCAGTGTCTAACACAATAGACACTCAATACATGTGCTAAAAATTAAAGTAAGTGAATAAACGAAGCTAATGAAGGCTCCCTGCTACCCTTCATGGCTTTCTTCTTGTGGGAGAATTTCGGCCCTTCCCAGTTCTCTGCTCTCCCAGAAATTGAGGCTACTTGAGTCCTATCTTTCCTGGGAGGCCACAAAAGGGAAGCTGACCGTGGGGAAGGAGAGGCTGGGGAAGGAGTGCAGACAGCACTGACAGCTCCTCCCTGTCTCTCATACACCTACCACCCAAAATGAGGCCGTTTGAGAGGATGACTGACGTCCCAAGAGCAGTGAACGAGGGGAAGGCAGTGGACAGTGCGAGCCAATGAACATCCCTGTCCTTCATGCATTGCTGATGCCATTCGGGGCCATGGCCATCACAGACCAGCTGTCTGATGGAACGGAGAATCTCGTGACTTTAGAGGCCCCAGTGAAGGAGGCTGGAGGGCAGGCCTCTGTTCTGGGGTACCAAGTACCTCAAAGGCCTCCCCTGATCCCTGTCTCCCCTCACTGCCAGCAGCTCAGTGACAATGGGCAACTCAGAAAGGAAGAGTCCAAACGGGGGTCCCCATTCTTTTTTATGTTCATTTATTTACTTGGCTTTGTCAAGTCCTAGTTGCAGCACACTGGATCTTTGTTGCATCGTGAGGGATCTTTCACCATGGTGCACGGACTGGCTAGTTGTGGTGCACAGGCTCAGTAGCTGCATCTCTCAGGCTTAGTTACTCCTCAGCATGTGGGATCCTAGTCCCACAACCAGGGATTGAACCCAAGTCCCCTGCATTGCAAGGCAGATTCTTAACTCTTGGACCACCAGGGAAGCCCCAGGGGGTTCCCACTTTGAGCAAGGGGAGTAGGTTAGAATGAGTTCTCCAAGAGGTAGATGTCAAAACAAAATGAAACAAGCAATAAATTTATTAGGGGAAATGCCCGTGGGGTGAAATGCCTGTGGGGGGAAATCTAGAGGAGCTGGAAGAGGCTGAGGAGCCATAAGACCCCACTGAAGTAGAGAGGAGGGGAGGTTGAGTGAAATTATCCCAGGATGCTGGTCATCCATGAGTGTTTGGCAAAGCCAGTGGGCAATCCTGGAGCCAGTGACCCATCAAAAGAGACTCACATCTCCCAGGCATTCCCTTGGTGTCCTGCCTTAGTATCCCCGATGCACTCTGCCTTTGACTGGGAGCCACGCTGGGAAGCATGGCCTCAACACCAAGGAGGTGACAAATTCAGAGTGCAGCAGCTGAGGACCTCCACCAATCACCCTCCTGGAGTTGAAGATCTGACAGGTGCATTTTCATGATCGCCATGGGCCAGGTCTAGCAGAGTGGAGCTTAAGGAAGAAAAGGGGTAAAATGGGTCTTGCAGAAACCTTCAAGGGCATGAAATTTCTCTGAAGGTTGCTGTGAGCTTCTCACCAAGCTGGTGACTCAAATCTTTCTGCCAAGTTAAGATACCTCCTCATTTTTATTGAAGGTCTCATTTGTGTCAGATTTATGCTGCATGCAACAAAATGAGAAAAAGAAAGAGGAAAGATGATTGTTCCAGAAAGGACCTATGGGTCATCTCACCTGGCTCTCTGCCTACAGGCCAGCAAGATGCTGCTGTGGCTATGCCCGGGGCAGGACAGACCCAGGTGTATGGAGTCCATATTCCCCAGGAGACCACAAGCACTTGACTAGGAAGCTCAGTCAGACGGTTGCCACCCTCAACTAGGCTCTATACCCTGGATGGGCAGTAGAGCCTCAAGAAAACCTACAAAAGGCCTTTTCCTCCGAATTCACCCCAGCTGCTGCTAGATCCTTCTTGAGGTCAGCAGCACCGTCCTCTTATGACCTTCCCGCTTCTCAGCACTCCTTCCTTCCTCTTCCTCTGCATCCCCAGCTGGACCCAGCACTAAGGTAGCAGCCGCTAAGATGCTTAACCAAAGACCCAGATCTTCCCCAGTGGGCTCCCCCAGAGCTGCAGGGGAGCAGACAACTACGGAGCAGAGAAGGGCTGAGAGAGAAAAGCTGTGTCCCAAAGGAAGGAACATGCCTTGGGAGCACTTTCAGGAAAGAGCAGGGAGACCTGACCAGACACCCCTCCTGAGCGTGGCCCTGTCCTGGTCTGCTGTACCCTGTACTGGGCTGCTCTGAGGAGGCCCCCACCCTAGTTCCCATTCCAAGAATAGAAAGACCAACAGGATCGTTTGCCTGGGGCTCTGCACTCTCTCAAGTGGGGTGTCCAAGCTGAGTGGGGTGTCCACAGGACTGGGAGGTAAGGTACTCACTAGGATACCCAGCAACCATTGCCAGGAGGACATGCTCCATCGGGCAGGCCCTGCCCCCATCCCCTGCATCCCTAGTCAGCCACATGTGGGCGATGCACAAGTGGAATGGTGCATCTCCACTGAGCAGAACATCACCAGATCCCCCAACCCACTTACCGAGCACCTGGTCCTTCTTCCAGTGAAACAAGATGGAGAATAGGCTCCAGGTGACGCTGTCTTCTGGAGCATGCTGGCAGAACAGTCACCTTAGGAGGCACTGGGGGCAGAGGACAGAGAGTGAGAGAGAAGATATCTGACTACAGCTCACCTGGGTTCTTTCTGTTCTGCTTCTTCTCACTCACAAACCACCCCCCACAAACTGGTGCCAGGCCAGACCACCCTGGATTCCTAGTCATTAACAAGTTTCCATGTCCATCACCCTTGGAGAAGACCTAAATTCATTTTTTAAAACCTAAATCAGACCATGGCACTCCCCTGCTTAAAATTCTCCCATAATTTTCCATCCCTTATGGGGTAAAGTCTACAAAAAATAGACTCAAGAGCCCCGAAAGGCCTGTGGCTGTGGGCCACCCCTCAGCGGACCCTGGACTCAGTGTTGTATTAGTGCTGTCCTGACTGATGAACACTTTAATCAAAACCAGCTTACTTTATGCTCCCCCTGCTCCCGTTTGAAAGGCAAGGAACAGGCAATGCATTCAGAATGATGTACAGCAGACGGCTCACTGGAAAAGTCCCTGATGATGGGAAAGATTGAGGGCAGAAGGAGAAGAGGGTGTCAGAGGATGAGATGGCTGGACGGCATCACCAATGCAATGAACATGTACTTGAGAAAACTCTGAGAGATGGTGAGGGACAGGGAGGCCTGGCATGCTGCAGTCCATGGGGTCGAAGAGAGTAAGACATGACTGGGCAACTGAACAACAACAGACGTTGGTGCAGACATCAAGGACACTGGACAGTGCTGGAGCTGCAGTCTTGGCTTCCTCAAGCTGTGTGTCTTTGGACAAGTTACCCAACCTCCCAGTGCTTTAATTCCCTTCTATATAATGGGAGCTAAGATATCATCAACCTCACAGGGTTGCTGTGAGGGTTAATACACATTTTGAGAATGCCTGGCACTTGGTAAGCAAGTATGGGGTATTATTAAGTAACTGAGCTACACAGACTTGACTTCTCAGACTGCATTTGATTGCATCCAGCCCTAGACTTCTCCCCAAGCTGTGATCCACTGCCTCTGCCCACACACCTACATACCCCATCTTCATCACTTTTTTTTTTTTTTTTGGTCATATTCTGGAAAGAAAAACTTTAGCTCTACTTTTGCAGGGCACAGACACCCACAAGCTGGATCTTTCCCCTCCCTAATGCACACTCAGGCTCACATATTGGTCCATCCATCTCTTGTGTTTCTTTCAAACATCTGGTCACTAAACAAAAATCACACCTCTATAAAGTTGACTTCTCCTTAGTTAACAGAAGAGCATGGAATTGGGCTCCGGAGGGCCCTCCCGTTGATACTCCCTCTGTGTTATTACAATTACACCCAGGCGCACTCCTCCAGTGACCCATAGATGGCACTGTTACCTTTGGCTGGGCACAGCAGGACTGTCTGCTGTTTAGAGGAATATCTCAAGTGTGAATCTGGTCCTCCTTGCAGTTCTGTGGGGCTGAGTGATAGATATGATGAAACCCTGGCTTTCCAGGGATTCCAGACCCCCTCAATAAATGTGGCCAGTAATTCTATTAATCCCAAACCTCCCCCTCCCTTCCTGGGGCGTAAATGGATTAAGACATCAGTAAAAGGATAGGGTTGCCAGATTCTTTGAACAGAGAGACAAATGCTGGCTTCACGGGAGACAAACAGCTGCTGGCCTTATCCCCAAGGAGCAGACACAGAGGATCAGTCTTGGTTTTTGGGACCTAGCCAGAATGGAGGTGACCTCTTTCCCACAACTGTTAAAAGCACCAAGCCCTGGCAAGTTCAGTCCTGAGAATCTAGAACCTCTAGAAACAAAACACCAGGGCACCCTGTTGTGAGGATTTCCCCAAAATGGGAGTCAGGTGGCAATGGGACTACACACATCCGTGCTCCACCAAAGCTGTTCTTGCCAAGGTCACAGTGAAAAACTGACCCATTTGTTTTTGTTATGGTCTGAATGTTGATGTCCCCCAAAATGCAAATGTTGAAATCCTAAGCCCTAGTGTTATGTTCTTGGCAGGTGGGCCCTGTGGGAAGCAATTGGGTCATGGGGTGGAGCCCCCATGAATGGAATTAGTGCCCTTATTAGAAGAAACATGCAAGATGATCCCCCTCTCCACCATGTGAAGGGCCCAAAGAAACAACAGCTGTCTGTCAACAGGAAGAGGGCCTCTGCAGAACCTGACCTTGCTGGTACCCTGGACTTAGCCTCCCAGACTTCAAATAAATGTCTACTGATTGAGCTGCCCAGTCTGTGGTTTTCTGCTGCAGTAACCTGAGCAAAGGCAGCTTTGTGGCATTCCTTCTTGTCCCCGCCCTGCCCCCATCTGCTTTAAACTCCCCGTGCCCTCAGCCTTTGTGGCCCCAAGTATTCCTGCTTTTCTCCTGTTTCCCTGGCTGCTCCTACTCAGAAACCTTCACGACTCTCTCGCCTTCACCTTTCCCCCACATAGGTCTTCCGTGTAGGTCTAATCTTGATGCTCTTCCCTGCTCTCCACACAAATCCTCCCTGAGTAAACTTCCTCTCTTCTCCCCTCACTTCCTGACTCTATCTAAATCTGAATCAATTAGCCAGACTCGTGAATCCAGCCACCAAGGTTCCCTTCGCTTCCTTATCACACAGACTCTCTGAAGGCAGTAAAACCTGAATCAGACCTCATCATCTGTCTATCGCGGCTCCTGTCCCCACCCCAGCCACCAAGTCTGCCCCTGCCCTTATGTCCCACGTGTCACCTAAACCAGAAACCTGAGCACCACCCTGACTCCTCTGTTAGTTTCCTAGGGCTGTCAGAATTAAGTACCACTAACTGGGTGCCTTAAAGCAACAGAATTTTTTTCTCTCACAGTCTGGAGGCCTGAAATCTGAAATCAAGATGTTGGCAGGGCCCCTTCCTCCAAAGCCTCTGAGGGCAAGATCCTTCCTTACCTATTCCAGCTTCTTGTGGCTCCACGTGTTCCCCAGCCCATGGCAACATCACTTCAACCTCTTCTGTCTCTCTATTCATGGCCTTCTTCTCTGTGTCTCTCTGTGTTGTTTTCTCTTATAGGCAATCTTTCTCATTGGAATTAAGGCCACCCTAAATTCAAGGTGATTTGTCTTGATCCTTGCCTTAACTACATCTGCAAAGATCTTATTTCCAAAGAAGGTCACATGCTGAGGTTGAGGGTGGTCATGAATTTGGAAGGGACATTATGCAACTGACTAATATTCCTCCACTCCTCCATTCTGCCCACATTCTTTTTTTTTTTTCTTTTTCATTTATTTTTATTAGTTGGAGGCTAATTACTTTACAATATTGTAGTGGTTTTTGCCATACATTGACATGAATCAGCCATGGATTTACATGTGTTCCCCATCTGCCCACATTCTAACTTAATTCTACCTGCCTCACACAATGGACCCACTCACATCTCTTCATCCACAAGGTCAGGCCACCGCTTACTGTCATAGCATCTGGTCCAGGTCTCCAGGCCTCCAGCCCTGCTTTCTATCCACTTCCTATACAGTAGCCAGAACAGGTCAAGTCCTGCTCCATACCTCACAGCTTTCAACACACACACACACACACACACACACACACACACTGCATACACTCTCTTCTGCACACATTGCCTGGGCCCCAGGTGTCTGGAGATGCTGTTCCCTCTGCCTGAAATGCCTCTTAGCCTCTGGCAGCCTAACCTCACTGCCCCACTTCACCACCTCACTGAATCATCCAAGTCTCAGGTTAGACACTGATGCCTCTGCTTAGATATTTCTAATCCTCATCAGGGCAGATTCCCCTTGGGGCTCTCCCATCTCCCAGGCCACCCCCAGCACGGCGCTGGTTGTACTGTACCACCTGCAACTCCCTCAGCAACATGTTCACCATGTTGCTCTGCACTGGGCTCAGAGTACAGTAACAACCCAGTAACGAATATACTGTGAGTGCCCAGTGTAAGCATGGACAGTCCTCAGTATTTTACCTGCTTTAACGCATTACTCTTTATAACAGCCCTATACTATTAGCTAGTATTATTCCCATTATCCTCTAGTCAAATATTTATGGAAATAACTAATTAGTTAAATTAGTTAGCTAATGTAAAATGGAGTCACCGAGGTCCAGAGAAGTTGCTATTTTTCCCCAAGTTCACCAAGGGAGGTTAGTACTTTGACTTACGCTTCAGTAGTTGTGGCACATGGGCACAGTAGTTGTGGTTCACAGGCTCTAGAGTGCAGGCTCAGTAGTTGTGGCACATGGGCTTAGCTGCTTCAAGACATATGGAATCTTCCCGGACCAGGGATCAAATCTGTGTCTCCTGCATTAGCAGGCAGATTCTTTACCACTGAGCCACCAGGGAAACCCTAAGCTTATTTTAAATTATTGGTTGTCCATCTATTCTAATTTTTCAAAAGATGTATTGTCTAATTTGTTATTTTCTTTTGATTTAGTTGTTCTCCTCAGGTGTCTAGTAATTTTGACCTGTGAGTTCATCTTGCCCACATAATGCCAACTACTCCATCTGATAGTGAGTGTGGAAGAAGAACTGAAGCTCAGATGCTAGTTTCGGTCAGTCCTATGAGCACAAAAAGGAGGCAGATGAGCCCTGAGTTCTGAGCTCCAGAACCACAGGTAATCACATCTGTTTTCTATCACCCCACCAGGAAACTGCTCACCAAGGTTTGAACCTCAGACCCATGGAGAAGCAGCACTGGGCAAAAGCAGTCTCCCCTGAGACCAGGCAGTGTGAAGGAGGAGAAAAAAGTGAAAATTAGTCTCTCAGCTGTGTCCGATCCCCTGCAATTCCATGGACTGTAGCCCTCTGTCCATGGAATTCTCCAGGTAAGAGTACTGGAGTGGGTGGCCATTCCCTTCTCCAGTGGATCTTCCCGACCCAGGGATTGAACCTGGGTCTCCTGCATTGCAGGGAGATTCTTTACCATTTGAGCTGAAATAGAGGATAAATGCAGGAGACCAGTCAGTTGCCAGTGATTTTCCCCGTTACTCCAGCAAGGTCTGTGTTCTGCCCCAACAGTACCCCCATGGACACTTGCCAAGACTTATGGGCTATTTTCACAGAACAAGGGAACAAACAGTGGTGTCCCAAAGCATCATGGTGGGGGCAGAGCAAATGGAAATTAAAATAATAGTCTGTCAAAGTTAAACTGACACCTCCACTCCCTTGCAGGTTTTTCATGTCAGGGTTTGAAGGAGTAGTTCCAGGTTCACTTCAAAAATCATACAGCCCTGTCTTTGGCTTCAGCAGGAATGCTCCCAGTGTTCCTTAAGTTCAAGGCAGCTTTTCATGTAGTAATACAGAACCATCCTCAAAATATAAGTGAACAAGCAGGGTACAAAACAGTGTAGTATAATGCTGTCTGTCTAAAGAGTGGATTCGTACGTATATGTGCATTTACCTGTATATGTACCAGACACTCCTGGAAGGTTACACAAGAAAAGTAACACTGAATGCCTCTGAAGAGGGTGTCTGAATGACAAACCACTGGGGTAGAGCATTTAAGCTGTTAAAACTTTTTTTTGTAATTTTTTATTTTAAAATATGACTTTTTCAAGTTAATAAATATCTCCAGCACACACACAGTGTCTTACCTTTGGGTTCCAGGGATCGCCCAGCTAGCAACTAATGTCTCAATGAGTACACCACCACATCCTTCATTCAGCCTTCTCTGAACACAACAGGAAGATTGTCTTCCTCCTGTGACCTCTCAGCTCCCTTTGGGGACAACTGTTTTAAAGGTCTTGGTCACTTTCTACTACCTGTTAGTGACCAGCATATCTGTAATGGCCCTGCTCAGCCATTCATTTGGCCCTGAGGAATACAGCATTCCATTTTATGCTAAAATGGGTCCTGGATGTAAATCACCACCAATTCCCAGTGGCATCCTTCAGGCTCAGTTTAGATGATTCCCACCCACACAAGCCACACACGTGACCAAACCAATGTCCCCTGGGAGCCACTGTCCTGGTCAGGGGCATACCACATCCCAGACCAGTGACCTGAGGACTGCCAGAATTCCATGTTATGATAAACCAACGAATTAAGAGTCATGGGCCACGTCCTCCAATTCTGCACATACAACAAGATTGAGCCACAGAAAGCAATAGTCAAAGTGGCCAGATTGAGGGAAGACAGCAGCAGCCTCTGACTCCCCTCTGCGACTGTTCTGGACAACAGCCCTCAGCCAGGAAGAGTCCTTCCCTCAAGACAGGAGAAGGGTCTGGGAAAGCCTGTCCTTCTGATCCTTAAGGGGACCCACCTTCCCCTGACACACTCCTGCTGTCGTGTTTTATCTGTTCAGCTGAAGGTAATGATTTTCTTAAGTTGGCAAACACAGTAGAGAACTGTCACCCCACGGTCTTGAGGGACCTAATTGCCCACCCTGTGCCAAGATGTAAGACCGGAAGCTCCGGAAAGAAACAGGCGCTGCTGCCGGGAACAGAGCAGACTCAGATGTCAGAACTGCTCCCCACCATCTCTCTTTCCCCAGCCCTTCCGCACAGGGAAGGTCCACCTGGTGGGCCCCAATAGATGCTGCGGAGCTTTGCTCAGGTGCAACCTCTTGGTGACCCCGACCCTCCTAGCACCAGGCTTGTACTTTACACCCAGAATTATTCTCCTATATGTCATTCAGCCTCACTTACTGCGACGTCTACCTCCCCTCCTAGACACTCAAAATGGCCTCTAGTCCCTGAGAGGAGGGGGGCGGTGACGTCAGGCCACGGGGCGGCCGGGGGTGGGGGCTGCCATTGTTCACTACGTCACAGTGGGTGTTTCCATCATCCTTGGACCCTCAGTACCCAGAACGAATATATGACGCTCCCCGCGGGGCCACAGTCCTCTGGGCTCTGGGTCCTCAGAGGCCCCGGGTCGCGTCCCAAGCCTACCCCTCGGGAGGGACTGAAGCTGGGAGAGTGGAGCCCGGCCCTGGGCAGAGTCAAGTAAACCAAAGACAGGCGACCGGCTGCTCGTGCCTGGCCCCTGTCCGAGCTATTCCCCCCACTCCCCGGCCCCCACCCGCCACGGCTGCCATGGACCCAGGGCGAGGAGGCAAGTCCTGGGGAACCGAGAGGCAGGCGCCCACCACCTAGAGCGCAGGCGCAGGGAACCAGGCGCTGGGGAAGCGCCGTCGTGGCTGTAAGTCCGCGGCCAGCAGGGGGCGCCAGGAGGCCGTTTCCCTGGGGTGGCGACGGGCGTGCGGCTTCCGGCTGCGGGACGAGCTGCCACGGGACTGAGGCGGCGGGAGAAAGAGAGAAAGGGGGCCCCGAGACAGCGCGGTGGTGTGCATGCTTGGCGCACGCCCGCATCACACATGGACCGGAGTAGTCAGTCACAAGCTGGCCCCGCTGTCACAAACGTATGGCATGGGATCCTGCGGCGCAGAGACGAAGGAAACAGCCCTGAGACAGAATTTCAGTCTCACTGTTCACCGTGTGACTTCGGGCAAGTTATCGAGCCTGTCTGAGCCTTGGCTTCCCCGTGTATTAAATCAAGGCGGTGGGGGCCATCGCATTCGGTCATTATGGAGCTCCCAAGCCTATGATGAGTGCTTATCATAATGTTAGCCCTTATCAGCACTTTTCTTATTGCATCATAACTGCCTGTCTGTGTTTCTGTCTCCTCCTCCACCCCTCACTAGACCCATCGCAGCAGCTCACACTGAGAGCTCCCCTGGGTAGGTGACAGGAGTCGGTCATCTTGGTATTACCTGGCCCAGCATCAGCCCTTATAAAAATAACCGCTCAGTAAGCTAGTCAGAAGCCAAGCAGCTGAGTTAGGATGAGGTCATGGGGGTTCCGCATAGGGCCCTACAGAGTCCTGTCCAGACCTCAGTTCAAATCAGACAGACAGGCCCTAACACTCCAGTCCCACAGAGCTTTGCTCTATCCAGGCAGCCTAGCCTCCCTACTGTGTGAAAGGATGGATGGTCTCTCCCCCAGCTCCCAGTGGTCCGTCTAGCCCACACTGGCTGTTTGGTCCACCTGAGAGGGCTCTGCCTGCACTTGAGTCTCCACACACTTCGGTCTCCGGCTCCACCTAACCCTGCCTGTGCTTGTGTCTGTCACAGGCTGTGGATTCCAAAAAGATTAAGAGGAAGCACGCACCATCTCTTTCTAATTTCTAACTCAAGTGCCAGAAGTTGGTATATATAATCAGTCCTCCTCAACTCTGCCAAAGAAAGCAAGATGAAAGCTCCTAACCCAGTTGCCTCCTCCTGCAGCCTGTGAACATTCTCCTCCTTTCTTCATTGCACAGCCTTACTCAGGCCCCACGGGGTGGGATCTCCCCCAGAGAGCCTGGGCTGCACTCCCTTAGGGACTGCTGGGAAGGGACACACTCTTCAAGAAGAGATGGCTGGTGACAGAGAGGTCCTGGGACCCTCCCCTGGACAATTTCATGTGTCTGGCCTGAGGCCATGGAGCCCTGGGTACTGGCTCTCTTGGCTCAGAGGCAGGTTCCCCTCTAACCCATGCAGCACCTCTGTGAAAATGAGCTTAGACCGGTTTTCAGTCCCCATTTACTTTCTGGGCCAGTTGACCTTGTCCAGTGGACAAACTACCCCAATGCGTGGCAGAAAACTACATCCTGCCAATCCCCATGGAGAAGAGAAATTCAGACTATGAATATGTCTGTGATCAGGCAGATGTCTATTTTCTACCCTCACACTCCGGAGCCATGAAGGGAAGAGGGAAAATATAACATTTGTCACTTCTATCTGTGGGCCCCAACTCCCCATGGCTCTCTCCAGAGACTTTGACTCTGGACCTGATGGAGTCTACTGGGCAGTTTCAGGAAGCTTGTCAGGGGACGTCCTCCCCCACTGCGTGGCATACCCTGGCCAAGACGGTTGACTATGGCTGTGTGCTCAGGTCTGTTTCCTGGGGACAGTTCTCACCACCTAACTCTTCAATGTCCCTTCACATTTCCCAAACCAAGAGCACTTCTCGTGACACCTTTCTTCCCAAACTCTTGTGTCTGACTGAGTCCCAAGTTTCTACTACAGACTTGAAGACACTGCTCTGTGTGTGTGTTAGTTGCTCAGTCATGTCTGACTCTTTGAGACCCCATGGCCTGTAGCCCAGCAGGCTCCTCTGTCCATGAAGATCCTCCAAGCAAGAATACTGGAGTGGGTTGCCATGCCCTTCTTCAGGGGATCTTTCCGACCCAGGGATCAAACCCAGGCCTCCTGCATTGCAGATAGATTCTTAACTGTCTGAGCCACAAGGAAACCTTCACTAAATACGCTGTCTTCAAAAATGCATTCTAAATCAAAGACATTTCTAGAAAGTCATCTAAAGAAATTCTGCCACAGTGCAGAGATGTGTATTCAAGGATGGATATGGAAGCATTTGTTTGTGGAAACTCCTCAAAGAGCCCAGATACCCATTAATAAGGAAATGGTTTACCACCTCATAGGTCACCCAAGCTGGAGACCTTCATGCGGCTGATAAAAAGATTCTCAAGATATTTTAAGTGAAGGAAGAAAGCTGGAGAATAATATGAAGAGTCAGATCTATTTTGGTCTTAAGGGAAAAGAGACCCAACATAGCTAAATGCTTACAGACATACCTAGGAAAGTCAAAAGGCCAATAAGCACTAGAAGACATGTTCAAGATTACTGATAATCAGAGATATGAAGATCAAAACAAACAAAATATCCCCTTATGTGTCACAGACTGGCAGCTAGAGAGTCAGACATGCTAGGTTAGAGGCAGAAGGGATATGTGGATACAGAAACCTTTGTGCCCTCCTCATTAGTATGGACTGGAGCAGCCATCCAGACAGCAAACTTCCAGTATTTAGGCAAGTTAGACGTTCTTGTCTTGTGACCCAGAAATTTCACTCATTGGTATCCAAGGGTATTTCCCATTGATGCTTAAGGGAAAACTGCACAAGGATGTTCACTGTGGCATTATTTGAGGTGGCAGGGGAGTTGGAGCCACCTGGCTGTCTTTCCCTGGAAGAGTAGATGACTAAAATGTGATAGTCACACACCACGGAGTGTTATGCAGCAGTCTGAAGCAACAGATTAAATGTCCACAGAGCAACAGAGATGGATCTCTAAAACCATAATGTTGTGCTTCCTTCCTGAAAATTCTGCTGAAAAGCCATTAGATGGGGCCCAGAAAGACAAATGTCCACAGGCAGAGTGTGGGCTACAGTGATCCAGAGTGGGGTAGGGATACTCAGTGGTTCAGTCCTGAGTATCTGAGCCCCAAAGGGTGAGAAAGGCCCCTGCATTTGGACCAGGGGTGGGGAAAGGCAAGGTGGCAACAGGAAACTGGTTACACACCAGGGAAGTGATCAAATAAACAGATTGAGGGTACTAGGAGCCACGTTTGTCATTTCAGAGAAGGGAGCTACAAATAAAGAAAATAAAACTAGAGAGAGCCCCATGATGTGGGGGTGAAATTGGAGCTATTGATGTGAATGTACAGGTCTCAATAAATCTAAGCATAAAGGTGTTATAGGTACATTCAGGTATCCCCTGGTTCTGTCCACTAAGAGGGTCTTGTAGCTACAAACCCCCAGTAGCAATGGCCATGACTAGGACCCAGATCTCAGCTTCTAAATGACATTTCCACTTAAAGAATCAGAACTCCTTGGGGAAATGGCTGATTCAAGAGCTAGAGCATGGAAAAGTACAAAGTAAAAATGAAGCATTTTAGGCTAGAAAGTAAGGAAATGCTCAGATAAGGACATGTTAAAAAGAAACAGGAACTTTTTGACAAGAGTGCCAAGACAATTCAATGGAGAAAAAGTAGTCTTTTCCAAAAATAGTGCTGGAGTAATTGGATATCCACAAGCAAAATAATGAAGTTGATTCTTCCCTCACACCATATACAAAAATTGACTCAGAATGAATGAGATTTAAATATGAGCTAAAATAGGCCTAAATCTTCATGACTTTTGATTTAGCAATGATTTCTTAACTACATTACCAAAAGTATATGCAGCAAAAGAAAAAAATAGACAAATTGGACTTTGGCAAAAGTAAACACCTTTGTGCTTCAAAGAACACTATCAGAAAAGTGAAAAGACAGCCCACAGAACCAGAAGAAATATTTGATAATGGGCTTATATCTAGATTATACAAACAACATTTACAACTCAATAATATAAAGATAAATATCCCAATTTAAAAATGGGCAAAGGATCTGAATAGACATTTTTCCAAAGACATGTGAATGGCCAATAAGCAGATGAAAAGATAGCATCGTTAGTCTTCAGAGAAACGAAAATCAAAACTTCAATGAGACACCCTGAACACTGACTATATGGCTATAGACAAAAAGATAGATAATTACAAGTGTTGGCCAGGATGTGAGAGACTGGGACCCTCATACACTGCTGGTGAGAATGCAAAATGGTGTGGCCACTTTGGCCAATAGGGTGGCACTTGCTCAGAAAGTTAAAACAGAGTCATCTGTTTGATAGAGCAGTTCCACTCTAGATATATACCCAAGAGAAATTAAAACATACACTTACACAAAAGCTTTTTTTTTAATTGAAATACAGTTGATTTACAATCTTGTGTTAGTTTCTGGTGTACTGCAAAGTCATATATGCTCTTTTTCAGATTCTTTCCCATTATAGTTTAATACAAGATATTGAATAGACAAAAACTTTTATGAAAATATCCATAACAGCAATACTCATAATAGCCAAAAAATAGAAGCAACCCAAATGTCCATCAACTGATGTATGAGTAAACAAATTGTGGTATGTCCATCCAATGAAATATCTCTCAGCACTAAAAGTGAATGAAGTTTTTACCCAATATCTTGTATTAACCTATAATGGAATACAATCTGGAAAAAAAAGAAAAAGAATCACTATGCTGTATACCTGAAACTAACATAATATTTTAAATCAACTATACTTCAAAATAAAATAAAAGCTATGGGACTCCAACTTGGGAGAGGCTTCCTAAAATTAAAATAGTGCTTCATGCTACAATGTGGGTAAACTTTGAAAGCACTATGCTAAATGAAAGAGCCAGTCACAAAAGACTGTGCATATTGTACACTTCCATTTCTATGAAATTTCCAGAGTAGGCAAAGCTTATAGAGATAGAAAGTAATTAATGTGCAGTTGCCTGGGGCCTTGGGACATGAGAAGATTAATAGTAGATAGCTAAAGGGTATGAGGTTTCTTTAGGGAGTGATGAAAATGTTCCAGAACTGATTGTAGGGATGATTGCACAACTCTGTGACTATACTAAAAATCACTGAATTGTATAGTTTAAGGAGGTGACTTGTATGGTATATGAATTATATCTTAATAAACTGTTTTAAAAAAAGGAAGAGGCCAGCTTGAAAGGGCTCCCACAGATTGCATTTGGGACACTTTGCAAAGTAAGTAAATAATGAAGCAAATAATGATAGTAACAAGTTATAATTCATTTAATACAATAAAATGCCATTGAATTTTTTCATAAACAAAGAATAGAGAATTTTATAAGTAGCAGAGTATATACATAGTCTCAAAGTTCCTCCCTGAAAAATATGTATTAATTACAATGGAAAAAAATTTTACAGGGAGAAACATAGCAGATACTACCTTATTCGTTTGATCAAAGTAATGGAATTAATATTATACCCCATTTGGTTAAGATACAATGAGAAGAATTCAGCATCACTTAAGTGATATTCTTGAAATAATTCATAATCTGAATTGAATCATGAGGAAACATGAGACAAAACCACACTGTCAGACATTCTTCAACATGATAACTGGCCATGGAAGTCAAGACAAGACGGTCAGTTACAGGTTGAAAGAGACTGAAGAGACAATGATGATTCAGTGCAACAAACAAACTCGACTGTATCATTTTGCTATAGAGACATTGTCAGGATGATTGATAAGCTTAATTGATCTCAACAGTTGATGGCAATAATGTTAATTTTATGATTTTGATGATAGTATTGTGATTATTGGGGAGGATGTCCTTGTTTATTGGAAATACAAAATAAAGCATACGTCAAATTTATTCTCAAATTGGTTCTGGGTGCAGTAAGATCTTTATACTTGACAACTTCTGTGTAAGTTTCAGACTGTTTAAAATAAAACAAGAAACCATAATGTGTATAAAATAACTGGTCTGCATTCTTTAAAAATATCTATGTTACAAAAGGCAAAGAAAAGTTGATGAATTGTTCCCAGCTAAAGGAGACTAGCCAGAACTTGAAACCTAAGTGTAATGAATGATATTGAATTAGATCCTCGAGCAGAAAAAAATAATAACATAAAGAACATTATTGGGACAACTGGCAAATTTTGAATAAGACCTGAAGATTATATAATAGCATTGAATCAGTGTTAAATTTTCTGATTTTGACCATCATACTGAGGTTATGTAGGTGAAGGTCTCCTTTCTTAGGAAATACTGCAGTGTTTAGGAATAAAGAGGCATAGTGTCTGTCACATTCTCAGATGCTTCAAAATATTTTTATAAGTACATAGGAAAAGAGAATAATAAAGCAAATGCAGCTAAGAAATGACTATGCTGGAGCTGTTTGTACTAATCTTGCAACTTTTCCATAAGTTTGAAATTATTTTAAAATAAAGGTTAGAAAATAATGTAAAGACTCCACACTTCTGAGGAATGGAGTGGGATAGGCAAGTATGAAGAAGGAAAACCTCAGAAAAAAGCCACATTGTTTCTTGTTTTATCTTTATATTCTGGCATTGTTTGATTTGTTTTATGATATAAAAGACATTCATGTATTATTTATCTAAGTTTCTAAGCAGAGGAAAAATGCTGAACAGCTATTAAAAATGAGATAGAGCTACAGTCCTCTGACATGTAAGAATGACAGGGCCTATTGATAATTTTTTTAAGGGCAGTTTGTAGAGTAGCAAGGATAATATGAATCATTGCCACAAAAAACTTACAGTTTGCATATGCAACACTGTAACTATCAGCCATACTACTTCTGAGGGAGGATTAAGGAGAGGAATCTGTATACACCTCAGTCTGTTTATTTTACAATAATTTTGTGTTCACTTATGATTTTTAATTAACCATATAATACATGTAATATTCTTATTATGGAAAAATCAGGTAATATATTTATTGCTTTTAAGATACATATTACTGTGGCTAAGAGAAGGAATTGTTTCTTAAAGGATAATTGGTATTTTAAAATAAGGAAATGTGAACTCCTTTCAAAAACAGGTAATATCTAAATATAATGGTTATGTAAGTATGCCTCTCTTAATAGATGGCAACCCCTTAAAATAGTGCAAACGCCCAGCGATGAGGGTTTCCGATTCCGTTGGAGGGGTAGCAGCTGCACCTTGCCGGGCTCTCCCACCCACGCTGAACACTCCGGGCAAAACATAAGGCACCACTTACCTCTCCAAACCCGCAAAGCTCTCCCACTGCCCAGAGGGTGCACGCGAAGGTCACGCTGTCCTTCCCTCAATTTCTACTTGGCAAGCCCTATCTGAGACTATCGTCCCTCACCTCCACTGTGAGACTTTATCTGGCTTTTTCCAGGCAAGGGAAGGAACCCCGGTCTTTTCCCTAGCCCAGCGCTCCCATTCTTCACAGGGGAAAAGATCTAAGGCCTGATCGCCAGCACCACGACCAGCCCATAATGACCCGAAAAAAATGCCGGTACAGGTTGCTTTGGAAAGCGGTTCAGCAATATATTAAGAGCAATGAAAATGTCCCTATCCTGTTGACCCAGTAAGAATCCTGAAAAAATAATCCTCCCGGAAACAGGAAGCCATATATTTGGTCGTTTTGGTTTGAGCATTATTTTAATGCTACAAAACTAGGTAAGCTGAAATAGCTAGCAATTGAATGATTATTTTACACAGTAACATAACATAATACTACTCGGCTATTGAAAAGCATATTATATGGACTATAGCATCTGACAAATAATGTAGGAGACACCTGAAGTAGCAAAGACTGAACGCAAAATTACACATTCATTCACCTTGACTAAAATTATGTAAATTAAGTGTGCAGTGAAAAAAAAACTTTCTCCCCTTTTCGTAACGAACGAGGGCGATAATATTAGGTTTGAGCACTGGGATATTTTTTCCCTTCTTTCAATTCTATTACCGTTGCTCTAAACTTTTGAACAGGGTGCAGAGGTTGGAAGCCGCATTGAGAAGACTCTCGGCATTGTTTATACGACTTCGAATCAGAAGTATTTTCAGCTAGAGGGACGTATTTTGCACCTCGACCATCGAGTAGGGGCCAGGGAGCAGGAGATAAGGTTCCCGGGGTCTTTCGGAACAAAGCCAGAGGCGTCGAGTGCACCTGGACCGAGGAAGGGGCCCCTCGCCCGCTCCCCACCTCCCCCGCACGGGCGACCGCAGCCCGCCTGGGCGGAGCTGAATGCCGGCTGGCCTGGACCGATCTCCGGGGATCGGTCCCTTTAGACCGGCTTCCCCAGCCTGCATGGCCCCACCTGGACCAGCAGATCTGCCGACCCGATCTAAAGACTCGGGAGAAACCCGGGAAAGGCGCACGACTGCGGGCCGAGAGTCGGCGGCGCTTTGTTCGGGCGGCGGGCGGCCTCCGGGTTTCCGGCCCCGCCCCTTCCCCCTCTCGGCGACCCCGGCTCCTGCTCCCGGGCTCCGCGGACCCGGTTTTCTCCGCTCCTCTCTCCTTCCCACCGCCTCAGTCCCCGCTCAGCTCTCCCTTTCTGCCGTCTTCACTCTTGCCCCCCGCCCCCCATCACCACGACCCCCCGACCGGCCTCCACCACGACTTTCACCAGCACCGTCACCCCAAGGACTGGCCAACTTTGCCCCGACAAGCGGACTCTTCAGGAGAGTTCCCCCGCGGAAAAGCAGAGGGGCCCAGTCCAGAGAGGCTGGCTGCTTTCGTGGAGATCAAGACGGACGCCTGAGCATCCTGGCTCCCGCGCTCCCGACCGCGCCTGCCTCGCCCCTGGGAGAGGGCAGGAGAAAGGCCGAGGCCGGGGAAGGGAAAAGCAGGACCCTGGGGAAGGAGTGACCGTGGGTGGGGACACTGGAGACGGCTACCCGGCGGGTCACCTCCGCCAAGTGACGCTGAGAGCCATCCGTGGTCTGCTTGTCTATCAACGCCAGAATTCCAGAGTGGAGCACCCACTCCGCACCTTGCGATATTCCCACGATTGTTCCCCATCAGTATCGAGGAGCTCTTTCAAGAGAGCAAAATAGTATATGAACACATTCTCATCCTCTAAAAAAGCCACTTCAAGTCAGAGGCTCACAGGACACACACCCCTGCCACACTCACTTCTTTCGGGGTAGCGCTGTCCCTCCTGCTCTCCCTTAATACATTTCAGGCTTCACAGAAGTGTGGGCTGTACGTGGTGGTTATCTCTGCACACTTGGCCTGACACTCCGCAATCGCCCCGCAGCAGAGGCGACGCAATCTTCCGCGGGGAAGGACAGAGCCCCGCAAGAAATTTCTTAGCACAGTTCCGCATAGTTTGTCGAACTGTTGGCGTAAGAGATTTTCTTCCCTTGCCAGAAAAGGGGGAAAAGAAAGCTTTTTTTAAAAATTAAGGGAAAGGACTTCCCCCGCGGCTCAGTTGTAAAGAATCTGCCTGCCAATGCATAAGACACCGGTTGGATCCCTGATCCCGGCAGATCCCACATGCCCTGCAGCGACTGAGTCCTTGTTCCACAACTACTCAGCCAGCGCTCTAGAGCCCCGGAGCCGCAGCTGCCGAGTCGACCTGCCACAAAAAGTGAAGCCTGTGTTCCCTAAAGCCCGTGCTCCCCCAATAAGAGAAGTCACCGCGACCAGAAGCTCGAGCACCACTAGAGAGTAGCCCCCACTCCCTGCAACTAGAGGAAAGCCTGAGCAGCAAGGAAGACCCAACACAGCCAAAAATAAATATTTTTTTTGGAAAAAATTAAGGGAAAGAAATGGGATTAAAGTTTAAAAGAACAGATCTAAGAGAAAAGTAGGCTAATCCTGTTCCGCAGACACGTGCGCTCACAGAGAGCTCTGTGTTCAGTGACGCTGTCTCCGGCGGGTGTCTGGGTTCGCCTCCCCGCCTTCACCTCTCCGCCGGCTTGTTCCCCGAGGCCCGGCCGCACACCACGGGGTGGGGGTCGGGGGGAGCTAGTCCAGCGGCCGCCCTAGAACGAGGCCAGCCCGCGGAAGGCTGTCCAGCCCCTCCGCGCTCCGATCTCAGCTTCCCGGTCTAGTCGGCCCGCGTGCGCAGTCCCCGCCCGCTGCCGTTCCCGCGCCCGGCCCGGAGCGCGCCTCTGCCGAGGACCTTGACCTCCCACGGACCTCGTCGCCTCACTTAGCTCTCTCTGACCTGCTTTTGAACCCACTAATCCTGTCCTGAACTCTCGCCCAGCGGCGATCCCTCGCCCCGGCCCCGACGCGCTAATTCCCGCTGACCCAGCCGCCCAGCCGTCACTCTCTGCTTGCCCGGCTTTGAAGCGCGCCAAGGGCTGCGAGCCTCCGATCGTCTGGGGCGGAGATGCGCGGGCCACCCCCGCCCCGCATCGCTGGCACCCACGCTTACGCGCCCTCTGAACGCCACGGCCCGGTGTCGCGAGCATTTTTTTCCCCTTCTCTTGCTTTCCCTTGTTTCCTCTTAGATTAATTCGTTTTTTGTTTTGTTTTGTTTTGTTTTTTTTTAGAAATCTACCAGACCCACAAAGATGAAAATCTCAGGTAACACCCCATACTGGCGACGCTGTAGGGAAGCCGGCACGTTCACATGAGGCTGGCAAGCAGAGAGGGCGCAGAAAGGGTAAGGCGGACCCGGCTGCCAGGAGTAAGCGCCAAGGCACGGGCGAGAGCAGAAAAGGCAGGGTCTAGAACAGAGGACAGAGTGACTTCATGTCCCATACGGGGCTACTAATTGGGGCTTCGAACGGTGGGGTCTGGAAGACACCTGCTTGGCACTTTATAATCTTTTGTGCTGTTTTGAATTTTTTCCCCTCAAATTCATGTTTTCTTTTTAGGAAAAAAAAATAAAACTAATTGTTTAAAGAGTTAATGAAATTAGTGCACATCGCATGTGCTGACAAACCAAGGTGTGGGTCCGCATGTTTGGGGGTTCTTGTTTGTATGCTTATTTGTTGTTTTGTCAGCCAACTGAACCTAACAGGAGGCAATGCGTTCCCTTTTTGGCCCTCCATTTACTGCGGTTGGGCCGCTGAGGCTGTGCTGCGTCTCTTTAAGGAGAGTTATTTTCAGAGAGGGTTCTCTAGCCAGGAAAACAAATCTGTGGTTAGTCGCGCTGGCATACCCATCTCTGTGAACCACCAGGTGGACTGGCCCCGCAACTCCAAGGTCCCCTACCTTGAGTTCAGGGACTTGGCTCTATTTGCTTCACAACTGTCCGCCAATATCTTGCACCATACCAGCATATAGTAGTAGCTCAGTAAATAGTTGTTGAATGAAAGATACTCCAAAGAGTGTGACAGCAGTTCCAGGAAACTGTTCTTAGTAAGTATAAATTCCTGACGACATCTGGGAGTAGGGGAACAGGCTCCCTAAGGGACAATCATGGGATCACGAGAGGATCTTAGCGAGTCATCAGGACATTGCCAGCATCCCCCCCACAACCCCAGCTCCAAGAATCCAATACCCACTGCCAGGCAGTTCCTATGTCCTGGCCCTGAGTCAGGTGATGGAGAATTCTAGCCTCCCCCTACCTCTCTGCCCAGTAAAGAATCTGCCTGTAATGCTGGAGACATGGGTTCAATCCCTGGGTTGGGAAGATCCCCTGGAGAAGGAAATGGCAACCCATTCCAGTATTCTTGCCTGGAGAATTCCACACAAAGAGGAGCCTGACAGGCTACAGTCCATTGAGTCGCAAAAGAGACTGGACTTGGCGACTAAACAACAAAACAATCCCTGGCCCTAGGTGATCCTGTCTTTCACAGCACTCCTGACTGGACCCAACCCGACCCAAAGAGCAAGGAAGCCTTGGGTTCGCAAGGGAGGGGAGACTCCAGAACCAGGGTCACCACTGATGGGGTGCCAGCAGCGCTGTGCTTCCTTGCTTCCCTACCAAGCTCAGCCTGGAGCCCCGCCTGCTGGTAATGCTGATCACAAATGACCACTCTGGGGTACAACTTGACCCAAAATGCTCGGCTTTCCCTTTGCTGGGAACTTGGAACTGGGGTGGTTGATGACCTTGAATGTGCACTGTGGTGGAGGACACAGTCAAGACAAAAAGGAGCCGCTTCAACTTGGTATGTCACTGCCAGCCAGCCAGCCAGTCACACGAGGCACAGACTCGGGGAGGGAAGACAGCAGCTCCCTTGATGAAAGCAGGGAAACAAAATGCTTTCAAACCTATTCTAACAACAACATTTAAGAAGTTGTTTTTCTGGGTATGTTCTAATTATGGCATCCCACAAATTGGAAAGATGTCAAAAGATATAAAAGGGAGCCCTCTGGCTCCCGGCACTCTCTAAGGCACACCTCGTCGGAAATGCCTGGGGGAGGGTGAAGGGCCTGAATCCTGCCCACCATGAAGCCCCTGCCTCTGGGCAGGAATCTGAATCTTCAGTTCAGGCTACTGTTCCTCATATCCTTGATTCCTTCTTCCCTGGGAAAGGCCACCAGGAGGCTGGTGATCCGCAGAATCTGTCTTGGGAGCTAAGACATGGCATGACTGGAACTATAAATACGTAAAGCTCAGTAGTGTGGGCACCAGGATCCCCAGCGCTCTCAGCTTTAACTCTTAAATGATACAAGCATCAGTATTGTTTCCTCCAGGACCCACAGAGTGCCAGGTTCTGGATAAAGTGCTCACATGCACCAGATGACGACTCATAGCAGTTGCAGGAGGTTGGTACTAATGTTATCCCCATCTAAGAGATGAGGACACTGAAGCACAGTGAGATGAATCAACCCATTAGGAACTAGTCTCAGTAGAGCCAGGATTCCAGCCCTGCCTAGCAGAGAGACAGGCTCTGAATCTTTACTTCAGAGTCTGTAACTCCTACAAGCCTCCCAGTCCTGCTTGAGCCTCCCCTCTTTAGACAGTAGTGGAAAGGATGCATCCAGAAGGAAATGGATTCGGTGGGGACACACAGTCAATGGAAGCCTCTTCCCTAAGCTTCACCAGTTTCCCCCATCTGCTCTCAGAAAAATTCCTCTTTCTTCTGGCCAAGCAGGGAACCCTGAGCTAGGGGAGCCCCCACATTCTCACACAGGTAAAATGAAAACAATCAGATGTCCATCAGTAATGAGTGGATGAACAAATGTAGTATAACCATACAATGGAATATTATTTGACCATTAAAAAAATGAAGTTTTGATACATGCTACAACATGAATGAAACTCGAATCATTAAGTGAAAGAAGCCAGACTCAAGATCATGTATTATATGATTCCATATATATGAAAGTTCCATAATAGCTAAATCCATAGAAACAAAAAGTAGATTTGTGGTTTCTTAGGGCTGAGGCGAGGATGGGAAGTTGTGGGTAATAGCTAAAGGGTACAAGTTTCTTTTCTTTTTTTTTTAATTTTTAAACTGAGATATAATTGACATATATTTGTTTCAGGTATAAAGACATGGTTCCATATTTGTATATATTGCAAAATGACCACCACATAAGTGTAGTTAACATCCATCATCACATATGGGTACAATTTTTTTCTTAGGATGGAAACTTTTAAGGTTGACTCTTAGGAACTTTCAAATATACAATACAGCTTTATTAATTATATACAAGGGTTCCCCTGGTGGCTCAGTGGTAAAGAATCTGCCTGCGATGCAGGAGATGCATTCTGTCCCTGGATTGGGAAGATCCCCTGAGGAGGAAATGGCAATCCACTCCAGTATTCTTGCCAGATCCCACGGACAGAGGAACCTGGAAAGCTACGATCCATAGTCCACAGGGTTACAAAAAGTCAGACACAACTAAGCACATTATTAATTATAATCACCAACAAGTTTCTTTCTGAGGTGGTAAAAATATTCTAAAATTTACTGTGGTGATGGCTACATTGTATAGCTGTGCCTAAACTATGTATTTTGGTATACCTGTGAATGTACAAAAACCATTGAATTGTAAATGTATTGATGATATATTGATTATACCTCAATAAAGCTATTATTAAGAAACAGGAAAAACAAAATAACACATACAGGGTTCTAGGCGGTAAGTCCACTGTCCACATCAGTTGAGGCTCTGCTCTTTCAAAGTCTGCATCCTCCAAGTCTAGATTTCCTCCAGTCTCCACAGAGGCTAAGGCTTCCTTCGAGGGTGCTTTGCCTCTCAGTCCAAAAGCACCTCCCCAGCTGCTGTGCTAGGGGATGGAAACCTTGAAACTCTGGCCCAGAGAGTACTTATTTATCTGTGTTTAAGGGGAGCCTGGTTCTCAGTGTGAAGGAAGAGTGAAGAGATTTTTGCCTTGGCAGAGCCCCAAGATCCAGCACCCAGGTTTGAATCCACTGTTTGATCTTGGTCTCCGTTTCCTTCTCTTCAAAATGGAGCATCCGAGTCACCACGATATGAGTTGTGACTATTTCATGAAAGTATGAATCTAGCACACCTTCAGAAGGTTAGCCACATGTCCCTTGCTAGAAAACAAATGAAGGTGCAATCATCTTAGGGGATGATCCATATAAAATCAGGATGCAGTAGTAGGAGTGAAGGGATTTTTTAGGAAAGAAGTCTTTTGTTTTGTTTTTAGAAGATTCTCTCAAGTCTCTGGTGTCTTTTCATTGATTTTAACTCCAAGAGCATGTCAGGATCCTAATTTCCAAAGACAGACAAGAAGAAGAGGCAGGGGAGGAGTGAAGAGAAGAGGGAAAATAAGGGCTCTGGAGAGGGAGAGCAGGTGGGAGGGAGGATGAAGAGGAGATGGAGGGAGACTGCTGTGGTCCAGAGGCTGGCCTGGTAGGGAGGAGAGCAGTGCAAGGAGTGATGACCCAGAGAGGGAAGAACGCTGGAGAACCTGAAGGAGAAAAGAAGCAAATGGAGAAGGAAAAGGCTGCAAAACCTTCAGGTTGGGGGCGGGGAGTAAGGAAGAGTCACAGAGAAATATCTGGGGAAGAGATGCAGGAAGTCAAGTAACCATTCTTGGTGGAATCTGTCTGGAAGAAAGCAGATAGGAAGAGAAGACCCCCAAATCCAGTTTCCTATCCTAGAACCTCGAGGCACCCATCCAGTCCTACCAGGTCCCCTCCCTCACCCCTGGGTGGCCTTACCCAAGAGAACCCTGAATCTTACCGGTGGGGGAGTTTTCAGATCAAGTTGGACACTTCAGGTTGGGTCCAGCTGTGCACTGTCTGGGCCTGTTCACCCTCTCTGATCCCCTCCACAAAACTGCCCCCAGCACTGCTAACTCCCCTCCCCCACTTCACCAGAGGTCTTGGCAGAAACAACCATTTCTTATCCCCTAACCTGCTACGAGGGCTTCCCCATTGGCTCAGATGGGGGAGAATCCGCCTGCAATGCGGGAGACCTGGGTTGATCACTGGGTCAGGAAGATCCCCTGGAGGAGGACATGCAACCCACTCCAATATTCTTGCCTGGAGGATCCCATAGACAGAGGAGCCTTTGCGGCCCTGGGCTCAGACACGACTGAGCGACTAAGCATAGCACAGATCTGCAACAGAAAGACCAACCCAGACCTTTCCTCCTGCCTTTGTCTCAGCCGCAGGTAACACCTGCTTCCCCCACTCTTGGCCCAGTTCAGTGGTTTACAAGAAGGCTTCACCTGGAAAACTTTCAAATATAGGGAGCCCTCAGGGAACCAGATTTTAAGCCATTTGGTCCGTGGCCAAGCACAAGTTTGCCTAAGTTTTCCAGGTAATTTAATACAGGACAGGTGTTGAGAACTCCTCTGCCTCCTCCCCTAAGCCTTCTTGGCCCTGGGCCAAGGCCTTCTTCGAGGCAGGAGCTCCCTGCTGGCACCGAACTGCCCTTCAAGGTAGGTATCTGATGAGGGTCACTCCAGGGGGCCCTGCTTACATTCTGGCCAAACACACAGCTCCCCTTGAGCAGCTTTCCCAGATAGAACCCTGGACTCACAGGCTCGGGATGGGCATCAGTGAGATATACCAGGACTGGGGTGGGTAGAAGATCCTGATGGCTCTGCAGCTCAGCAGCCTGGCTGGGGTCCCTGCCCAAGCAGAGGAGAGGACTGAGAGGAGTAGGACAGTGCTATCTTGAGGCGGGGGAGGGTCCAGGCTGTGCCTAGGAGGTGCTTTCAGGAGTGCAGGCCATACCCCAGGACTCCAAACTGGATGAGGCAGGGGTGGGGAAAAGGATTCAGCAGCCACCCTAGTGGCCTGGAACTGGCAGCAACCTGGTGCCAGGAAGAAAAATGCCAGTTGGCTGGACAGGCGCCCCCAGGAGGTGGTGCAACAGCTGGAGTCTCCCCCACCTCACCTGTACTTCACCCAGGCCCAGCCCACTAGGGTCCTTCTTCTCCATACGGGTGACCTCCACCCCTACGAAGGGCATCTCTAGCACCCTGAGGGTCCTGCTCCCTGCACAATTCTCAGAAAGCATCTAGCGCAGACAAGCCTCAGTCATCTTTCGTTGCCTGGAATAAGTCAATGACACTGCAGTGACTGATCCTGTGGGTGGTTACAGATCTAGGAGGGGCCTAAGCACTGGAATATGAAGAGCCTCACTTTGCCCCCAGCACCTGTCCCAGCATCCTATCATTAGAACTGCCCTCCTTGGGTTTCAGCACTGCTGATCTCCTCAGAAAAGATACACTTGATTGTGTTACAAAAATAATAATCTCATTATTAGAAAAAAAAATCAACAAGAACAACCCATCTCTCTCATTTTAAAATGTCAACCCCTTTCTACCTGACGGTGGACAGTGGCTCCCTCCTTCATGTGCAAGTGCAGAGGTCTGGCTCCCAGGTATGTAGGGTGGGGTACAGGTGGGTTCGGGGAAGGAAGCGATGAATGGGTTTTTTCTACAAGCTAGGTCTTGTGCTCCCCAGCTGAATGTGCAAGCAAAATGCTCCTCCCTGTTCACCTCAGATCACCAGTGCCCTTCAGCTATAGGGGAACCCCTGTTCCAGCAGTGATGGCTGAGTAGATTCAATCACCTGGGTGATTGGATTCCCTAGGGGGCAGAGTAAGTGCTGCCCAGGATCTCCCACAGACCTTTGGGTAGGGCCCCAAAACCAGGAGGCAGGTGGAAAGGAGATCCAGACAGGGCAGAGGAAGCCAGACCCCTTGAGCCTATAGGCACTGGGGAATGTGCTGGAGGGATGCACAGGCTGAGGGAAGGGAGTGGCTTGGTAGAAATGGAAAAGAAAGCCAGCTGGAGAAGGCACCTGAATTGGCTGCAAGCTCAACGAGGCTCCCCAGCAGTTCTGGGGGAGTGGCCTGGCCCCAGCCTCAGCAAGGGCAAGGCCATAGGGAGTGTGATGAGCTGGGACCAGAGGTTCAGGCCTGGAAACCTGGCCTGTACAGCTGCCAGAGCACCCAAAGGATATGAAAGATGGAGGAACAACCAGAGTCAGGACCAAACCTGTGAGGTTGCAGGCTCTGAGCACCAGAAGAGGATGTTGAATGCTCCTGCCAGAGTCCAGAGCTGCAGGCCAACTGGCATTGGAGGACCAGGGGCCTGGGCAGATAGGTATAAGCAGCTCCTGGGGGAACCCAGGCTCTGACTCCCACCCACCTACATACACACCTTGTCTCCCCTAGAATCCCACTTCTGATCTAGAAAGCTTTGATGCTGAGCGTGGGTGCATGATTATACATAGTCACTCAGTGGTGTCTGACTCTTTGAGACCCCTTGGACTATAGTCTACCCAGCTCCTCCAGCCATGGATTTTTCAGGCAAGAATACTGAAGTGAGTTGCCATTTTCCTTCTCCAGGGATCTTCCTGACCAGGGATCAAATCTGCATCTCCTGTGTCTCCTGCATCGCAGGTGGATTCTTTAGCTGCTGGTGGGAAAGAACCACTATTTACCCACAGGTGACTGTGCCCCAGCTCTCTCAACACAGAGGCTCCAGAAGTCAGTCTCACCCACTGAGACACCAAAAGGCGAGGAGAAGGTGGATGGGGAGGGAGTTCTCCAGGTGAAATGTTCCTGGAGAAAGAGTAGAACAGGCTCACTCCCTGACACGGAGTGAGGCATGGGAAGGAATTGGAGACTTATGGTACTGAGCCAGGCAAGGGGGTTCTTTTCCCAACTCAGGGGGTTCCTTGAAGAAATTCTCTGGAAACCTAGTCCTATGAGGCATCTGAGGGGAGCTGGGGTTGGTGGCCCCTTCCTGAGGATCCTCTCCACACTCCATCTGTGAGTGGAGAACCTGAACCACCACGTTCCCCAGGAACTCTAGTGGCAAGGTGTCACCTGTCTCCAGTCCAGGACTCAGCAGTTTGTGCCCAGAACTGCACACCCTCCAACACCCGAGGTCACTAATCCCCCAGACCTGCTGAGGCCGAAGGGAGACTGACAGTGTGAATTGAGCTGGGCCTTGAGTTGTGGGGGCCTTTTAGATCCCAGGAAGGGCTGGATCAATACCTAGGGTTTGTCTGTGTTCAGCCACGGCAGAGCGAGAGCTCCTGAAAAAGCAGTTTAGGTCATCGCCCTGCCCTCTATCTTCTGAGCTCACCCCACACCTCCCAAGTTAAGGTTCTCTGAGCACTTTACAAAAAGGGTGGGGGTGGGGGCAGAGAGACAGAGTAAATTCTCAGGGTTCCTAGTGTCTTGGCCAGGACGAAATGTTCAGAGGGTGGTTGGAAACTAACGGTGAGGGTGAAGGCAGGACTAGCGCAGGACAATGCCCCCCTCCCCCGACCCCCACTGTCAAGTGAGGGATCCGGGATCCTTGAAAATTCCCACAAGGTAGACTCAGAACTTCTGGAGCTCTGCGTCCCACTTAGCCTGCAGGAGGGTCCCGGCAGAGCCAGCGTTTCAACCTGCCTGCAGGCGTGAGCATGTGTACACACAGACACACACGCAGCAAGGCCAGTCTTACTGTATAGGATCCAACTGCGTGGTCCACACCTCCCGCGCGGAGCACTGGCGCTCCCAGCCTTCCTCCGCTGGGATTCAGGCAGGCAGTCCAGCAGGGTACGGGTAGGCGCCCCGTGGCCCCGCAGGACTCGCTTCCTGGGCGGGCAGCTGGAGCTAGGGCGCTAGGCGGCCCCCGGTTCAAGAGCCTGAGTTTAGGAGCCGCCCAGGCTCCCGGCTCGGCTCGGCCAGGGTCTCTGCTGGTCTGGAGAGGAGGTTGGTGAGGAGATCCAGCCCACCCCCACCTCCCACCTCCCACACCCACAACACAAACTGTGCCTCGGCGCGCAAAAGCTCTACGTTCCTCACTGGATCCCTGCGCACACAATCACGGAGGCCGGGACCCGACTTCCAAGGCCTGCAGTGTAGCGAGGGCCGGGACTCCTGCGGGATGCCAAACCTCAGACTGCCAAGAGGGAAGGAGAAGAAAGAAGAAAGAGCGGGAGCGGAAGACTGCGAACTCCCAAGAGTCGACTGGAGCTGGCCTGTAGCCCCCTCCCATGCTCCTTGCCGGGTTCTCCCCGCAGACAGGAAAGGGGAGGCGGCCCGACTTCCATGGACACGGGATCACGGGACCCTTCGGGAAGTCACCGGCATCTCCGGGAGAAGGACCCGACTGCCCCGGGAGTGAGCGCATTCCCGAAAGCCCATCTACGGCCTTTGAAGAGGACGCTGGAACGGAGACCCGAATTACTGGCACAGAAAGCCACCATTCATGAAATACAATTTAGCGGAGTGAAGACAAACAAAACCCGGTATGGTTCAGCAGGTGGCTGGCCCATTTTTCTTAGAACAGAAACCCGGGCCTCCTCCCATGAGGCCCCAGGGAACAGAGGGGATTTGGGGGCCGGGAAGATTCCCACCGAATGTTTGCTTTCTGCTTAGAATTTTTCTACACCGGACACGTCTTACTTGAATAATAAAAATAAACTTGAGAGAATCACGGAGGAGAACGACTGACGTGCAGAACGAAGATGACGGACCGGATCAAGCGACCAGCGTGATCCGGGGCTGGGGAGGAAGGCGCCCTGGCCCATCGTGGGGAGGAGAGGGGAGGGGAGTTTGGCATCTCCTCTAGACACCAGGCTCCAGGGGACCAAATGCAAGTGCCGGGCTCCCGGTACCACGCGGCGTGCGTCCTTCCAGCGGGGTTGGGTGCGGCTGGGTTACACTCCCCAGAGCCCTTCTGTAACTCTAACCCTCCTTTCTCCCTCTCTGGGAGTCTGGGCAGCACAAATTCTCGGCCTGGCAGCGGGTGCGTGCTGCTCTCGCTCTGCACACCCTGCCCTACACCCTGGGCTCCAGCCGCCGTTCCCCTCCCCCACCCAAATTACCTTGTAGCAGAGTTTCCTTCCCTCCTTCCATCCGTCCCTCCTTTCCGTTAGTAAGGACCAGCAGGCCTTTACCCCTGCCCGCCCCCTTTACCCTCCTTTTTTCCTGTCCCAAACCCTGCCGGGAAGCGCCATTAGTCACCCAATTAAATAATTGGTGCGCCCCGCCCACTTCGCTTTCCGTTGGGGACTTTCGAGATTGGACACAGACACACACTCAACCGCTCACATGCACACTTGACATCCACTAAGGCACTGACTCACACGCTCACTCATTCACCCGCTCCTCCGGCTCCGGGAGACCTGCAGGAAGCGCGAACAACGCACCCGGCCGCCCCACTGCCACTGGCCCCCTGCACATCCAGGGGCGCGGCCCCCAGACGCTCTTGATCGGACCCCCGGACACAGCGACGCACCCTCGCTCACTGCAGCACGCGGCGCACAGAAGGGAAGCCGGCTGCTGTCCTAGCGTTTTAGGGGCGGGGTCAGGGCCCTCCCCCAAACGCGCACACACGCATGCACACACATCTTCGCTGCGGTCTCTCAATCTTTCTTCCAAGCCCCTTTCTGAGTCAAAGGAAGGGAAATCCGGCCTGGCCTCTCCTGGCGCTGTCAAAAGAGAAGATGGACTCAGGAACCTCACAAAGCGCTTGGGACTCGGAGGGTCCAGGGACCCCACTGCTCGGCCTGAAGGCCAGCCCGGCTTCCAGCCGCGCTCACCTCCTCTTTTCACCCCTCTCCCGGCCTAGCGAGGCGGGCCGGTACTCGGGACTGAGGAGGGGAGACCTCCGCGGGGCCGAGAATGGGGGAATGGAGGGGCCAGGGAGATTTTTCACCTTCTGTCCCAGTCTAGGGGTGCGATCCCGCTTCTGAAGGCCTCTGAGCCGCAGGGCCCCGGGGTCTTTGCAGCCTACCACAGTCTCAGCCTCACTCGACCCTCCCGGCTCCTGAACCCGGCTATGGGTCTGCAATCAGTCTTTTCTCCCCGGCGAGTGCAGACCGTCCCCTCGTCCCCTTGCCTCGCTGTCTCGGGTTCTTTTACCACACTCTTGGCCTTGCTCCGCCAGGAGCGCCGGGAGGGGGCTATGTTCCTGAGTGTGGGTGGAGGTATGAATCTGGGGGGTGGGGGCCACTGAATCCCAGGCCTGAGCCCCCAGTCCCAGCCCCCTACCCCGCCAAGTACTCGAGCAAGGCCAACCTCCTGTTTTCTGCTCGGTCTCGCCGGGGTCGCCTTCCTGGAACACTTTGGTTATTGATTCCGCTGAAAGAGCCGGAGTGCGGAGACTGCGCTTCCCTGGGGACGAAGGGAGTGGGGAGGGGAGCAGGCTGGTGGTTGGGGGAGGGAGTTGATAAACTTTAGGAGGGATGCAGGGCGTTCCTCGGTACCCCAGGGCCTCCTCGGCCTCCCTCTGCCGGGCTCCGAGTGCGGCTAGGCTAGGGGTAGGAGGGCCGACGACCCCCACCCCTAGCGCAGCTCCGTAGCGCCGCTGGGAGTCGGAGAACCCCGACTCGGGCCCAATCAGCAGAGAGGGGTGGGGCGGCCGGGTGGGGGCGGGGCCGGAGAGGGAGGAGTCGGGCGGGGGGCACGGGGGGCGCCGGGGGCGCGAGGGGCGGGGAGGCGCGGGCTTGGCCGGCCCAGGCTGGCCAGGCGGTGGCGAGGGCGGCGGTGGCGGCCGGCATGGGCGATGGGGGCGCTGAGCGCGACCGCGGCCCCGCACGCCGGGAGTCGCGGAACGGGCGCGGCGGGGACGGCGGCGGAGCAGAAGACTCGAGCGCTGATGCGGGCGGCCGCAGCCCCAGGGAGATTGCCGGGACTTCCGACTCCAGCCCTGCGGGCTCCAGGGAGAGCGGCGCCGACAGCGACGGGCAGCCGGGGCTCGGCGAGGCAGACCACTGCCGCCGCATCCTGGTGCGAGGTAAGGGGACGGCTCGAAGCCCTGGCCCACTGAACTCCCCTCCCTTCCCTCTCGGGGGCCTCCGACCTTCCTGCAGCCTCCACCTCCCAAGTCCTATATTCATTCAGACGACCGTCGTCCAGTCATTCATTCAGCAAACATTATTTTAAGCGTCCATTGTGTGCTGGACATTGAGCTGAGTGCAGGGGACAAAGCGGCGAGCGGTACGGGAGAGATTCCCGTTTCACTGCCTTGAGATGCTCAGCTCTCCAGTCTCACCCGGGCGGGTTACCGTGGCTGGGGGCGAGATGAGAGTGCGGGGATGCGGAGAGCCGAGTCCCCGCCCCACGGCCCTCGCGGCGAGTGCGGAGAAAAGCGTCACGAGCGCTCCGCTGGGTCAGGGCGAGGAGGGACCAGCGCCCGCAACCGCGAGAGGAGAAGGCCCGGGCTCCGCTCAGCTGCCGGGCGCCTCCCCGCTCCCTGCCCAGCCCCGCTTCCCGGTCCCGGCCTCGCAGGCGTACGGGTTGCTCCCGGGAGACGGCACCGGAACGCAGAGGGCGGCGTGCGCCGCGCTCGCCGGCCGGGGCTTCGCTCTCGCGGTTCCCACTTCCTCGCGGCGCCTGGGCCCAGCCGGCTCTCGGCGCGGCCTTCTCACGGCCTGGCTTCTCGCGTCTCTCCGATTCTCCCTCGCCCTTCGCCCTCCTCTCTTCTTTCCCGGCCATTTTCCTCCGCCGAACTTGCCTTCCCCGCCTTCCCTCCCTGCAAGAGTCCGAGAGCCCGGCTCTGCCTGGCTTCCTCGCTGAGAGGCTGCGGCTTCCCCGGCCCCCAAAGCCAGCCTCACGCCCAGCTCTAGGCTCGCCTTTCGCCGGATCCGGGCCTCGCCCAGCAAGATAGGAGAAGAAAGGGGATTCCGAGGTCTTCCCTTAAGCCCGTCCCTAGGCCGCGGCGAAGCCCGAAGTCTGTTTCCCCCACCATCCCAGAGTCCCGGACTGGGAGACCCAGCGGAAAGAGGCCACTCGAGGGTAGCGGCTGCCCCCGGTTCCTCCCGCTGCCTTTTTCTTGCCCTTTCTTTTTGATCGCTTCTCTTGCGAGCCTGAAGGCCTAGAAGGGAATCAGCCGGAGCTGATTTCCTCGGCCACCGCCTAGGGAAGGGAAACCAGCTCCAGGACCCCCGAGTTTGATCTGGGCTGGGCCGTGTGTGAGCTTCCCACACACAGACTGAGACACCTTGGCCTGGTCGCTCACGGCTTCCCCACAGCTGCTGAGTCTGGGTGACTCTGGGAATGGGGCTAAAGGCACAGCATGGAGGCAGCCCAGTGTGAAGTTGCTTGATGACCATCTCGGACACAGACTCGGGTACCCTGGTCTTCAGGAAACACAGGAAGCTCCAGGCCAGGTAGAGTCACTCCGTGATCAGGGGCCGGCTTTGGGGGTCAAAGGAGGTGGTCCCCAACCAACAGGGATTCCAACAGGTGTGTGGACCTCTTGGGCACTTGGGATTAAATTAGATCCATTCCATAGACTGTGGGGTGTCCTGTGTACAAGGCGTTAGCAGCCAGTTTGGAATTCCGTTAAGGAAATCTGCAAGGCTTCCAGAAACAGAGAAATCAGCCTCCTAAGTCCACATTCCCAGATTAAGGACACTCACCACCTCACACTTCATCTGTGGGTTTTTCATTTCCTTCTGGCTGAACAGTTGTAGTTCTGTACCCACCTACCATCCCTTCTGCTCTAACTCCGTGCAGATGGAATAGATTTTGTGTCCGCATGTGATGACAGATAACTCCCAGGTGTTGACTCATGGAAGGTAGGATCAAAAAGGATGCCCTTCAAGAGACCACCCACTCCAGGAGCAATCCATGGAGCCCCTGCTGGATGTGGGGCAGCTAGTGTGCACCACCAGCTGTACTTTCCCAAATTCATGTAGGCGATACAGCAGCGCCACTGTGCTTAGACAACAGAATGGAGAGAGAGTACAGAGGAGGTATTTATTCACTTAAGAGAAATAAAAGGTAAATGCAGGGCCCGCGTAAATCTCTCTGTCCTTTTCCATTTAGCGACAAGGAGGTTATTACAGGCCTCAGATACCAGGGACGTCATTTACCGCTAATCCCTCCTAGCCAGAGTCACCTGCGTCACTCCGGGCCCCACTGGGCCCAGGGCGGAGGCCCAGCACTGGTGAAAGGAAGTCCACAGCACCCTGGTCCCCCCGCCCAGCGCGCTCTAAGCAGACAGTACATTTTGCCCTTGACCTCCAAGGATCTATCCTCCCAAAGTACCCGTGGAGGAAACCATACAGTGGGGGAGAGTAGGCGGTTAGTGTGTCCGCTGTTAAGTTGCTGGCGGGGTGAAGGTTCTGGGAAAGAGCCCCACTCTCTCTGAGTCTTTTTCTGCCTCCTTCCCTTGCTCCCTTGAGGGCTCCACCCCAAGGTAGCAGACCTGTTGAGGGAGTCCCAAGACGAAGAGGAATAAGAGAAAGGCCTGGTGCTGGAATTCCGTGAAACTGATTTGGAATACAAGGTTTATAGACCTTTGAACTTGAGCTAGTTTCTTTGCCTTTCTGTGACCCAGTTTCCTCATCTGAACGAAGAAAGCATAGCTCTTCCCTTGAGTGCCTGTGCTCAGGGTCAGAGATGTTGTCTATAAAACTGCAAACAAGCAGCGGGATCTCCATAAATATTCTGTGGAATGAGAAGGGTAGGAGCTCCAAGTAGACTGAAACTGCTTCAGGCCGCGGGCCTCCTTCCTCAGAGGCCTCCCCCACCACAACCCCTGGCCCCAGAGGCTGTGTGAGCGTTTGGAGGTGAGCAGCCAAGGGGACGGGGACTGGCTGATGGAAGGAGACCCAGTGCCACCTTGCAGACACACAGTGCGGCCTTCCCCAATCCCCTTCGAGGAACCCTCGCACAGCCAATCACAGAAGTTTCCTGCCCCTGCAAAATGTGGGTCAGGGAGCCAGGGAGGCCGACCTGCCATATCCCCTGCCTCAAAATGGAGGCCGCTTCACGCCACACAGGGGCACAAGCAAGGCTCCGAGATAACAGGGGTGTGCACGCAACAGGCACCCCAGACACTCCACTGAGGACGCAGCTAGGCTTCCACAGGGGCATTTGGAAAAGACAAGCCGTGGGCAGGAAGCAGGTGGAAAGAAAGCTGCAGCTCCAAGTTCGCTGCGGTCTGAGTGGGACTGCCTTTTCGGTGGAGCCGGGATCCCTTCAGTCAAAAGAGGGGGGACAAGTCTCACCCCAAACTCCCAAACCTCATAATCCATGCTCTGATCTGCACACTCAGATGCACTTAGGTGATTCTCAAATGGACTCAGAGTCAATTCAGCAATGCTTCTGGACAGATCTGGGAATGGCCGTCCACCAGCCTCACCCACGCAGCAGATGTTATGAACAATGCCTAGCTCTGGTCCCAGCGCACCCAAAGCATCCCTCTGACCTGCCAGTCTCAAACCCCCAGTCGGGCCTCCTTAACTCTGCGCTGCCACCTGGGCCTGAGTCTGCAGAGTTCAGAGGCGACCCCAGTGCACTCCCGCACCTTGAGACATGTGACATCCTGGGCCTGACTCAGCACCCCTCTGTCTGGTAACAGGCGGACAGGAAAACTGCAGGAATCCTCGGACTGAGTGAATGACTACTCCCCTCACCCCTGCAGCACCAACACCCACTAGCAGAAATGCTTTCGCCTGGAATCCTGATGGATGTGCCCAGGGCCTCTGGCTATGGCTGAACAATTCCTTCTGTGGATGTGAGTTTGGAGCAAGGGGTGATTGAATTTAGCGGGGTCTAGCCCCCTGAGAATTGAGGGCAGTATTGGACCCGCGGTGCAGAAATGTATTGGTGGAAATAGCACAATGGCATACACCAGGCAGAGTCTTGGATGCTGCGGACATGTTTGAGGATGCCGGGCAAGGGGCCAAGCCTTTTGGGGGCTTGAGCTAGTAGCAACCCAGGGAACAGTCAAACCCCTTGTGCAGCCAGGTCTGGGCTCAGCGTTGAACGGCATCACCTGCTTTTCAGTTGGATTTACAGCAGTCCCAAGACCCAGGATGACTCGAACTGGACTTAGCGTCCTCAACCCCCCCCCAAGTCATGGCAACTCCACGAGGGCACAGCCTCTAACCACCCCCCCCAGCCCCAGATGGGGTGTCTTGGCAATGGAGTCAGTGACCCAAAGTGTTTATTGGAAGGAGCCGCTGGATTGCAAGTCCCTGTGTCTGGGCCCTCGGAGCACCAGACTTTGGGACTGGAGCCTCAACATAAGTCTGTTAAGAGATAACCGGACCATTCCTCCCAGGGAGTGGTTGAAAGCTTTAAATGATTCATGCAGGGGATTGTGCTTTGGGGATTTGGGTTTTGGTTTTGGTTTTATTTGGGGAGCTTGTGGGGAGTATTAGGTTTCTTTTTTATTTTCCTGGGATTGTTTTCGTTTTATGTTTGTTAGGTTTTTCCTTTTGCTTTGTTTTTGGCGGAAGGACCCACATTCTCATGGCGGGTCTAGGTGTACCCTATCATTTTGGGTCTTTATTTTTTACTTGATATCCATGCTTCCACCCCACCCCCAAGACACACACCCCCAGAAGCAGACCTGCAGACAAATGCGTCGTCTTGTTGGTGTGTCTTGCGTGCACACTTTCATTTTCTGGGATCTGTGAAGGGCCTTCCGGGGCGCCTCCGGTGCTCAGCTAGCGCTGCCGCCCTGGCTGGTCTCTTGAACTCGGGTGCCTGTGGACCCGCCGCCAGCATCCCGCGCGCAGCAGACACGCACACGCGCGCGCGCCTGAAAGATCAGAGCTTCTAGGTGGCCCCCGGGTGACCCAGCCGGGCTGGGAGGCCGAGACAGTGGGTGGGTACTAGGAACTGGAGGGGAGGGAGCGGACTGCCGCAGCGTGCGTCCCTGGATCTTTGTTCTGCTGCACCAAACGAGTTGAGTCTCCGCACAAACTGCGCACCCCCTGGAGCTAGACAGGGCTTCTAAGGCTCGCGTTGGCTCGACGCCATTTCCTCAATTACCCCGACTCAAGTCTGGGGCCGAAGTAACCAACCCAAGCTCCCTCTCAGTTCGCTCTTTGATTTGTATTTTAAATGGGCGGCGAGGTGGGGGACGGTGTAGGAAGCATATGAATTTTGTCTTTACTTCCTGTTTGCTTAGCATAGACTAAAGATCGGCCTGACCCTCCTCGGAAAGTGGGTAGCGGGTTACCGGCAGTACAGCCCGCGGAGTTGCGTGCCCCAGTGTGAAAACCTCTGATAGAGGACTCCGGGGCGAGTGGGCCGACCCAGGGATCTCCGGGACCCGGGTGGTCTGTGCGCCCGTTTTGCCCCACTCCGTCCGCATCCAGGAGGGAGGTTGGATGGTCTCGACTAGAGGTGCCAAGGTGGCAGTGGACACCGCAAAAAGGGGAGGCGGCGCCGGACGAAATCTGGCCTGCAAAGCGGAAGAGTGGGCGGACCTGGAAAAGCCAGGGCTGCGAGCGCGGCGGGGCGGGGGCGCGACTGTGAGACGCTACTGCCACCCCCGACCCCACTCACCCAGGTTTTCCCATGGGCTTGCCCTTCGCTTGCTAGTTGATTGATTCCACAAACATTAACGAGTACCTACTGTGTGCCAGTGGAGGAGGAAATGGCACCCCACGCCAGTATTCTTGCCTGGAAAACCCCATGGACAGAGGAGCCTGCTGGGCCACAGTCCACGGGGCCGCAAAGAGTCGGACACGACCGAGCGACTAAGCAACTCCGTGCCAGACCAACACGGTGGGGCTGCTGGCGCTGACAACCAACCGAGACCATCTGGAAAGCGGGGACATGCGAGGTTCCTGGCCCGCCGGGGCGGCGGCAGGGCCTGGGTGGCGAGGGAGCGATGTAGGCGAACAATTCAAGGAAGGAGGGTGCGAGCCGGGTCCGTAGACGCCACGCAGGGACCACGTAGGAGGTAGACACCGCACCCGCCAAACCCTAGCGGTCTCCCCAGACGCATTACGCGTGCATACAGTCGGCACTCAGTAAATATCTGCCGAATGAATTAGAGGAAGCAAAACCAACCTCTGGTTTCACCAGGTAGGAGGCCGCCACGCCCCTCCCCGGGAAGAACGCCTGTCCTGCAGTCACCTCCTTGTTCTTTGACGTTACAAAGGCGTTCCTGACATGGAACGGTGATGATGCCAGAGCACAGAATAATCGTTACACTAGAAAGTTGACGGCACCCTATTTTTGGAATTTTGTGCAATCGTCAACTTCGGGGGCCACTGAAATATAAAACCTGAAAAAGCTCAAATATGGTTCTTTTTACTCGTTCTTTGGATCCCCAGGGCCACGGAGGCAGTCTGGAGGCAGGCAGAGTCTGGACGAGGAGGCCGGGCAAGGGCAGGGCCCGCAGGGCGGGAGTGAGTCTCCCGGTTCTCCGCAGGTGCTTGGGGGATGTTCCGCTGCAGAGCCAACCAGGGAAATATTAACAATTAGGTAAATCTGCGCCCCTTCTCCCCGTCCAGTTCACAGGCCTCCGTTCCTTGGTTGGAGCTTGAATAACGGGATAAAGTTAGGTTTGTTGTGTTTTGTTTGTCCCCCGCCCACCGCAGAGCCAGAGCTCGGCGGGTGGAAGACACCCAGCGAAGAACGTAAGACCACGCTCACAAAGTAGATGGGAACAAACCAGGTAGAGCATTTGCACTCAAAAAGCAATATGGGGACTTCCCTGGTGGGCCAGTGGTGGGGGGATACGGGTTCCACCCCTGCTGGGGTAGTTAAGATCTCACAAGCCAACAAACCCAAACGTTTACAGAAACATTGTAACAAATTCAACAAAGACTTTTTAAATGGTCCACATGGGGAAAAAAATTAAGAAAAAAAAAAGCAATACGGTCTCAAGGTTAAAAAAAAAAAAAGTGGTAGGAAGCTCCCAGAAATAGCCACCGGTGTGCTGCGGTAGATTTCTCCCCTCTTATATACACGTTACATAAGCTGTCTTGGAACTTACCATTAAAAAAATTTTTTTTTCAACCCCCTGGGGTCATCTTTTCCACCCAGCCATTTCACACTGTTCCCCTTCTGCACAGTATTTCCCCTCCTCCTTTGGAGGAAGAAAGGGATCTTCGAATCCTCTAGAAGGGTGTTCCTGTTGTTCTCCTCTGGTACATTGAAGCTTTGTAATTGTGAAAAAGTAAAACCAATCCAAATATCCAACAACAAGGGACTGGTTAAATAAAATTTTATTATAGCTGCATAATGTAGTACTATGCAGTTGTTAAAAATCATGAAGCACTTCTAGATGGAAAGATATTTATTGAATAAATTTTATCAAATGAAAAACAGCAATTTGTGGGAAATCTTACTTTTGTAATGTATAACTTACCTGTTAATTTTTTTCAGTTACTGGGGAAGCTTGAGAAATGAACTCCCAATGCCCAGGTCTTTGAGCCCTTGAGTGTTTCCTAAAGATAAATTCCTAGCAGTGGAATTGCTGCTTCAGGTCAGAGCTACAGGCACACAGCCCTCAAGTGTCATAGTGAAGCTGGTCACCGATCTCTCCATTCAGAGCCTGCAGCCTTAATGTACGATGATGAGATGTTACTTTATGATCTTTTCATTGAAAGCGTGATTGACCTCCACTAATAAAAAAAATTTTTTTTTAAATTAAAGTGTGATTGAAAATTCATGTGGAAAAAAAAGAGTTACACTCTAAAATTTTTTTAATGTGTTTTCTTTAATTTTAAAATAGTAATTCATCTGATTCAAATATCAAAAGGTTGTTTTAAGTACACATGAGTAATCGCTTTCCCATCCTTCCCCATCCTCCAATTCCCACTGGGCTCAAAGGCAGCCATTATTTACTGCTTTCCAATATGTTATTCCAAATCATTTCTATGATTCTGTCAGCCAGTTCATTATTTTTTCTTCCTTTTGCTTGTTTTGCATATGGTTGTATCTATATATATTTTCCTGCACCTTGCTAATTTCACTTACCAGTATATCTTAGGGGATAAAGAACTTCTGTTAGTTTTTTACAAATGCATAGTATTCCATTTCTAGATACTGGATAGACCATAATGTGTTATACCACCTGTGCCCTAATGGTAGACATTTAGCTTTTTTCTTATCTTCTGTCATTATATACAATGCTATATTAAATATGCTTGTTCCTTGGTCATTTCCACACGTGTGGGTCTTATCTGTCAGAGAAGTTCCTGAAAGTAGGTTACTGGGTCAAAGAGTATCTGTGTTTGTGATTTGAAAGATAATGCCCAAGGGTCCTCAATAAGATGGTACCTACACCCCTTAGCAATGCCTGAAAGTGCTTGTATCCCCAAGTCTTGCTATCACAGTTCACACTTTTTATCTTGATAGATGTTAAATTGTTCTTTCAGGGGAAGATAAGTTTAGCAATTTAGACCCCCACCTTTGCCCTCTCCCCATATTAGACATTATGTATCTCAAACATGTTTGCTAAGAGGTTCCTCACTGGCATGTTAATTTTTATTTCTTTGGTTATCAGTGAAGTTGAGCATCTTTTCATGTTTATTGGCCAGTTGCACTTCTGCTATCTATTAATTCATTTCATGTGACCATTTTAATTTTCAAATATTCCTTTCCTTATTGATTTTTAGAAATTCTGTACTGTGGACAGTGGCTCATTGCTTTCAATATATGTTGCAATTTGGGGGGTTATAAATTGTCCTTTAATTTTTTTCTGATGTCTTTTGTTTTCTGAAGTATAAAATCTCTAATTACAAAATCAATCCATGCCGTTTTATTATATCATGTAAAAGTTGCAATTTCTTCATTTCCCCCACATAATACACTTCTACTCCCAAGATGCAACCTCCCAAACTTTCCCTAGACATTGAAAAACATAAATAAGTTATAGATTGTAAGAGTGAGGGTTTTTTTTGCAAACTTCTTTTCTTCATTTAATAGATACTTTTCAATCTAAAACTACCTTGTTATTTTTAACAGTTGCATAATACTATATTATGCAGATATAATAACATTTATTTAACCAGTCCCTTGGTGATGGATATTTAGGATGATTCTACTTTTTCACAATTACAAACAATACTTCAATGTTTTGTATCCTAATTTGAACAGATTTACTAAAAAGTCTCATTTATGAGACAATGTGAAAAATATGAAAACAAGTGAGACATTTTATTATATTAAGGAATGGTTGTTAATGTTTCTAATTGTGACAGTAGTATTGTGATTGCTTTTTAAAGAAACTTATAAAATGATTTATAAAAGCATTTATAAAAATGTTTCTGGATGAAATTATATGGTGACTGGGATTTGCTTAAAGTTATAGGGAGATAGAAGAGCTAGGATTGTTACTGAGTTTGTAATTGTTGAAGCTGGAGGATAGGTATATCACAATTCGTTATATTTTCTCTTTTTCTCTCTTTTGCTCTTGTTTTGTATGTTTGAAATTTCTCATGATAAAAATTTTAAAATAATAGACATCATTTCACATATATCTGGTATGCATATAATTACAGGGTAAGTTCCTAGAAGTTAAATTTTTAAATCTGAGTATATACACTTAAAATTATGATTGATATTTCTAAACACCAAAATGTACTAATTTATACCCCTGGAGTTTTGTATAAATATGCCATTTCTCCCCCACATCCTCCCAACCTAGGATGTACTTAGTCTTTTAGAGCAAAATCTTTTCAAGTGAAAAAAAAAAATCTTGTTTTATTGGTGTTTATGATTACTAGTCAGGTTAAGTGTATTTTCATATACTTATTTTCCATGTTTATTTCCTCTTCTGTGAATTTTTCATTCATATGCATAGCCATTTCTCTATTGGCTTACTCATTGTTTTTTTATAGTTGTAAACTATGTATAGACTACATAAATATATAACATATATGTAACATTTAAACATACAAATATACACATATTTAGTATGTTTATATAGAAAGAAAATGATCCCCTTTTCTGTGACATATGTTGCAAACATCCCCAGATCCATTTCATTCTTTTTTTCTTTTTCTTTTTCAACCTTGCTGTGAGTTGGGTTGTTGTTGTTGTTGTTGTTTTTGACTCAAATTTTTGGGGCTTCTATGTTTTAGTTCTCAACTAGAAAGTTCTTCTCCAGCCAAAGGTAACAATATTACATATATTACATATAATGTATATGTTATATAACTTAGAATACTCTTAAAATTTTTGTTACAAAAATTCAATATATGTTACAATTTTTTAGTTTATAATTTGTTTTTCTTTCTTGTGTCTTTTCATTTCTGAAGCATAAAACATTCTTTTAATTATAAAACAAATTCAAGCTGAAATGAAGTGTAAGTTGAAAACTCTTCATTTACCCCACCCAAGGCACTTCACTCCCAAGATATAACCTCCTAGACTTGCTTTGGTAATTGAAAACATAAATATGTAAGTTATATATTACAAAAGTGGGGTTTTTTTTGCACACTGCTAAAATAGTCTGTCTGCAGACTGTGACGGTCTTTGCAACACACCAAATAATAGAGAAATACATGAAGTAAGATGGGGGATATCTTTCCTTCCTTACCAGCTTCCACTCCACAGAGTGAACAGAAAAGAGAGGTGTCCATCCTGCCAGATTTAATTCTATATAGATATAAGCCCATGCACACACACATACACACTTTACTTTTACCTGTTGTTCTTTATAAAACTGGGCTTGTACACATGAACTTGTTTTCATGTAGCAGTATACGGTGGACACCTATTCAGGTCAGTATATGAAGATGTACCTCATTTTTATTAATGTCTACACAACAACCAAAGGCATGACTCTACTGTGACTTCATCAACAGAGTTGCTATTGATAGACATTCAGCTTTTCCTCTCTTCCACCCCTTCTTACAAACTGCTACAAACAGTGGCTCTTTATGAAATATACAATATTTCTCTGGGGTAGAAACCTCTGTAAAATTTCTGAAACAAAAGAACTATACATTTTTAAATTAGGTTAGGCACTGTGAAATCGTCCTTCAAGAAAACCTTTCCTCTATTAACCTGTATTCTCACCAATAGAGCTAGAGAAAACCTATTTTCGCTCACCTTTGCCAGTACAATTTTCCCAGTCTGATAAAGTATCTGAAAAAAAAAAAGTTATCTCTTTTCTATTCTAATTTTCATTTTCTCTAAGTCCCTCTGGACGTATTTTTTCATATTTATTAGCCACTAGTATTTCTTCTTCTCTTAGGAACCCTTTCATATAATTTGTGCAGTTTCCTACTGGACTGCTTGACTTTATTCATTAGACTATAAAGGCTGTCTGTGTACTAGACATTGAGACTGTTATGCATGTATTATTAATATTCTTCCAATCTGTCACTTTTCTTTTAACTGTCTGTCATCCTGCAGCAGTTTTTTTCTCTAGGTACTCAAATCTGTTATTTATTTTTTAAAACTCATTAGTGTTTTTATTCTACTTTCAGAGATTTATTTATTACATCTAAAGTTTTAATCCATCTTGTATACAGTTTTGCATGCACTGTGAGATAAATGACTTTATTCCAGATGATGCACTAACTGTCCAAAAGCCAGGTCTTGAGTAATCTTGTCTTTCCTCCAACTAATTTGAACTTTCATCTTGATAATATCGCAATTCCTCATATAGGCATGGATTTGCTTCATAACTCGTGTGCCAGCATCACCAGTTTAGTTGCTGTAGATTTGTAGTATATTTTGCTGTGACGGTAATGCAAGAATTCTCTCCTCATTCTTGCACATTTTTTCTCAACTATTCTTCCATTTTCAATGTTTCCAGTAAACTGGAGAATGAGGGTTTTTTTTATAAGGAATTTTCATAGTGATTACATTTCATTTGTAGATTAAGGCAGAAACGACATTGTTACATTTAAAAATGAGTGTATTAACAGCTTATCATGTAAAGTAACTAGCTGGGTGCTACCTGGATGAAGTCTGGGTAGGACTTTGAGGGGGTCTACTGGGAGAGGTAGTGGGAGATGGTCATTTTTGGTGCTGGAGGTCAAGAGCATTAGCTATCTGTAATCAGGCAGGAGTCACCACCTCTCCCATGGCAAAGGATCTTTGGTGGAATTCACTCTCCCTGGTACCCCTGAGGCTCACCCCTCTTTGAGGAGGACAACAAAACTCGGCCTTCATTCCACTCATGCATTTCACCCTAACAAGACCCTACCCACCTAGAGGCTCTGGAATTAAGCTGTCCTTCCTTCCTGGTGTCCCCCACACACATGACTCCACCTAGAAAAGCAACAATTTAGGGAAGAGGGCTCTGTCAGTAGGAGAGACCAAATTTTGCTGCAGGGACAACCTCAAATCTCAGAGGTTTAACAAAGAAATATATTTCTAAATCACTTGGTAAGTCCATCACAAGTGGGCAGGGGCTTGTCTTGGTACTCAGAAACCCAGGCTGATGAAGCTCTGGCTTGGCTTCTGCGTCTGGACCATGCCAGTAGAGGGAAGGGGAGGTGGGAAATCCAGACCTGGCTTTTGACATGTTCCCTGAAAGTGACTGCATCCCTTCCTCTTGTCTAAAACAAATCATGTGGCTATATCTGATTTCAAAGGGCAGAAAATGAATGCAATCCTACTGTGTGCCTGGAAGGAATTGGCAACACTGGCGAGCAGCATCCTTGGTTTATCCATTAGCTTGACTTTGATGAGTGGTCTCCTCTGCTGGTCCTAGCTAAAATAGCAAGCACAGAAGCACTGACTATTGGATGTTAGCTATTTGGAGAAGGTCTGAAACATCCCATTGTTTTACTTTCTTCACAATATTTATCATTACCTTACATATTTTGTTTTGGTTTTGTTTTGTTTATCTGCATTGGGTCTTCCTTGGGATGTGTGGGCTTCTGTGGTTGCAGTACTCAGGCTTAGTTGCTCTGTGGTACATGAGATCTTAGTTCCCCAACCAAGGATCCAGCCCACATCCCCTGCACAGGAAGGCAGGATTCTTAGCCACTGGACCACCAGGGAAGTCTCTACATATTCATTTTTTAATTTATTATCTGTCTGTCTCCCCAGTACAAGGTCTACGGGAACAGGGACCTTGTCAAATTTGCTCATTTCTATATCCTCAGACACAAGAGTACTATTTGGCACATAGAAGGCATTTATTACAGCTTTCCTGGTGACTCAGACAGTAAATAATCTCTCTACAATGCAAGAGACTGGGTTCAATCCCCGGGTCAGGAAGATCCCCTGGAGAAGGGAATGGCAACCTACTGCAGTATTCTTGCCTGGAGAATCCCACAGACAGAAGAGCCTGGCAGTCTACAGTCCATGAGGTTGCGGAGTCAGAACCACTGAGCAATTAACACGTGCGGGCATTTTTAAAATTTATGTTGGATGGTTGAATATACACAGTTGTTTTATTTACATAAATGGGATAGTACTACTTACTTTCTTTCACTTAATGTCAGTTTATATGAACACTGCCTTATTCTTTTAGCTACATGGTATTTTATAAAATATGAACGGCATGAATGTATCATAATTTGTTCATCTGTATCCCTTGCGGGGAACACTCAGGATGCTTTCAAATTTTCAACATTTTGAACAATGCTGCTGCAAATATCTTTATGTATACCTTGGAGCACATGAGTCTGTGCTTAAAATAAAATTGCTGGGGCAATAATTACGTGCTTCTATAAACTTGACAAATGCAGCCTTGAAAAATTATGACAGTTTATGGTCCTACCAGCAGTTAATGGGAGTGTGGAATCACCAACAGTGCATCTTTGCTTTATTAATCATCTACTAATGTCTCTCCAGTCTTATGGGAGATAAAAAATTATCCATTGTTGCTTGGACTTGCATTATCCTGATTACTGTGAAGCTGTGTTCATCTTTTCACATATTTATTGGCCATTTGGATATGTTTTCTGTGAATGGCTCACAAAAATTACTTGACCATTTTTTCTATTAGACTATTGCCCCTTTTTAAAATAATTACTCTTAATTGTGTTTTATATATTCTGGATATTATTTCTCTGCCTTTTACAAAAGACTTTCAATTGTGTACTTTGTATTTTATCTTGATTTTGATGCTTTTGTCATATAAAGTTTTTAGATTTAATATAGTTGAATACATCGTTTGTTTTTCCTTCACAGTCCAGGTTTGCATCTTGCTTGGAAAACTCTTCCCAAGCTTAGGAATATAAAAATAGCTTTTCATATTTTCTTGTAATACCTTCATCATTTTACAGTCTACAATTTGCTCTCTATTCCATTTGAAGCATTATTCTTTATGGGGTGAGACATGAATTTAACCTAATTTTATTCCAAACCTGGATAATTTATGGTCCTCAATCTACTTAACTGCATTGAGAGCCTAGACATACAGAATGTTCCCTTTTTCATAGACTCTGTCAGTGTATATCCATGGCTCTAATTGTATACTCCTTATTTCATTTTTTCCCAATATTGAGTAATCTGAATCCCACTGTTACCATTTCTATTATATCCATGTTTCATTTATTTACTTAATATTTTAGCAAACAACAACAAAACATGCCAAGAGGTTAGAATGATGTTTTGTCACAGAAGCTGACAAATCTGTGGAAAGAATATTTTATATTTTCAAATGAAATGTCTACTTTAGCTTCATGCTGAGTATGTAAAATCACAGATTTAAGTTTGTTCTAGTAAACACTAAAATAACTGCATAACTTTTGAAATGACAAAGATTTATTTATGTATCATTTTAAATCATCTTACAAACTACGAGTGAAATGCAGAGGCACTTGGGGAGCTTCTATTGTATTCTTTACATAAACAGATTTGTCAGTTTCTGTGACAAAACATCATTCTAACCTCTTGGCATGTTTTGTTGTTGTTGTTGTTATTAATGTCTTATTTTGAAATAGTAAGAGAATCACAAGAAGTTGCAAAAATGGTAGAAAAGCCCCATGTATCTGCAACCTAGCTTCTCACAATGGTGACATCTTATATAACTATAATACATAATCAACATCCAGAAATTGACATTAATTCAATATAATTAACTAGACTAATGACCTTCCTCAGATTTCACCCATTTTTTGCATACACTTTTTTCTTAGTATGTAGTACTGTGACATTTTATTACACTTACAGATCCATGTAACCACCACTGAAATCAAGATTCAGAACTGTGTTGACACCACCAAGAAGCATCATCCTGCTACCTACCCCTTTGCAGTCACAGTCCCCCTTCCCCAGCCCCTTGGCAGCACACATCTGTTTGCCTCCTCTATGACTTTGTCATTTTGATAATGTAATATAAATGGAATCATACAGCACATAATCTGAAGGACTGCCTTGGGTCTTTTCACTCAGTGTCATTTGGAGATGTATCCAAATTGTTGTGTCTGTCTATAGTCATTGTTGTACCACGGTTTGTTTATTTGTTCACCCATTGAGGAACATCTGGGTTGTTCCCATTTGGGAGTTATTACAGATAAAGCTGCTGTGAATATCCCCCTGTAGGTTTGATGTGAACCTAAGATTTCATTTCTCTGAGATAAATTGCCCAGGAATGAGGTTACAGAGTTCCATGGTTAATATAGATTTAACCTTTTAGGAAACTGCCAGGTCAGTTTCCAGAGTGGCTGCACCGTTTTACATTCCCAGCAGCAATGAACGAGGCATCTAGTTTCTTGGTATCCTCTCTAGCCTTTGGAGCTCTCACTCTTTTTCATTTTCGCTCCTCTGATCATTTTCTCCTGGTTTTCATTTGTTTTCTCCTGATGGCTAGTGGTGTTGAACCTCTTTTCCTGTGTTCATTTGCACGGCCCTTGGGGCTTCCCTGGTGGCTCAGAAGGTAAAGAATCTGTCCACAATGTGGGAGACCTGGGTTTGATCCCTGTGTTGGGAAGACCCCCTGGAGAAGGAAACTGCTACCCACTTCTGTATGTGGCCTGGACAATTCCATGGACAGAGGAGCCTGGCGGGCTATAGTCCAAGGGGACGAAAAGAGTCAAACATGACTGAACGACTTTCACGTTCACTTTTGGGATATCCGGGGACAAGTCTAAGGTGCTTGCTCCATGCTCCTGCCTCTCCTGGCCCTGTGGAGGAGGGCTGCCCTCGGCTGCTCCCTGAGGCAGGAATACCCCCTCTTAGCTCCTCTCCAAGGAGGAAAGGAGGGGAAGGGCTGTATGGTTTGACATCAGAGGTCAGGAGCAGGCTCAGGGCTTCAGGTGGGCTCCAAGAGACTCGCCCGGAAGCGGATGTGAAGCTTCCGGCACCATATATGACATCCGTCACCCTTTCTCCTCTTCACACCCCCCAAGATACTTTTAATAAAATCAGTGCCTTTGGAGATGGGTTTGTTGGGTGTTGTGAGGAAAGTTCTGAGCCTGATTTCACAATTGGAAACAGTAGAACCTGAGCAAAGAGGACCCAGTCACAGTGGGGTCACAAACATTAACCCACCGTTTTGAAATGTAGAAAGTATTGGAGGGGGAAACTTGAGATGTCCAAAAAAGCCTGATTCTACCAGCCTGCCGAGCGCAAGGCTCCCATCCGTGTGCTGTTTCCTGCCCAGCGCCCTGGAAAGGCCAGCCCAGTGTGGGGGGTGACAGCCTCTGGGCCATGACTGCGTCCCCAGGCTTACCCTTTCCCTGAGGGTTGACTGAGAACACGAAGGTGTTTGAACCTCTGAGATCAGGGGTATGACCTGTGAGCCGAGCCAGGAGCCTATGAAGAGCCAGATTGCACCCTGGAGTGGGACTGCCCTGTGTGATCCAGTGCTTAAGAACTCACCCTGCAATGAAGGAGACTCGGGTTCAGTCCCTGGTCGGGGAACTAAGATCCCACAACCACAGCTAAGACCCAATGCAGCCAAATAAATAGAGTACACCCTGGAGGGGGGAACATTAACTGGCCCTAATAGGAGGTAAGCAGAACCAGTCTCATAAAGTATACTACAGGACTTGGAGGGAGAGATCTCAGGTTCTAAAAGTAGGTTCTGCAGTCTTACGGCTCACAAGGAGCCTCTTGACAGACAGCACCTCCCAAATGCAATTCCTTTCCTGCGTCTTCCAGGGCAATGATGAGCCTGTCAGAAGATTCCATTTGCTACCCATGATGTCTATAATCTATCTCTTCACTATAACCTATTAATGGAATCACTAAGAATTACTAGAAGAGGGTATTCGTTAAGTAAAATGAGGGGTTTCTAGAGTCTTTTAAACACTGTCAGTATGATCTTGGGTAGGTATTTATAAGGTGTTCCTCCACTTCCTCATCTCTAAAATGGGGATAATCACAATTCCAACTTCACTGAGACATAGGGTTTAAGCACTTGAACGGTGCCTGGCCCAGAGCATGCACTGCAGAGATGTCAGCTATTATTGCAAGTGGCCAAGGCTGCTAAAGCTTCTGACCGCATTGGAAACTGTGCATGCCCTCTGGAGAGGGGTGGAGTTCCTGCAACCTTGGAGGCTTGCTCTGTTACCTGTGCTTCATCAGGGCTGTCTTGAGTTGAGAAGTTTCCCATTGACACTAATGGCAAATTACTGTTAGTTTAGCTTTATTATTATCAACAGCATGTGTTGGGGGAGGTTTGGTAAATCCCAGGTGGCACAGTGGCAAAAAATCCGCCTGCCAAGGCAGGAGACACAGGAGATGTGGGTTTGATCCCTGGGTTGGGAAGATCCCCTGGAGTAGGAATTGACACCCCACTCCAGTGTTCTTGCCTGGAGAATCCCATGGACAGAGGAGCCTGGTGGGCTATGGTCCATGGGTTCGCAAAGAGTTGGATATGACTGAGCTCACACACGCATGCACAGAATACGATGTTACATATTTCCACACTCTAATTTTTGACATAAACTTTTCTAATAACTAGATTTGAAGCCATCAGTGTGTGTGATTCAAACATGGATCATCTTTGCCCCTATACTTAAGACTGATGTATATATTATAATCCACCTCCCCACCCCCCCACCTCCAGGAAATTTTGCTTTAGCTGAGTTCTTTAAGTGGGACCATCTGGCAAATGTTAGCTACAGGTTTTTCAACCTCTCTTAAGTAGGCTTCAAAATACTGGAGATGCCATGCATGGGTGACATTGGTCCAGGGACCAGGAGGGTGGCCCTGCTGTCCAGGACTCAGCACACAGGGAGTGGCAGAAATTCCCCCTCTGGAAGGCACCCCAGCAGCTTGATGCAGTGGCAGTGGTCCTCAGGCTCCTGGGGATCCCAGCTCCACCCCACACCAGCAAGCCTCTTCAGGGACCCCAGGAGAGTCTGTGGACAGAGAGAGCACCCATGCATGCTACACACACACACACACACACACACACACACACACACACACACACACACACACACACACACACACACACACACACACACACACACGACTTAAGACCTGGCTCTGGACATCTCCTCCAGTAAGCCTTATCTGATTGATCAAATCCAATTCTAAACCATCCTTTCCTCTGCACTTGAGGACTTGGTATTTTCTCTTTATATTTGTTTCTTATTCTGCCAAGGAAGAGAATCCTGGCTGGGGCAGAGTGAGTCCCTTCTGCCCAGGCTGGATGATAAACCCGACATTTGTACTGAGGCCCATTCACATACACAACATACTGCATTGGGTGATTGAGGAGGCTAGGCCCAGAGAGGGTAAGCAACTTGTCAGAGGTCACACAGCCAGGCCCAGACCTGAGGAGCTTCCCATCAGATCATGCTACCTCTTTTTTTTTAATTTTTTTGTTTATTATAGTTTTAGCTGCACTGGGTCTTTGTTGCTATGTACAGGAGGCTACTCTCTAGTTGCGATGCTCAGACTCTCATTGTGATGGCTTCTCTTGATCTGGGGCACAGGCTCTAGGTGGCCAGGCTTCAGTAGTTGTGGCCCACAGGCTTAGCTGCTCTGAGGCATATGGGATCTTTGTGAACCAGGGATCGAACCTGTGTCCCCCGCATTGGCAGGCAGATTCTTAACCACTGGACCATCAGGGAAGTCCCACACAGCCTCTAATTAAGATGTTCATTGGTGGCTTACATCCTTAACTAGTGAACTAACTTGCCTCCTTTCACGACCCCTGTAGATGCCAAAGGAACCATCCGAGAAATTGTCCTGCCCAAGGGCCTGGACCTGGACCGGCCCAAACGGACCCGCACATCCTTCACGGCTGAGCAGCTCTACCGCCTGGAGATGGAGTTCCAGCGCTGCCAGTACGTGGTGGGCCGTGAGCGTACTGAGCTGGCCCGCCAGCTGAACCTCTCCGAGACGCAGGTAAAAGGGCAGGGCCAGGCCATTCCACGGCTACCCTGGCATCCAGGAGTGCCCTGGGGTATGAGGCCGGTGAGCTGCTGACTGGAAACCCAGCTTTGGAGTTCAGACATCTTTTAGGGAAAGGCTTAAAGTTACTGGTAAACCAGAGCAAATAAACACAGTGCTGACAAGAGAAAGTTGGCATTTGCCATTGGAGGTGTGGTAGTGGGGCACTTCTGGATCTATCAGGCCCTTTGGATGGAATTTGGGGAAAGCTCAGAGAGATAGGAGAGAGGGACATTCAAGATGAAGGCAGTGGCTTAAGGGGGTGTTTGTTGGTGCAGGAGGGAGCCTGCAGAAAGGCATGGGGCAGGGTTGGCTTGCTGGGAGCACGGGTTCAGGAAAGCGATGAGGCATTACAAATGTGGGTTGGGGACCTCTCATTTCCACATTCGGGGCCTTTTCCCATCCTCCCTTCATCCCAGTGAGCCTCAGAACCTCCTGTTGGAGAGAAAAGGTCTGAACTCCCCCCTCACCCTGGTAGGGCTTAGCACTTAGCAGTGGTCTGCCCGACCCAAAGGAAAGACTTTTGTAAACTGAGCACCTACTCTGTGTGAATGGAGGCATTTCAGACTGGTCGTCGTTGTTCAGTCACTAAGTTCTGTCTGACTCTTTGCGACCCCATGGACTGCAGCACGCCAGCTTTCCCTGTTCTCCACGGTCTCCCAGAGTTTGCCTAGACTCGTGTCCATTGAGTTGGCAATGCTATTTAACCATCTCATCTTCTGTCACCCCCTTCTCCTGCCCTCAGTCTCTCCCAGCATCAGGGTCTTTTCCAATGAGTCGGCTCTTTGCATCAGGTGGCCAAAGTATTGGAGCAGTATTATTCAAACTAATAGATCTAAATAATAATGATAGTAGTAGTGGGGGTCAGTGGTTAGGACTCCATACTTTCATTGCCGTGACCTGGGTTCAGTCCCTGGTCTGGGAATTAAAATCCTGTAAGGGCGTGCAATGCAGTCAACAAAAAGGTGGTAGTAATAATAATAATGCTTCCCCAATATTTATTGTGCCAAGACACTGTTCAAAGTTAGTTATGTTAGTTTGCTAACCCCTAAAGCCCTGTGATTGTAGCAACCAGTATTATCCCATTTTACCCATCAGGAGAGGTTATGATGCCCAAGGTCATACAATGAATAAGTTCCAGAACTAGGATTTGGACTAGCAATCTGGCTCCTTTATGCTGCCGGTATACTGGGCAACCACGCTGGAGCTTGTCAAAAAAAGACTCAGAGACTCTAAGTCTAGCTACAAGTAAAGAGCTTGAGGTACCAATAAATATATCAAAAGGGCCAAACCAGGACGCATGAAGGGAAGAGGAGAGGAAGGAGAGAAGGAAGCAGATCGGTCTGGGGAGGATTGGGGAGGCTCTCCTCACACCTCCCTGCTGTCTTGCAAGCCGGGGCATCTCCCTCTGGCCTGTTTTCCCCCAACTGCCCCTGTAGAGTCCCAAACAGCCCAGCAGATGGCCTGGGGCAGCTGGGCCCTCCCTCTAACTGAGCTCAGCTGGGCTGGACAGCCAGGCTTTGTCCAGGAGGCCTGCAGTGGCCAGGCGGGGCAGAGCGCGTAGAGGGAGCCAGGGAGACCCCCTCAGACCAGGGTCTGAGGTGTAGGCACAGGGTCCCTCCTCCTGTTTGGCCTAATTTCCCTTTGCCTCACGTAGTTTACCCCCCCAACTCCCCCCTCTGAAACATTCTTCGAAAGGGCACCTCAGATGCCCAGGCCAACAACTCCTCAGTCCTCATCCTTCCCTGCCCTGCCAGTACAGGCCACCTTTATCTGTTCTTTAAGGTCAAAGCCAAGTCCCTTCTCTCCCAGGAAGCCTTCCCTGAGGCTTCTTGACCTCACTGCAAGACCTGTTCCACATGGCTTGACCTGTAAAGTGTGGTGTGTGTGTGTGTGGGTGTGTGTGTGGGGGGGTTTGGGGGGGTGGGCACCGACCCGTGTGCATTTCCCCAAAGCAAGGATGTATTTGAAGGGCACATCTGCTCTTCAGGCCTCCTTGGGGAGCCCAGCACACAACTGGGTACACAGTGGACCCTCAAAGAACCCTCAACTGACTGGTTACAACTTACCAGCCTCCTTCCCCTTCCCCTGGCCCTGGAGCCTGGCAGACAATATACAGTATTACTAACGCTGAGAGTTTCCTGTGTGCCAGGCATTGTTCTAAGTGCTAGACGTGTTCTGACTCGTTTGGTCCTCACCACCAGCTGGTAGAACAGGTGTGAGGCTTTTCTTCTGACACCACTTCTGACACTATGTGGTGTGTTCCCACACCAGCAGCAGCCAGTTCTCCAATACCAGCTGGGTGTCCAACAATACAATTCAATTCAGTTCTGACCTCAACTCCTGGAGGTAACACCCACGCCATAGGTTATGACAAGCTATACAAGGCGGGTTCCCACACCCTCTCCTTAGGTTTGATAATTTGCTAGAATGACTCACAGAACTCATGAAAACTCTTTACACTGTATTTACTTCTACAAATGGATTTATTATATAGGATGCATGCATATATACTGTGCTAGATCGTGTCCGACGCCTTGTGACCGCTTGGACTGTAGCCCAGCAGGCTCTTCTGTCCATTGGGATTATTCAGATAAGAGTACTAGAGTGGATTGCCATTTCCTGCTCCAAGGGATCTTCCCAACCCGGGGATGGAACCCACGTCTCTTGCATCTCCTGCATTGGCTAGGTGGATTCTTTACCCACTGAGCCATCAGAGAAACCCCATTATAAAGGATACAACTCAGAAATAAGCGTATAGAAGAGATGCATAGAACCAGATATAGAGGGGAGAGTTCAGGCAGGAAACGTCATTGTTCAAGAGTCTTTATAACCCAGTCTCCAGACCCATTATGCTTTCTGGAGGGAAGGGAATGAAAGTTCCAACCCTCTAATTACAGGTTTGGTCTTTCTGCGACCAACCCCCATTCTAAAACTAGGGGTTCACCCTGAGTCACTTCATCAGCATAAACTCAGGTGTGCTCAGAGGGGGCTGGTTATGAACAACAAGGAGCTCTGGACCAAGAACCAGGGACAAAAGCTGAGTGTACTTTTTTTTAGTACAACAGAATGGCTCCTTATTATTTTTATATTAAAGAGAAGGAAACGGAGGCACACAGAAATTAAATACCATGCTCAAAATGTAAAGCAGCCACATTCATTAGCTCATCTAATCTTAATAAAAAGTTAGCTTTCAGGACTTCCCTGGTGGTCCAATGGTTAAGATGCCAAGCTTCCAATGTAGGGGGCGTGGCTTTGATCCCTGCTCAGAGAACTACGTTCCCATAGGTCACACAACGCAGTCAAAACACTAAAAAAAAAAAAAAAAAAAAAAAAGATGACTTTATGAGTAATATTATTTCCATTTCACAAAGTTGAACTCAGAGAGACTAATTAACTTGCCAAGTTTACATGGCTAGAATTTCGTGGAGTTCTCAGCGTATTCACCTATGCATATGCATGCGTGCTTAGTCACTCGTCGTTTCCAACTGTTTGTGCCCCCGTGGACTATAGCCTGCCAGGCTCCCCTGTCCATGGGATTTTCCTGGCAAGAATACTGGAGCAGGTTGCCGTTTCCTCCTCCGGGAGATCTTCCCTACCAGGCATCAGAGCCGAGTCTCCTAGGTCTCCGGCATTGGCAGGTGGATTCTTTACCACTGGGAAGATATATTCACCCATACTTTTGGGCAAATATATCATTGACTGCCTGCTGCGTACCAGGTGCTGTTCTAGGAAGGCCCTCCCCTCCCTGTTACACCCAGGACAGGACAGGAGCCCCTGTGAAAGCTCCCCTCCTGGTGGGTCGCACCCCGTTACTGCCACTCGCTTTGTACCCACTTGCCCTGTGTTTGCGGGCAGCGGTCAGTCTCTCTCCTGCTCCATCCTCTGGGTCCAGAGGGAAGGAACTGTGACCTCTGAGTCTGTCCTCCCCCTCCAGGTCAGAGGTAGAACAGGGAAGGTGAGCAGTACACCTCACACGGAGTGTGGGCCCCAAGGATTTCCTGTTTGATCTCTACCACAACCCAGGTGTTTTTGTCCTTATCTTAAAGATGAGAACTGAAATTCAAGGGTCCCTGGGGGTGGTGCCTGGCTGAGAACCCAGAAGGCTTCCCAGCAGGGGAAAGGATTACAGGGACAGACAGAGCCACATCCCCAAAGATCTGGCAGGACCTCTTCCTGGAGCAAATTCCAGTGTCACTAACAGTCACATCTTTCAGTCAGACTTGGCCGAGTCATCCTTCCTCCTTGACTGCCCTTCATTGATATCAGCTCCAAATGTCACCTCTTTAGAGGGGCCGTGTTTGCCACCCCACTGATAAGACACTGCCTCCCTGCCTCTCCTCTCCCCCTTTCTCTCCACCGGGGTCCCCAAAGTGCCAATCCACAGCTGTTGTCTGTGCATGCCAAGTTAATACAGAAATGGAGAGTATGTGTTACAGAGCAGTTTTTCTAACAATTCACGTTAATTGTATATTATGAAAGTATTGGTCCACAACAGATTGGAAACATTAAAAAGTGACTCCTCACCACGAATCCTTTGAGAGATGCTGCTCAAAGCACTTACCGACACAGTGTCAAAGCTACTGACAGCCACACCTGTTCGCTTGTATTTGTTGTTTATCATCTGTCTGCCCTGCTACCCTGCCCACCCTACACGGCGAGGATCCTGCCGCCTAGAACAGTGCCTGGCACATGTGCTGTGCGTGCTAAGTAGCTTCAGTCCTGTCCAACTCTTTGCAACCCCACGGACCGTGGTCCACCAGGCTTCTCTGTCCATGGGATTCTCCAGGCAAGAATACTGGAGTGGGCTGCCATGCCCTCCTCCAGGGAATCTTTCCAACCCAGGGATTGGATGCTCAGTCCACATCTGCTGAATGCATGAGCAAGTGAGTGAATGCAGGAATCAACCTCTGGTAGATCCCCTAGCTCCCTGGTCACTTTCATTTATCGAAAAGCAATCCAATCCTGTTGAAAACACCCAACTCATATGTATTTCGGATCTTTTCTTCTCCCCCCCTCCTCCACTCAGAGCAGGCATGACCCACTGCTGGAGGGACATGCAGGGCAAGAGCCCTCTAGAAAGCCTCTAGAAAGGAGGGGGGAGTGTGGTACCCCTCCCTCACCGGGGTCAGGAGGGCAGGGAGGGTGGCACCTTCTGGCCTGAGGAGCCTCATGGCCACCGGCCTTGGCTGGAGGGTCGGTTGCTCCCACAGGGGGCCTGGTAGGCATTGCCCCAAGCACCCTCAGCTCTGCCCTCATCCTCTCCCGGGCCAGCCTCTCGGCCCTGCTCCTCCTCCCCACCTCTCCTTCCCCCGCTCTGTCCTCCCTGCTGTCCCCCCTTCTGTCCTCCCAGGCTGGAGGAAACCAGTGGGTCTCCCGGAGCTTCTGTTTCCCAGCCCTCCACTCCACGGTCCCCGGCTGGTACACTGCTCAGCCAACTGCCAGCCTTCCGGCACCTCCCAGCCAGATCAAGGGAGCTTTGCTCCTGGGGACGTGGACCTGGGTGCTGCAGCAGTTGACAGCGTTGCCAACTGGGGAGCAACTGTCCCTCCCTCCTCCCCAGACACTTCAGGACTCCCAACCTGCCTCCTTGGGGGAGCACCCCGTCCTTCCCCAGAGAGGAGAGAAAATCCCATCACCGTGAGGGGCCCGCAGAACTGACCACTGAGCTCGCCTGCCTCCCAGACTGCCTTTCCTTCTGGGGGGGGGGGTTGGAATGCTGGGAATGCTGGGTGTCAGGTGCCTGGTGCTGGCAGAGGGCAACTTCTCGTCTCATCAGCCTTGAGAACGGTCTCTGCTCTTTGGTGGCTCCATTTAGGATGTGGGGTACTTGGCACGGCTCTATCCCCAGTTTGGGGAATGTGGCCATTGGAAGTGTCCCGCACCATCCTGACACGTCCTCTTACACTGGGTGTCATGTTGAGAGGTGCTCTATAGGTGATGGGGTGGGAGGGGGATGCCGAGAGGTTCAAATAGGGGGATGGCCAGATGGGTTAGGGAGCCCCCTTCAGAGATGGGCTAGGGGTCGGGGGGAGGTGAGACAGGAGGAAGTGGGGGTGGCTAAGAGTGAAAGCGTGTGGGCCAAGAGGGGGACCTCATCTGTGCCTCCCCCCATCCAGGAGTCAGGGTAGCAGTGGGTTTGGGGGGCCAGGGTCTCCGGTTCCCCCAGCCAAGCTGCTGGCGGGAAGATCCTGACGACAGTCTGACTGCTCTTCTTGCCTCTCTCACTGCACCCCTGCTCCCCCACTCCCTGTCCCCTCTCCCTCGCGGACTCCCCTCCCCTCACTCCGCCCCAAGGTGAAGGTCTGGTTCCAGAACCGCCGCACCAAGCAGAAGAAAGACCAGAGCAGAGACCTGGAGAAGCGGGCGTCCTCCTCGGCATCCAAGGCCTTCGCCACCTCCAACATCCTGCGGCTGCTGGAACATGGCCGGCTGCTGTCTGTGCCCAGGGCCCCCAGCCTCCTGGCGCTGACCCCCGGCCCACCGGGCCTGCCTGCCGGCCACAGGGGCACCTCCTTGGGGGACCCCAGGAACTCCTCCCCACACCTCAACCCGCTGACCTCGGCCTCGGCCTCGCCCCCACTGCCGCCCCCTCCGCCAGCGCTCTGCTTTTCCACCGCCCCGCTCCTGGACCTGCCTGCTGGCTACGAACTGGGCTCCTCGGCCTTCGAGCCCTACAGCCGGCTGGATCGGAGAGTGGGCAGCCCCGGCGGCGGTAGCAAGAAGGCCAACGCTTAAGTGTCCACCCCCCGCGTGACACTGAGTCCCCAGCACAGCACCACCCCTGCCTCCTGGGCCCAGAGGCAGCAGGGCAGCCGCCCGCCCTGCCCCGTCCACCCCCAGCTCAGAGACTCTCCAGTGGCCGGCGCCGGTCCGCAGCGGGTGTGTGTGTGAGTGCAGTGTGTGTGTGTCTCACTGAAATAAAAACAATGACAAGAAGGGAAATCGAGTCCCCACAGCACGCCACTGCCTCCGTCCCCTCTCTTGCCTCTCCAGGGGAGGGAATCAGGCTACTGGTCTCCCTGACAGGCATGGTCACAGCCGGGGAATCTGTTACCCACCTGACTCCTGCTCCCAATTCAAGCTCCCACCTAGGTGTTTCACCTCCCATGGCAGCACCATCCATGCTTTTGTTGGTACGTGTTGCCCTTTGCAAGTTTCTCTTTCAAACGTGTACTCTAGAGGTGGAATGTCAAGTCCTTGGAGAGGGTGATCAGTGAAAGATCAGACGAGGATCCAGAACGCCAGAGAGAGGGCATCACAGGTAAACCCAGGCAGGATCCCACATGCTTTAGAGGCCCCGCGCATCACAAACACCCCAACTTGAAGCACTTCAAAATTTTTTCTTGCTTAAATAAGACACTTTTGTTTAACCTTTTAAATTTTGCAGTAATTGTAGACTTACAAGGAGTTGCAAAGATAGTCCAGAGAAATCTATGTGCCCTACACCCAGTTTCTCCCAGTGGTTGCATCTTCCATTCCTGCAGAATAGTATCAAAACTGGGGAATTGACATTGATTGTGTGTGAGTGTGTGTAATTCCATGTCACTTTATCATCTGTGTAAGATTCGTGAAACTACCACCACAAATATGATATAGAGCTGTTGACCACCTCAGAGATCTACCCCAGCGCTGCCCGTCAAAGTCACACCTACCCCCCACCCCAACCCAAGAGAGTTCTTTGAAAGACTAGGAATTGTGAGACGGACCAGGAACCTGAAATGCGTTCCCCAGTCCTAGGATGCAGGGTGAGATGTTGCCTCTGAGGAAGAAAAGGCAAGCAAGCACAGTCAGATCCAGTCTCTCTGGGAAGTGTATTTGGTTTCAGGTTGAGTGCCCGAGTCACCCAGAGAGGGACGCTGGGAGACTGGGAGTCCTAGCTGTGCTTCCCCGTTCCCACGGTGGGGCAGTGTGGTTTGGGAAGGTGCTTAGAGATGCCAGGAAATCCTGAGTCTGGAAGGAGATATGCGGGTCACAGGAACAACTACCCCCTAGGGCCAGTGCTGCCTTGCCCAGCAGACCTGTACTCGTTCTCCCCGCTGCAACCATCACCCCAGGGGACAGTTTCTTTAGTCAGCATGAAGAGGGACCCTTCATTTGTACTTTCTGCCTTGGGCTGAAAAATTCAGGGCAGACCTGCTGCCTGGGCCTCTGGAGGTGAAATACAAGGTGAGACAGTGTGATCAGAGGGAGAGGTGAGCTGGTCCTCAGGGAACCCTCAGTATTAGGAGACAGAAAGGCTTATGAAGACACAAGTCTGATGAGCAACACAGGCTGAGCTCCCAGGGGCTCACAGCCCCAGGTGGCAATGAGACAACTCCCCAAAACAGCATGACATAGGAAAGAGATCAGATGTGTGGTGAATCCACGGTGCTGGAGGATCCAGGGAAGGCTTCCTGTAGGAGGTGGCCCTGAAGCTGGCCCAAGAATGATCCTCTATAGATGTTCAAACAAAGATGATGGTGGAATTTTGCAGGGGGAAGAGGGACCCAGAAGTACTCAGGGTATGGGGCAGGGAGAGGTTATTTTGGGAAGTCAGAAGACCTGAGGAGATGGCAGGCTGCCGGAAATGGGCTTTGGGAAGTGGGGGGCGGGGTGGGGGTGAGCCCAGCAGGAGATGTGAGGGGCTTAGGCTGTAGCAGCACCTGAGGTTCCCGGGGGGAAGGCGTTGAGTTCCAACCAGCTGCAGAGCTGGGTCCGGAGCGTAGGCACCGACTGACGGAGGTGGGAGAAGCCCGCCCCCTGCCCCTCCCAGATCTGGAAGGGCTGCGAGCCAAAGGGCCAGGTTTCCCTGTTTACAGTCAACCCTGGGAGAGGAGGGTTGAAGGAGGGGCGGTTGCCCGAGGAGGCCGGCCGGCTTGCTCCAGCTCCAGCTCGGCCCGAGTTGTGGGAGGCTCAGGCACTCTGCTCCCAGCCCGCCACCTCGCCATGGCCGCGGAAGTAGACAGTAGGCCCAGGGGTCTCCCCGGCGGAGGCGCGAGCTTGGGCGCCGCCCGAGAACACGTGCAGGCAGTCACCCGAAACTACATCACCCACCCTCGCGTCAGTGAGTATGACCCCGAGCCGGTGTGGTCGGGTGGGCTGCTGCGTCCTCAGGCCCTGCTCCTTAGCCTCGGGGTCAGAGGAGGGCCCAGACCGGGGGAGACCTTAGGGGGCTTGGGTCCTGCCGAGTGGCCCTGGCGGGGGGACGGAAGTCTCCAGCGCAGGGTACCCCAGAGGAGCGGCCGCGGAGGAGCTGCAGGAACCCTCCTGTGATCATTGACCCTGCACTGAGACCCCAGGTCCACAGAGAGCTCCCAGCTGCCCCCAAGGGCATGCGTGTGCGCCCCCTTGTGAATGTGTTTGGGGTGTGCTCCTATGCACCCCCAGAATACTCAGCGTGAGTAATCGTGTAAGCAAGTGCCCTGGGGGGTGTGCATTCTCGGGATGGGGAACATGGGCCCCGTGTGTGTCCTGCCGTGGCGTGTGCCTTCTGGGGAAGGGGTGTGCCTGGGGGGAGGGTGCTCCCATCTCCACCTGGGTGATGATATATGTGTGTGAATATGAATGTGATAGCTTGAGAGTGTGTACCATCAGAAAGGAGATGTGTGAGACAGTGTGTGCACGCAGTGTGTGCGCTCAGGTGAGGGCGTGAGAGCCAGCATGCGGGCTCCCAGGGAGAACATGGATGACTGGTCAGATGACGTCCCACGTCTGTGCGCGCGGCTGGGAGAAGGGCGGCGCGGCTGGGAGAAGGGCCAGTGCTCGGCACCCGGGTGTCGGGTGTGGGGGCTGTGGGTGCTGGATAGGCCCTGGTGAGCTTCTAAGGGGGGTTGGGGCTGGCTCGGGTGCCTGTCCTGCAGGCGTGGGCCGAGTCTGGGTGTCTGGGGCCACAAACCTGGTGAGCCCCCAGGGCCAAAGCCCGCACCACCCCCGCCCCTCGTGTTTCCTTGTCCAAGGTCATGCTCCCTGGTCTGGTATGGCAAATTCCCGAATTCTCAAGACACCCAGCTCACTGGAGTAAACCGGCCTGGCCGGCATCAGCTAAGCAGAGCCAGAGGCTCCCGAGAGGGTGTGTGGGGGGGGACTCTGGCCTGACGCTGCAGCCATCGGCCAGCCCCACCGGGGGCAGGCAGGGTGCACAGAGGGGCAGCTGAGAGTTTGGGGTGCAGCACGCCCCCACCATGGAGAGTGGAGAGCGGAGCAGAATGACCAGGCCCAGGGCTCCGGGGGGCAGCTCCGGGTGGGGGCACTGGCTGAGGCCCTTGGGGGACACTGAGGGGCGTGGAGAACCCCAGCCAAGGAGAAACTGAGTGGGCTCAGATTTATCAAGGAGGGGCTATGGGGGACCGGGGAAGATGAAGGTCCAGATTCTCCCCTAGGGCAAAGCTAGGGTCACCAAGGCCCAGAAATGTGCAGTGACTAGGCCCCCCTTGGGTCCAGAGCCCAGACCTGGAGACGTGAGCAGAGTTGGTTGACCTCTGTCCAGGCCCTGTGACGGCCTCCCCCTCCCCCTGTGAGAATTCGAGAGCTGCCTGGGTGCTGAGGAGGGGCGGATCTGAGGTCTGGCTCCCTTTCCTCCTTCCTGGAATGTGCCCTCCCAGGGTGCAACCTTACCCCAGGATCCCCTCCCGCCAGTCCCCTCCCAGCGGCTTCTGTACAGTCAACAAGCCCTGGCACAGCGGGCAACACCCAGGGGGTTTGACCCCGGGCTGGAAGCCCGGGCCGCAGTGACCCCCAGGTCTGCGCCGTGGGGCCCCTACCCAGGCGACTGTGTTCACACCCAACAGCCGACCCAGAGTCACGGGTCAGCGGGGGTGAGCCCCTCGCTCCATGCCTGCGTTAAAGATGTCATTGCGATGACAAAGGCCATTCCTGTGCCTCCGCCGCACACAAGTGTCCTCCCAGCACCAACCCAGGGGCCCTGGCCGGCCGGCACCCCCACCCGAGGGAGGCTGGATTCCTCAGCGTGCCTCTGCAGTTTCCTCCAACTCGCCCCTCCTCCTCCGAAGCCTGGAGGGTTTGTTTCTCCCTGGGGGTTTGGACTCCTGAGTCCCTCTCTGCCCTCCTCTCCCTGCCCGGGGACTCTAAGCACTTCCAGGCAAGAGAACTTCGTGTAGAGGCAGAAAGAACCCAGGAGGAGAGCTGAGGGACCAGAGGGCCAGGGGACGGGGCAGCTGGGTCCCCGCTCCCCAGCTCACTTGGCCATGGGTGGGGATGAGTCCAGGGGAAGACTTCCTGGAGGAGGAGGTGGACTAAACAGGCCTGAGGCATCCAAAGTGATTTCTCTGCAGTGGCAGAGGGAGGGGAATGGGTCAGAAAGGAGCGTGGGGTGGAATCAGGATGGGGAGGGACCCCGGCAGTATCCACCCTGGAAAGGAAGGGACTCGTTTGCCTTCCTTGGAGCTAGAGCTGTTCTGCACCAAAAGAGGTGACCTGGGGCTGTAGCTGGCTGTGTGGGGCAGAAGATGGTAAGACGACGGATCAGGGCTCACAGCCTGGGCAAAGGTTAGGATGAACCGGCTGGCAGGAGGGCGGGAGCCAGGTCAGATCGCCTAGGGACTTGAGTGCCAAACCGCTGGCCGCCTTGGTCTCCTCAGCCGAAGGGCAGAGGAGGTGACAGAAAGAGTTCCACTGCTCAGGGTCTTGGGCTGATTCTAAAAACCCTCCTAACCCCTGCCCGCCCTCCCCTAATCCCTCCAGCGGGGATCAGGGAGGAGGTGCAGGACCTGCTGCCCTGGGCTTGCCCCCACCTTGGCCTCACGCATGGGCGCCCGCCTGAGCCCGCTCCCAGGACGCTGCAGGTGTGGCGGGCCAGCCCTAATTAGCGGAGCCCTGCTGAGCCTTTGACGGGGAAGGCGGGGAAGGCGGTGGGGAGGTGGGGGCAGGCAGGGGCCCGCAGCCCGGAGAACAACCCGGAGTGTCAGCTAGGACAATGGAGAGGGGGTAGGCAGAGCAGCTGGGGGGAGTGTCTGCAAAGTCTCTGGAGGCCTGTGCCCCTCAGGGGTCTTCTGGTTCAACCCCTGCCTCCAGCAGCACCTCCGGGGTCAGGGGCCTGCCCCGGGCCTGGGGTAGGAGCTCTAAGGCTTGAGCATCACCACTTTCCTGATTTGTGGTGGGCCCTAGGAGAGATCAGTCAACTTCCTGGGCCTCAGTTTACCACTCCATGCAATGGACACAGTCAGAGTTGGGAGTGGCTGCAGACAAAAGGCCTGGCTTCCAAGCAAGGACACCTCTGTTGCACAAACCAGAAAGGGTCTGAGAAAAGACACTGTCTACTCTGACAGAGGAGACACCCCTAGTTTGAGGGGCGAGATGTGATCTGCCTCAAGTAACAGACAAATTGGAAAGCAGGACACTCTCGTGCTTGCCAGCTCTGGGGTTTCTGAGGGAAAGGACCTGGTCAGTCAAGGGGCCTCGAAGGAAGCCAGCAGCCAGAGGCTGAATGAAAATGGCCATATAACTGGATTATCTGCAATGAATAGTCCAGGCTATGCCATATGAAAGTTGCTCAGACGTGTCTGACTCTTTGTGACCCCATGGAATTCTCCAGGCCAGAATTCTGCTGTAGGTAGCTGTTCCCTTCTCCAGGGGGTCTTCCCAACCCAGGAATCGAACCCAGGGCTCCCCCATTGCAGGCAGATTCTTTACCAGCTGAGCCACGTGGGAAGCCCAAGAATACTGGAGTGCGTAGCCTATCCCTTCTCCAGGGGATCTTCCCTGGTCCAAGAATTGAACCGTGGTCTCCTGCATTGCAAGCGAATTCTTTACTAACTGGGCTACTAGGGATGCCCCCAGTGCTGATCAGCCAGCAATGAGAGCCCAGCTCCAGGCCTGCCAGAAGCCTGGGAAGGGAGCTTGTGGATGGGGCTGTGATGAGCTGAAATTTCGAGACATGCTGCGTGGAATTGAGAAGTGCGGATGGAGCTCCCAGCCCTACTGCAGGCAAGCACTTTGCCTGGCTCCCCCAGATCCACACCCAGATCACTGCCTTCTTTGTGACCATCACCTCCACAGGTAGAGTTGTTGGGTATCACCAAGCTGTGAAATTGAGGGGAGTCAGCTGTGAACAAAGGGAGGAAATTGAAAGACTCATCTCCCCCGCCCCTCCCCCGGTGGAGTTAGAAATGATTCCCTGGGGATTTCTGGACCTGGTGGGGGGCACCCTTCCTCTCCTGCACCGCCACCTCCCTGCATGCCCCCACCCCCCCTGCATCTTCTGGCTAGTCTTGGTATTTTCTCCACTGACCAGTAAGATGCCAGCGCTTCCCTGGAAATGCAGGGAAGCATTCCCTTCATTCCCTGCCCCATGCTTCCTCCCCTGTCCTCGAAGTCCTTCACCTTCCCTCTGCTGGGCTCCCCAGCCCTCTCCACTCCACACAGTCCTGGTAATCCAGAGGATGTGGGCAAAAGCCACCCGGCCAGGAAGGGCGTGTGGAGCTGTTGGGTGATTTTCTTGGTGGGGAGGGTGATGCCATAGCCTCTGTCCTCGCCCTCCAGAGGCCGGGTCTTCCTGCGCCTTTGCAGGCATCTCTGCCATTACGAGTCCTCTCTCACAGGGAAGGTGAGCCTGGCCAGGCAACCACGATGCCCTTCTTTGTTTCCCATAGGCCCTGAGTTCCTTCTCCGGGCCTCAGGACCGCCTCACCTGGGCCAGCTGTGCCCTTCCTCCAGCTCTCTGGGGGCTGCCTGGATGACCCCGTTTGACCTTGGAGCCTCAGCTCAAATGGCTCTTCCTGCAAGCTGCCTCCTCCAGCCCATTCCCACCCACCCTGCTCTTTCTGTTTGTAACAGTTGGCAATTATTTCCTCTTTGCGTTGCGCTTAGTTATGGGTCGTGTCGGACTCTTTGCAACCCGATGGACTCTAGCCTGTCAGGCTCCTCTGTCCATGGGATTCTCCAGGCAAGAACACTGGAGTGGGTTGCCATACCCACTTGGGGAAGACCCCCAACCCAGGGATCAAACCCAGGTTTTCTGCATTGCAGGGGGATTCTTTACCATCTGAGCCACTTTGGCCCTGTTTAAATTGTAGGCTCCATGTTTTATTTGCCTCCTTTATTTGCATAGCCTGGTACTGAGAAAGCCTCCGATGGTCAGGCTTGAAGGGAGAGAGGGAGGGAAGCGGAGCTGGGAGAGCAGATGTGAGAGGTCGGAGCCAGGTAACCATCTTGAGGTCTCAGCATCCAAAGGTTTGAAAATAGGCTGAGGAGTAGCTGGAGGGGGCCGGAGGAGGTCGGAAGGGGGCGATTAAGGCAGGGCCTCCAGGGAGCTGTGGCAGTTGGGGGGCAGGGGACACGTCCAGGTTGTCATCCCTTCCCAGGGCAGAGCCACACTGGAGCGTGAGGTGTGGGGTGCCTCCACGAAGCCACATCCCATTCATCCTCCTTGATGGCAGGCTTGTGGGAGGCTGGGCTGTGATCATCGCAGGATTGGGGCAGAGGGCATGGTTTTAAGAGGGAAGATACCAGAGCTTGCTTGATGGAAAGGCCACGGAGAGAGGGAGCGCTGGCCGGGGACCCTGGGCGCAGCCCTCTCTAGAGCCTGGTGCCACCGGGGTGGGCCTGGCTAAGATGGAAGTGGGAAAAGGAGAAGAGGATGGTTCAGGTGGGTGGTGGTTTGAGGGCAGGAAGGTGAGGAGTGCCCTGGCCCTGGGCCCAAGTCCAAGAAGAGCTTCTCTTTCTTGATTTTTCCTAATTGCTCAAGAGAACCAGGCAAACATCTGTGCAAAGATCCCCTTGCCCACTTGGTCGTCCCAGCCCAAGTCCCTGGGAAAGGAACTTAGATCTCACAGAAAAAAGGGGTTGACCACTGAGCCTTAGACCATGGAGGGTGTGGGCCGGGACATTTAGCTTCACCTGGTGGGGCAGCTGGGCAGCCAGCTCGCTGGAACCATGAGAGCAGGTGGCTGGGAGCCATGTGGCCTGATGGGAAGCATGAGGTGTCCCAGTCCCTGCTCTGCCACAAAAGTCTGTGACCCTGAGCAGGCTTCCCACTCCTCTGGGCCCCATCCTCCTGGCCTGTTGGGAAGAGGGCTGGACCCCTTTCCCACTGGAGGCCCTTCCAGCCTGGAAGTGACCTAGCGCCCTCGAAGACGCCCCCGACCATCCCACCCTGCCAGATTCCTTCCTCCCAGTTGTCTCATTGGAACTTTGAAAGGAACCTGGGGAAGGGATACCATGTCCCCAGGTTATAGGCAAGGGAGGGACTCAGGGGCCCTCAGCTAGCCCCTCAGAGAACCGAGCAAGCTTCCTGCCTGCCAGGCCATGCTTCCCCGGTTGGGGTCCCCAGAACTGGAGCTAGGAAATATTTCGTGATGTCCTGCCCAGTCCTTCTGTGTGAGCCAAGCTCACGTCCCCATTTCGGGTCTCTCCAGCCACCAGCATGGGGAGAGCCTGCTTCCTCCTCCTCTGTGGTTCGGCGCTCTCCCCTCCCCCACAGGCACCCCATGAACCCGGCCTCATGGAGGAGCAGGGCCCTGCTGGCCTTTCTCACGGATGCCTGGACCCCGCACCCCACTCACACACAGAGTGCGCAGTCAGTGGGTGATGGAGAGGAGTGTGGTCCTGCCAGGGCTGGGGCAGTGGGTAGAGAGGGCAGCTCTTCTGGAATCTCCAGCTTTTGGAAATGCTGTGGGTCAGAGAGGAGGGAGTGGGTGAGTGGGGGCTGAGGCCAGAACAGCCTCAGGGGTAAGAAAGACCTCTGGCTGGCTGCGGAGGGGAGGGGAGGCCTCTGCCCTCGCCCTGGCCCTCCCCCAGCCTCCTGCAGGTGTCCGAGACAGCGGGGGCCCTGCGGACAGGGGCATGACCCTTACAGCAATGGTGGCTGGCCCTGTCACAGCTAATGATCCTGACGGCCTGGTCCCGAGAGGAGTGGGGGTGGTGCTTAGAGGGAGGGAAGGCGGAGGATGATTCTGTGTGTCTGTGAGTCCGTCTGTCTGTCTGTCAGTATGAGACCCTCACCCACCTCCACCCTTCCCGCAGCCTACAGGACTGTGTGCAGTGTAAATGGGCCCCTGGTGGTGCTGGACCAGGTCAAGGTAAGATTTCCATCTCTTCCCAGGGACAATTAAATCTTAGCGCTCACTGCCCCTGCGCTGATTTCTTCTAAATTGCCCTGCCCTTGGGGGTCTCCCAGGCTCCCACCCCATTCTTCCTAATCCCCCCACCCTCAGGCACCCAAGGTTTCCCCCTCCCACCTTTTCTGTGGGCCCCACCCTGGTCTTTAAGAGACCTGCTCCTACCAGCCACCAGCAGGGCCTACTGGGCTATCACACCTCTTTCTTCATCAGTAGAATGGCTGTATCTAACTTCTCCCTGGGCAGGAATCTCCCACCAGGTGCTCAGGGATTTTTTTTATAGGAAAGAGGAGGAGGTGGCAGGCAGATGGATAGCAGCTAACTTTTTTCCAGACCTGGAGGCTTTCAAAGGTCTTTGGAATACCTCAGCCTGGGAGTCAGCAGCTGGAGTGGGAAGTGAAGTATGCCTCACGGAGGAGGGTGTGGGCGATTTGGTGTCCCTGGGAACTGCAGAACCGTGGCAGACACTGGAAGTATTCTGAGTTCGAGGCTGGGGATTCTTGAGACACAAAGAGCCCTGCAAAGCTCCCAGGTCACTCTGCTTCCCCCCCACTGTTAGTTTCACCCCTGTCTCCCACCCCATGTCACCCACACCCAAACTGGATCTGGGTGCCATCCTTGATCCCTCGCTTCCTGGACCCCTGTCCGTCAGCGCTCATGTTCCTCAGCAATCTCCCACCCACTGCTCCCTTCTCATAGCCGTGGCTTCTGGGTCCCTAGCCTGGAGCCCTCCCACCCTCTACCATGCAGTCCCAACCTCGTCCCTCCCCTAGTCCAAATTCACTAGGGCTCCCCCTGCCTTCACCATACAGACCCTCCATCTGGTAGGGTCCTGCACACCTCTCCACGTCTCATCACTCTCCCTTCCCCACTTAGAAACCCACACTGTCTCTGTGTGGCGCTCCCATTGATGTCTCCAGGCCTTTGCACATACTCTGCCTTCTCATCTACCTTTTCCTCATCACTTCTTCTGACTCACCTTCTCCTGGAAGCCTCTCTTAGCCTTCTGGACAGTGAGCTTGTCCCTGTTCTTGACTTTGTGTGCTGTCTTGCCAGCAGCATCCATCGAGGCATTTGGTCACCAACTGGTCACATGTGGTGACCAAATCTTCTCCCTAACCCCCACAGTTGGACTTGGATGGGGTTTATGAATCCCAAGCTCCCCGGGCTGCACATTGCACTTTTACTGAACACCCAGCCCATCATGCATGCTCAGTTTGTTCAAAGGAAGGGTGAGTGAATGAATGAATGAATTTAAGAGCATAACTGATTATGGGCCTCTCAAAATCTGGCCCTCTCAAAAAGATCAGACCCACTCATTTCTGGAAAACAGATTCTGAGCTCATATGGACATCACAGTTGGGCCCATTAGTGTCAGGGATGTCCTGGAACGAAGTGATGGAGTCAGACAGTGTGACTCAGACTTCTTGAATTTTAATCCCAGATCATCCCACCCTTTCTATTAACTACCTGTCAATTCTAGATCAACAGCAGCACCACCACCTGGGACCTTGTTAGAAATACAGATTCTAGGACTTCCCTGTTGGTCCAGGGGCTAAGACTCTGCACTCATAATGCAGAGGGCCCCGGTTCGAGCCCTGGTCAGGGAAATAGATCCCACATGCTGCAACTAAAAAATCCTGTATGCTGCAGTGAAGACTGAAGATCCCACATGCTACAATTAAGACCTGGTACAGCCAAATAAATAAATAAAAAAATTTAAAAAAAAACAACAGATTCTAGGGCACTACCCCAGACTGACAGAAACTCTGAGGGTGGGGCCCAGAAGCTTTTTTTCATTGCCATCCAGGTGATCTGATGTTCCCCGAGGTCTGAGAACCATCTGTCTAGGATTGTAAACCCATCTCCTCATCTGTTAACTGACAATAGGGCTGTTGTGGGGATCAAATCAGATAAATGTATTGTTATTATTCGTCCTCAAGAACAGCTAGGATATGCTGATATGCCGAATTAAATAGTCAGTGAATCTCCTGCCCCCTTGCCCACCTCCATCACACTCCCTACCTGTCAGTCTCTATAGGACGCTGCATGGTAAGGAGAGTCAGTGTCCATACAGACATCCAATTGTCAATTGTAAATTGGGGCTGGACTAGGAAACTGGAGATAGATCCCAGGCTATGATCCTGAGATTCCTGGACGCTTCTGTAACTCTTGCAGAACATAGTAACTGGGTGATGGAGAGACTCAGAGAACCCTGGGCTTGCAGAGGGAAGGAAAGGAGCCAGCAGTTGATAGCCTCATAAGTGCAGGAGATGGAGAAGACACGTTTATGCATCTCTCTCCACTGTCTCACATCCCTTGTTCTAGAGTTGCTTGGGCAAAAATGCCATAATTCTGTCTCTATAGCGCCACCTTCTGCCCAGATTGAATCACACAGGCAATAACGCTTTCTGCTTCCATCTTCCTCAAAAGGAAAAATTGCTGGTGGGAAGAGTTGTGTAGGTCAGAAGTTCTTAGGAATTCCCTGGTGGTCCAGTGGTTAGGATACAGTGCTTTCACTGTAGGGATCCAGCTTCGACCCTTGGCCAGGGAACTAAGATTCCGCTTGGCCAAAAATAAATACGAAGTTCTTAGCCATGTACTAAAAGCTTGGAGATTGTATGCAAACTTTTTTCTTTTTTTTCTTAAGGAAAAAAAACATGAATTTTATTCAAGCCCGACTGAGGCTCAGAGCCTGGGAAGCAGATTTTCAGAAAGCTCTGAGAACTGGCCCACCTGTTAGAAGTCTAAGGCATAGTCACACACATTTTAAGGCAAAAGATCGTACATCAAAATGACTTCTTGGTATTTTACATACAGGTCACCAAAGGTACATAGTCCAGGTAAGCATACACAAAGTGAGCAGCAAGTCGCCATGACCCCTTACAGAGCTGAGAAAGAACATTATTATTATTATCTTTTAGTTGTAACACAATCATTCTAGTTTTATTTTTTGAATTAATTTATTTTACTTTACAACATTGTATTGGTTTTGCCATACATTGACTTGAATCCGCCATGGGTGTACCTGTGTTCCCCATCCTGAACCCCCCTCCCACCTCCCTCCCCATCCCATCCCTCTGGGTCATCCCAGTGCACCAGCCCTGAGCACCCTGTCTCATGCATCGAACCTGGACTGGCGATTCATTTCACACATTTCACATAATTTACATGTTTCAGTGCCATTCTCCCATATCATCCCGCCCTCACCCTCTCCCACAGAGTCCAAAAGACTATTCAATACATCTGTGCCTGTCTTCCTGTCTCGCATACAGGGTTATCGTTACCATCTTTCTAAATTCCATATATATGCATTAGTATACTGTATTGGTGTTTTTCTTTCTGACTTACTTCACTCTGTATAATGGGCTCCAGTTTCATCCACCTCATTAGAACTGATCCAAATGTATTCTTTTTAATAGCTGAGTAATATTCCATTGTGTATATGTACCACAGCTTTCTTATCCATTCGTCTGCTGATGGGCATCTAGGTTGCTTCCATGTCCTGGCTATTATAAACAGTACTGTGATGAACATTGGGGTACATGTGTCTCTATCAATTCTGGTTTCCTCAGTGTGTATGCCCAGCAGCAGGATTGCTGGGTCATAGGGCAGTTCTATTTCCAGTTTTTTAAGGAATCTCCACACTGTTCTCCATAGTGGCTGTACTAGTTTGCATTCCCACCAACAGTGTAAGAGGGTTCCCTTTTCTCCACACCCTCTCCAGCATTTATTGCTTGTAGACTTTTGGATAGCAGCCATTCTGACTGGCGTGTAATGGTACCTCATTGTGGTTTTGATTTGTATGCAGACCTTTTAAGAAAGTAGTCATATGCATGTGCATTGTAGGGGAGGGAGATAGTTTCCACAGTTTAATCTGATTTTCTAGGGTCTGTGACCCAGAAAAGGCTACGCCTCTGCTTTGTCAAGTATAAAATGGACTCTTCTAGATTCTGGAATAGCCACACTCCAAGATCTGATCTCACAAAAGCACACTCATACACTCACACACGTACCTGCACACACAAGTGCACAGATTCTGCAAGCATTAAACAGGAGTCTGGGAAAAAAATCAAAATAAAATAAATAAACAGGAGTCTGGATATCTCACGTCCACCTGCCTGGGATACTTTAGACAGATTTCACTAGAGCAGTGGTTTCTGAGTCAGCAGCCTGGGTTGAGACGGAAGAATGTGCATTCCTGAGATGTTCCCAGTGGCTACTGCTGCCTGGAGACCCAGACCACACTTAAAACCGCTGCTCTGGAGGATCTTCAGCTCCTATATTCTGTTTCCAACTGGCTCTTATTTGAGACTCACCTTATCTACCAGACTTGGTTCTAGATGTCTGTGGTGGCTCCCAAACTTCAGGGAAAAAGCTTGTGTGTATCAGCTCAGACAACAGTCTCCAAGGAGGAGTCCCCAGACTGCCCTGGGTGTTGTCAGGGGCAGAGGTCTGGGAGGCAGCACACCCTGTACACGTCCTGCCAGGCTTGCTAAGAACTTTCCAGGCCCCTGTGCCTGCCCCCTGGCTGGCTGGGATCGAGGTTGAATCTGCAGCAAAGGAGGAGGGTTGCATTGAACTGTCCACAGTCCCTGCAATTCTCTTAATAAGGAACAGTGAGAACTGAGAGAATCAGGCCTGTGGCTGGGAATCAGGGTAGAAATACAAGCTCACTGCTGCACACCCTGCTCTAAGTGGCTAAGCCCACCCCTCCCCGCGAATAAATAACTGGCATTCTCTTTCTAAAGGATTCTGGACAGTACGCTCCATGCCTGCCCCGTGCTTCTGACCGTTCTTCCTTCTGTCTGGCTGTAACCTTCCTGCTGTTTTAAGTTCCTTTTCTCTGATGTTTCATCTTTCAGGGACACTCCGTGTGCCAGCTCCTCTCCCCTCTCCCTCACCCACAAACACACAAAAAAAACGGTGGGTTTTATCACCCAGCTGCCTGTCTTCTCTTGGGTCCACTGCGTGACTGCCCTGGGGCCCACTGGGGCCGGGGCTCCGTCCAGTAGTTTTCCCCCTGGGGTTGGCACCCACCGTCTACGCCGCAGACAACGAGGCCAGTGGCCGTTTCCGAGAGCGAGGGGCAGGCCGGCGGAGAGCGGGAGAGGGGAAGGAGCCGGGACCGCACCTCACCGGTTTCCCGGCCCCAGCCCGCGGCTCCTTGCTCTCGGGCTCCCCCTCGTGGCTGCGAAGCCAAAGCCGGTCCCCTCGCGGACCTCGGAGCGCTCCCCTTGGAGCGCGCTTCCTCCCTCAGGGTCCCCACTCCGCGGGATCTGAGGGTGCCCGAGGGGAGACCAAGGTCGCCTTCCTGGCATACTCTTCACGGGACAAGGAGGGCCCGAGCCAGGGCTACTGTCAGAGCTGGGAAGCCTCGGGTTCCAGGTCCCACCCCAACAGGGGTGCCCTGGGAGAGGGGACCCCGCCTTGCTCACGCCCTTTGGGGGAACTGAGCCGTCCACCCCTCATCCCTGGCCCTTAGGGTCACTGGCTTGTGGACAGCAGGGAATATAACGATAGTAATGATGGTGACAACCACATCACTGTACTTGAATATGTCTCCAAATTTTTTTTTTTTTTTTCTATTTTTTGGCCTCACGGGGCACCTCCCAGATCTTAGTTCCCTGGCTAAAGATGGAACCCCCACCGCGTGCAGTGAAGGGACGTCCCCCAACTTTTTTTTTTTTTTTTTTTAGATTTTAATTACGTGCACTCACAAAACATGCTTTTTGTAACTAGTGAAATTAAAAACACAAAGTTAACTATTTGCTCCTGACCTCTTTATTCCCAACCTCTTGATAACCAAGTAAAGATCCTGCTATACGTGGGCAAATACAAACATGTTAGATGTTAATGTTGGTATTTGTTAGCCTTTTAAAATGTGTGGAGTATTTCCTCCTTGTGGTAGATTTTAGTTATCCTTTTTGATAGTGACTGTGGTTTGGATTTACTGTGGTATGAATGTACTGTGATGTACTTCCTTTTTGATAGGCATTCAGGCTGTTTCCAGGTTTTGCTGTTACAAATAGTACATCAATATATATCCCTTTTATACGGATGCCTTTTATTGCTGCAGGATAGATTCTCCCAAAATAGAACTGCTGGTTCAAAGTGTATATTTCTTTTTATATAGATATTGACAACTTGGAGCAAAATTGCTTGTCCAGCAAGGCAGTGATACATGAGAGGGCCCACTTCCTAGCATCTTTTCATCCCTGAATATGTGTTCACCTGTAATTTTGCCTAATAGCTAAGACTAGTTATGTCTTGCTTCTAGGTGCGTGTTTCCCTGATGACTAGGGGGAGTTGAGTATCTTTCTCTGTTGACGTCTCACTTCCTCCTCTGTGAACTCTCCCTATGTATTGAGTTGTACATTTTGCTTTGTTTATTGTTCACCTTTGTTGATGGTATCTTTGCCATACAGAAATTTCAAATGTTTATATTATCAAAGATTTCTATTTTTTGTTTGTGGCTTCTGGATTTCTTATCTTGCTTAAAGATGTCTCTCTTATCCAGATTTTAGCTAAATTAAGCTATTTAGCTATTTAGCTAAATTAAGAAGGAAAGAGGAAAAGTTCTTCTGGTTTTTTGTTTGTTTTAGTTTTACATTTAAATTTTTATATGCCTGGAGTCTGTTCTGTGTTTATGATGGGAGTAGATACCCAGTTATCTTAGAACCATTCGTACAATAGATTCTTTTCTCCTGTGAACTCATAGGCCACATTTGCTCTCTAATAATCTCCTAAAATCTAGGCTCTGTCTCAGAACTGTAGCCTTCCCACGTCACTGTTTCCCTCACACCAACACTGACCACTTGACCTCAGTGGCTTTAGAGTTTGTTTTAATATCTGACAAGGCAAGTCTTCCCCTCCTAATCTTTTCCATAACTGCTTCTGGATATTCTCAGACATTTAAATGATTTTAAGATCATTTTTAAGTTCCAGGAGAAACAATCCATTGGGGAAGCACTGAATTTATATACATATGAAAAGGATTTGAATTTTTATAATAGTAAGTCACACTGTTTTGGAAAACTCCGTTGCTCTCTCTCCATTTGTTCAGGGCTTGTGTTCTGTCCTCTAGTAAGATTTTATTGTTTCCTTGTACTTTTCTTGTTAAATTTATTTCCAGACATTTTATGGGTTTTGACCCTATTGTGAATGAAAAATTTCTCTCCATTTCCTCTTCTGTTTATTGCTGGAATAGAAAAGAGAGAAATTGATTTTTTTTTCGCTTTTTGCATAAATTTTGTTGAACCCTTTTAACATTCTGTGATTCTTTTGGGGGGAAACACACTCTTTTTAAATTGAAGTATAGTTGATTTACAATATTATGTTAGTTTCAGATGTACAACAAAGTGATTCAGTTTTGTCTTGTTTTAAGTTTAATTGAGGTATAGCAAACATACACAGAAGAAAAGTCATGACTATAAAACTTAATGAAGGGAACACAAACCAAGAGTGACTCCGTTTTATTTTATTTTTCGGATAATGAGATGAATTATGAGAATGGGATTAACAGGTACAAGCTACTTAAAATAGCTAAGCAACAAAGATTTACTGTATAACAGGGAACTATATTCAAATCTTATAATAACATATAATGGAATATAATTTGAGATTGATTGTTATATATTTATCTTATATATAGCCAAGTTTTCTTGTTAATTCTGGGCGGGGTTGTTTTTATTTGTTTTCATTTTAAACTAGCTCCTCTGAAGGTTTTTAGATATACAACATCATCTGCAAATAAAGGGAATCATGTCTCTTTTTCCATTGGCATACTTTAATTTTACTTTTTATTAAAACAATTTCAAATTTATAAAAAGTTGCAAAAATAAAAATAGTACAAGGAACATCCATATACCTATTTGTTCTAGCATTTGCTCTGAGTGTGTGTGTGTGTGTGTATGTGTTCTTGTTTTCATTTTCTTTAGAGCTTTTGAGGGTAACTTATATCCAAAACTCTAGTGTGTACTTCTGAAGAATAAGGATATACTCTTGCATAACCACAGTAGTCATCAACATGAAATTGACACTGATACTTTAATCTATATTTAATAGATTACTTTAATCTATATTCCAGTTTATAAGCTGACCTACTAAGTCTTTTATTAAAGCATTTTTCTCCCTCTGGAATAGGATTCAGTCTAGGGCCGGATATCACATTTAACCATCATGCCTGTTTAGCCTTCTATAATCTGGAATGTTTCCACAGCCTTTCTTCAACATTTCTGAACCTTTCAAAAAACAATCTATGGCTGATTCATGTTGATATTTGGCAGAAAACAGTAAAAATCTGTAAAGCAATTATCCTTCGATTAAAAAATATTTTTTTAAAAAAGAAAATAAAACAAAATAGAACATTATTTATGTTTCTTAGTATACTTTTCAACTTTTTTTCTGTCTTACTATATATATAAACTAAAATTTCCAAATCAATATTGTGTAACAGTGGTGATATAAGCATGTCTCTCTGTGCATTACTGATTTTATTGGAAATGACATGGGCTTAGCATTTTACCATTTACAAGGATATTGATGCATACTGATGTCTAGTATGCAAGGAGTTACCTTCCATTCCTGTTTTACATAGAACTACATTAGAAAACAGCTGCTGGATTATATCGAAAGCCTTTTGGCTTCTATTTACATAATCCTGTGCAATTTTTCTTTTAGGTTCACAAACTCCCTATTATTATGAACAATGTTGTGAAATGTTGACTGATTCCCAAAGGTTGATTGATCTAAGCTGGCATGGCTGGAATAAACCCTACTTGGTCATATTTGCTTATTTATTTAATATACTATTTGATTTGACTGACCAATAGTTAATTTATAATTTATAATTTCTGCATCTATATTTATAAGAAAAATTAGTCTAAAGTTTTTTCGGGGATACTACCTTATTAGATTTGGGTTTGAGAGTTTTTCATTTTACAGTTTTGTTTTCTTCTAATCTCTATTTTCTCTCCATCTTATTACTTTGGTTAGTTCCTCCAATAAAGCTGAATGGAATGATGATAGCAAGCAGTGTTGTTTTGCTTCTAGTTTTAAAGAGAATGTTTTATACATTATACTATTTTCTATAGGTTTTCTGAGTCTACTTTTTAAGGTTAAGGAATTCCCCTTTTATTCTGTTTTCAAAGAATAGTTTTATTCTTTTTGTTTGTTTTTGTTTTCAATCATGGGTAGTTTTAACTTTTTCTAAAACTTGTTGAAATAATGTGTTTTCTAATCTTCTAATTCATTAATAAAGTAAACATATTAGTAGATTTTCTAATGTTAGACTAACTGAATTCCCGGAATAATCCTAGCTTAGTTTTTTTTATTTTTATTTGTGTGAGTGTGCATTTATCTTCATTTTTTGTTTTTAAAAATTTTTCTTTGATTCTTTGGTTTGTTTGTGTTGCTGGATTTCATTTGCTAATGTCTGCTTAGTATTTTTGCATCTATATTCATGATTGAGATTGCCTATAATTTTCCCATTAATATCTTATTTTGTATCAAGATTATCCTTGACTCATAAAATGAATTAAGACTGGAGTTTTTCTTTCAGTCTTTTGAAGAACTTAAGTAAGTTTCAAATTATTTGTTTCTTGATTGTTAGAACTCACTAATTATCTGGGACTAGTGTTTTCTTCATGGAAATATTTTAAGTTTTTTATCTGATATCTTGAAGATTATAGGTGTATCCTGGCTTTCTATTTTGTTTTTAATTGGATTTGATTTGTATTCTTCAAGAAATTTATTCATTTAATAAGATCTGAAATGCTGCATAAAGTTATTCCTGAGTTTAAAATTATTTTTAATAGTATTAGTACAGCTAATTTTGACTTTTTTTATTGCAACAATTATTTACTCATGTCTTTTTTCTTAGCGTTGCCAGAGATTTGTCTATTTTATTAAGCTTTCAAAGAACCAGTTTGACTTTGATGATCTTCTCTATTATGTTTCTGTTTCTTTTTCAATGATCTCTGCCCTGTTATTATTTCTTCAATTTTATTTGGAATTTTAATGCTGTTCTTTTTTCTAACTTTTCATGTTGTATACATTCAAAACTACCTCTACCTTATCTCTTTTCTAATATAAGCATTTAAAACTTTAAATGTGTCACATATATGCTGAAAAATAGTTTTTCATTTTTGTTTAGTGCTAAATGTTTTCTAATCTGATATTTAGAATGTTTCAAAGTTTCCAAACATAGGAAGTTTTTTCTCACTGTCTTTGTTATCGGCTTCTACCTTACTTTGCTTATGGTCAGAAAACATTGTACAGCTTGCTATCAGTTGTGGCATTGCTATCCTTTTTATTATTTTTTGTTTCTCCTGTCATTTTACTTTTGATTTCCTCTAATGTCCAAGGAGTAATTTAAAGGAGTGCTTTAATTTCCCAGAATATTAGAAACACTACATAGAGGGGTACAGTCTTTTTATCATTTATTTTTATGGGATTATGATATGACTTATTCCCTGAAGTGAATCAAGGAAGCAAGATGGATGGGCAGCAAGCTGAGGGATGCCGGGCGATGCTATATAATCTCTTCGGTACCTCCCCTGGAAGAAGGCGAAGGTAGAGGACTTAGCTGTCCTGGTGCTGACCAGAGCTGAGGCCCAGGGTCAGAGGGGAGGGGCTGCCCTCTCAGCCCAGCTTCTGTGGCTCAGCTCATCGCCTTCTCTAGGACTCAGCTCCTGAAATACACGCAGACAGCAGGGCTTGGGGACTCCCACCAGCAGCCCCCACCTGCCCATCGCTGATCCTGGAGGGACAGACTGATCATTTTTTTTAGTTGAGTTATAATTTATATACTATAAACTTCACTCTTTTCAAGTGTATAGTTCAGTGGGTCTTAGTCTATACACAGATTTGTGCAACCGTCAGCACTACTTGATTCCAGAACATTCTCATCACCTCCGAGAGAACCCCTGCACCTGTAAGTTGCCAGCCCCGATCCTTTCTCCGCCAGCCCCCAGCAATCACTCATTTTTTGCTTTGTGGATTTGACTGGTCTGGACATTTCGTGTCAGTGGGACCATGTCCTCTGTGGCTTGCTGTGTCTGAGTCCTTTCACTTAACATGATGTTTTCAAGGTTCATCCATGTTGTAGCCTGTGTCAGTACTTCATCCCTTTTTAAAGCTGACTGCATGGATATCCCACCTTTGTTTATCCAGTTATCAGTTTGTGGACTTTTGGGTTATTTTCACTTTTTGCCTATTGTAAATAATGCTACTGTGAACCTTCATATGCAAGTTTTTATGTGGATATGTGTTCCCATTTCTCTTGGGTGTACACCTGGGGAGGGAATTGTTGGGTCATATTGTGACTCTGTGTTTAACCTTTTGAGAAACTGCCAGGCTATTTTCTAAAGTGGCCACACAAATTCACCTTCACACCATCAGTGTCTGAGAGTTCCAGTTCCTCCACAACCTTAACACGTGTTATTATGTGTCTTTATTACAGTTGTGAGTGTGAAGTGCTATCTCATTGTGTGTTTCCATTTCTTTAATGACTAATTAGTTTGTGCTATTCACTTAGTCGCTCAGTCGTGTCCAACTCTTTGTGACCCCAGGGACTGTAGCCAGCCAGGCTTCTCTGTCCATGGGGATTCTCCAGGCAAGAATACTGGAGTGAGTTACCATGCCCTCCTCAGGGGATCGTCCCGTCCCAGGGATCAAACCCAGGTCTTCTCCATTGCAGGCAGATTCTTTACCAGCTGAGCTACCAGGGAAGCTCAATGACTAATTAGCTGGGCACATGTATATCTTCTTTGGAGAAATGTTTATTTAGATCCTTTGCCATTTTAAAATAGCATATTCATCTTTTTTTAATTAACAAATTAGTTTTTGGCTGCAGTGGGTCTTAATTGCAGAACACGGGCTCTAGTGCACGGGCTTCAGTAGTTGTGGCCCATGGAGTTAGTTGCCCCATGGCTTGTGGAATCCTCCTGGACCAAGGATCAAACCTGTGTCCCCTGCATTGGCAGGCGGATTCTTAGCCACTGGACCGTCAGGGAAGTCCAGTATTTGTCTTTTTGTTGTTGAGTTGTAAGATTTCTTTATATATTCCAGAGATTGGCCTGATTCTAACACTAAGAATGAATACCTCACTTGATCTTAACCAAAAGAGAAGTGATTGCCTGATTCTTTTTATTCCTGAAGACTGCGAGGACTACACATGAATTGATCCCAGCCCCGTGACTAGGGAAAGATTGCCACTGGTAGATGGGGACACGTGGGAGCCAAGGAGAGCACTTTGCCAATGTGTTCATCATTAGTCCACCGGGGCAGAAACAATGATCAGGAGACCTAAGCAGCCATAATTACTACTACATTTTATTGAGCTGTTACAAGGTCCCAGTGCCAGATAATGACTTACCATATAGTATATATTCCTTCTCACAGCAGCCCTATGAAATAGGGGTTAGCATTATTCCCACTTAAAAGATGAGGAAAGTAAGGTTCAGAGACATTATGTAACTTCTACAAGGTCACACAGCTTCTAAGTGTCAGAGTTTCAGTTCTAACCCTGGTCTTCCAACTCTAAAGTCAGTGATCCTACCCACCCAAGTATACTGCCTTGCAAACAGAATTCAAGCTTTCCACTTAACCAGTCCCTCAAGTTCACTTCCAAGAGTGTCTGGGCACAAGACGGGAGCAAGGAGCTTGAGGCTGGGGAGGGCTGGGCAGGAGACGGGGAGGAGACCTCTGGCCTCACTGTCCCTCTGGGCTGCTCTCCCCTCCTGCCAGTTTGCCCAGTACGCTGAGATTGTCAACTTCACCCTCCCCAACGGGACTCAGAGGAGCGGGCAAGTGCTCGAGGTGTCTGGGACCAAGGCAGTTGTGCAGGTAAGTGGTGTCACTAGGATGTTTCTGGTTGAATAAAGGAACGAACCCACAAAGTTTCCATGCTCTCATAGACTCCAAAGCCAGAAAATGGCCTGTTTTTCCTGAAAGCACCTTGCCCAGAGCTGGACACAAAGGGAGCCTAGAATGAGAGGCCCCATTCTCCCCAGCAAACCCCTTATTAAAGTAACTAACCTCTTATCCTGTAGGTGTTTGAAGGCACCTCTGGGATCGATGCCCAGAAGACCACCTGCGAATTCACAGGGGACATCCTGCGGACCCCAGTGTCGGAGGACATGCTGGGTGAGGGGTAGGGTTGGGCAGGGTGCAGCGCCTGTCTGTCCATCCAGTGCAGTGCCCCTGACAAGGGCTTAACAGACTGCACTGGCATTGCCTCCCTATCTGTCTGCCTCCCTGGGAGCCCTGTGAGTTCAGAGCTTGTGCCTTCTCTTTGACCCCCAACCTGCGCTCAGGGCCTGACTTACAGCAGGTGTTCACTACATGAAGGCGGCAGCTTCAGTAAACTAGAGGACGAGGACATTTGGGGTCAAGCTGGAGTGAACTGCGCATCCCCTAGTTTTCTCCCAAGATCTGCCGTCCCTGGCTCTCTCCTCTCTCCAGCTCTAACACGCCCCACTAGAGTCATTGTCCCAGCCAAGGTCTTGCCTATAAAGGTTTCCGGGAGAGGAGGGCAGGCCCCCAAGGAGACAGTCACTGTAGCCAGCTCCCTGGGGGTCACTGAGGGCTGAGGGAAGGGGGACATGGGGCACTGGGGCAGGAGGGACAGGTGGGAGCTGGTGGTGGGGTGGAGGGTGAGCAGCAGTGAGAGCCCCAGGGCTGGTCCTAAGCATGCTCCAACCCCCCTCACCCACCCCCAGGTCGGGTTTTCAACGGCTCAGGCAAACCCATTGACAAGGGGCCAGTGGTCATGGCCGAGGACTTCCTAGACATCAACGGTAAGTGAGGCTTTGGACAGCTCTTAAGACCTAGCTTCCAACCACCTTTCCCCACCCCAGTCACAGCCTGTGTCACCTCACACTTGGAAGTTCTGCCCCAGATATTGCCCAGGGCCATTGCCCAGGGTTCACCCCCAGGACTGGTCAGACCGACAGGCGGATCTGGTGAGATACGACAGCGGCAAAGGCCTCCCTGTCCAGGGCCAGCGGCACTTCATGTCCCGTTCCTATGAAATGCCATCATCATTGTGCAAATTCCCCACATGCCCAAGACCCTCTGCCACTTCTAACGTGCCTAGATGGCACCATCCAACAGAGCAATGGGCTGTGGTTTTTATTTAAATACACACTAATTCAAATGAAATAAAATTTCATATCAAAACCCCACTGCACGTGCTTAGTAGCTACAGGTGGCCAGGCCTGCATCCTGAGCAGCGCAGTTAGAGCTCGTTTCCATCATCAAAGAAAATTCTGTCCCGCAGTGCTACTGGGGCAGGGCTGGGGGCGGTACACGGGGAAGGGCCTGAACCCTCCAGCAGGGCCTGTGACTGCTGTCTCCCAGGCCAGCCCATCAACCCCCACGACCGCATCTACCCCGAGGAGATGATCGAGACAGGCATCTCGCCCATCGACGTCATGAACACCATTGCCCGTGGTCAGAAGATCCCCATCTTCTCAGCAGCCGGGCTCCCCCACAATGAGGTGAGGACTGCATGGGGGCCTGCAGGCATGACCAAGGGGAAGGGACAGCGCAGAGGCCAGAGCTCGTGGGCCGGCAAGGGCGCCTCCTGTGCCGAGCGGGCAGGGGCCAGGGGAGCCGGGGTCACCGGCAGCTCTCATGTGGCAGCCCCGGGCCTCAGGGCTGCACAGGCCCCCTTGGTGCCCGCAGACAGATCTGCAAACCTCCTTCCTGAATGAGTGGGGCCCCCACTGGTTCACGAGCAAGCCCACGTGTAGCCTCAGTGTGCAAAGTCCTGCTCAGCTGAGAAGACAGTTCTACCCACTGGTCCTCATAGTGGTCTTCACTCGCCTGCACTGAGCAAACCCCACCTCACGCCAGCCCCACAACTGTGTGAAACTTCTCTGGGCAAGTTTCCTACCCTACCCCCACCACCAAGAGCCACCACCACCCAGCCCAGTTCTTCCCAGAGCAGCTGGTGTGACAGGTTTCTAGATGGTCCCCCCTGACCACCCACCCCCACTACTCCTGGATGCACCCCAGCTCACCTTCAAAATGCCTGCAGTGATTGGATGGTCTAAGTGAGCCTGCCTCCTGCCTACACACTTGCTCATCCTGGATCTGGTAACCCCACGCCCCACTGGCCCCAGAGACATCCCAGCATGGGGCGGGGGGGACAGGGGATTCTGAAGGATCTAGTTGCCCCAAACTCGAGGTAGGTAGTTGTTCTTTGGACCTGTTTTTCCACCCTGCTCTTCATGACAGGCACCCTGGGCTGGGGCAGCCCCTCCCCTGGGAGCGGCCGTAGGACCCAGGGCAGCCCTTCCATGTGTGACCTTGGGTCCCTCCCACCTAAGGCCTCAGCAGGAGGATGGACGGAACATCGCCCTGTCCACACTCCTCAGGGGTGCCCAGAGGCGCCAGTTCAGGCTCCAGTTCTGACATCCTTCCTCCTGTCCCCAGATTGCCGCCCAGATCTGCCGCCAGGCTGGGCTGGTGAAGAAGTCCAAGGCCGTGCTGGACTATCATGATGACAACTTTGCCATCGTCTTTGCAGCCATGGGGGTAAGAGAGGTTGGGAAGATAGCAGGTTCTGTAGGTGGCGGGCGGGCCCTTGGCCCCTTGGCCCCTTGGCCCCAGGCATACCCAGTCTAAGGGGGGAGGCGTTATCCTTCTCATTGAGAACCTGGCCTCTGGCGTGTCTGTTGGGAGAGGCAAGAGTGTGACTGAGGGCTGGGCAGTGTGTTCCCCATAGCAACCCCAAGAGGATTCTGGGGCAGCTGGGAGAGGAGGAAATTAGGGGAGAAAAGATGGCTTCGGGATGGGGAACCCAGGGACCCTCAGAGGAACAAGAGGCTTAGCGGGTCAGGTGAGGAGCAGGGTGACAGTGGGCAGCTCAGCCTGACGTCTGAACCTCTCTCTGGGGTTCTGATGAGACCCCACTGACTGATAGCTGGTCAGTAATAGGCTTTACTGGAAGAGATGGGAGGGGCCTGGCCCCACCTCCAGCCCTCCCTGCTGTGTGTCCAGGTGAACATGGAGACAGCCAGGTTCTTCAAGTCGGACTTCGAGCAGAACGGCACCATGGGCAACGTCTGCCTCTTCCTGAACTTGGCCAACGACCCCACGTGAGCACCCACACTACCTGTAGGCAGCAGGCCCTGCACTACCAAGGCCCGGAGCCCAGGTCTCAGGCTTCGCCAGAGCTGGGAGAACAACCCCTCATTGTGCAGATGGGGAAACTGAGGCTGGGGAAGAGGTGGGGACAGTGCATGAGGAGATAGCGAGAGCCAGACCACCGCCTGCTGGCCGCCTGCAGCCCATCCACCCTCCCTATAACCTGCATCCAGCCACTGCCCCAAGTCACAGCTCCTCATCTTAGACTTGCTTCCACAAGGTCACCACTAAAGAGATGTTCCCCTAAACCCTTTGCTTAGAAAAACTGCTATTTTAAAAGTCGAGGAAATGGGAATCTAAATCTGTAGGTCAGGTGATAGCAAAAAAAACCCAAAAACCCAATAAACTGTCCTGGGAGCTGAAGGTACAGTTCAGCTCTGTACCTTCAGAGCTGAAGGTACAGTTCACCTCTGTCCCTGTTCCCACCTTGAACAGCAGGATGTGGTTGAGGGCCCAGTCTCCCAGGAGCCGTGGCCTGGACCTGGGGGCTAGGGGCTGGGGCCCATCTTCCCCAGTCCCCTGCAGCTGTGCACTGTACCAGCTTCCGTGCTCCACGCAGCACGGGGGTAAACGGAGCACAGGCCTGGCCTCCAGGTGCTCTGACCATTGGCCATACCTGCAGGATCGAGCGGATCATCACCCCACGCCTGGCCCTGACCACGGCAGAGTTCCTCGCCTACCAGTGTGAGAAGCACGTGCTGGTCATACTGACGGACATGAGTTCCTATGCGGAGGCCTTGCGGGAGGTGAGTTGGCTGGCGAGGGGGGTCGGGCTCAGCCCCCCCAGTCATGAGCCCGGAGCTGGCCCACGCAGGCCCACCCCCACCTCATTCCTCGTGGTCACTGAACCCCCATGCCCCTTCATTGTATCATCCTCTTACCCCAAGGCCCCCGGGTATTGCAGGTCTCAGCTGCCAGAGAGGAGGTGCCCGGGCGCCGAGGCTTCCCCGGGTACATGTACACCGACTTGGCCACCATCTACGAGCGGGCAGGCCGTGTGGAGGGCCGGGGCGGATCCATCACTCAGATCCCCATCCTCACCATGCCCAATGATGGTAAGCCACCTCCCTGCCCACTGCCCCCTGAGCCCCCTGCCCTCCCGTCCCACCCGGACCCTGACAGGACCCATGCTTCTTCCGCTCCTCCAGCAGGGTAGGCACTGTCCCTTCCTCGCCTCCACCTGTCACCCACTCCTGTGAGGGAATAGAACCTGCATGGCCCTGAGTGGGTGGAGACCTGAGCACCATCTATACTGACATCAACGTGTCTCCTTGCAGATATCACCCACCCAATCCCAGACCTGACAGGCTTCATCACAGAAGGACAGATCTACGTGGACAGACAGCTTCATAACAGACAGGTACCGTCCCCTCTCTACCCACTTCCAACTCTCTCCACCATCTCCAAAGACAGTGACTACTAACTAGTATGCCACTTCCCACTGCACTTCACCTCTAGTGAACCTCTAGTGAATGAGGCGGGGCTGGGCAAGGCTAACCCCAAACAGGAGATAATCCCCAGGAAGACAGTTTGGTCCCCAGACAGAAGACAAGTCTGGGTGGAGTCCAGCCTCCTTGGCTGTGGGATCTTTAGAAAATCATTTCATCTCTCTAATCCTCAGTTTCCACATCTGTAAAATGGGAATGATAATACTTATCACACAGTTGCATTGTGGAGAACAAAATAAATTGGTGGGAATTTCCTGGTGGTCCCGTGGTTAGGACTCCATGCTTCCATTGCTAGGGGGCACAGTTTCAATGCTTGGTTACATGTCACCTAGTACAGCCAAAAAAAAAAAAGCAAAACAACAAAAAAGTATATAGTATGAAAGTAAATATAGATCTAGAAAGCATCTAGCGGATCATAGATACAAAATAAATGCCAATTCTCTTTTCTTTCCAGTAGTTTGCTTTACTGAACAGAAACAATAGGTAACTGACACAAGTAGGTGGTGAATAATATGCCTGTCCCATCGGAGCTTAAAGGTCACCCCCATGACTGTTTCCTCTTTGTTTGGCAGCTTCTTTCCTTGCAGTTAAGAACTATTTTCACTCGTTTTCATCTCAGTAATAATCAAAAGTTTTGAAATAGCTAGACTTTCATGAACTCCCCCCTCCATTCTAGGCGCACACATCTAGACACCTGTATACCCAAGCCCCAGGATTTGTGGGAGATAAAGGGCGAGGGGTGTGACCAGCCCATCTTCCCGTGGGATGAATAAGGACCAGTCTCGGGAGAACCACAGAGGGAGGGAAGACAAGCAGAGGTGGGAAGGAGGGGAAAGTTCGGACCCTGCCTTCTGCCACTCCCGGTTTCCTCCCCCCAGATCTACCCCCCCATCAACGTCCTCCCGTCCCTGTCGCGGCTGATGAAGTCCGCCATTGGGGAGGGAATGACCAGAAAGGACCATGGAGATGTCTCCAACCAGCTGGTAAGGAGTGAGCCCAAGGGCTGGTGGGGAAGCTAGTTTCAGAAGCCGGAGGCTGGAGCCTTAGCTGGATCACGAGCTTTTCTGGCAAACAACCCCTCCCCTTTCGGGGTCCCCGCACGCAGTCAGATGGGGGAACACGGGGCTCCTGCGGTAAGCCTGCCGTGACTGCCGATCCCCTCCCCCGCCCTCGCCCAGTACGCCTGCTACGCCATCGGGAAGGACGTGCAGGCCATGAAGGCAGTGGTGGGGGAGGAGGCGCTCACGTCTGAGGATCTGCTCTACCTGGAATTCCTGCAGAAGTTTGAGAAGAGCTTCATCAACCAGGGTGAGGCGCGTTGGGGGCATTCAGGCAGCAACCGCCTTACTCCGACACACACACACACACACACCCTTAACACTCCTGCTCTGTCCTTAGGGCCCTACGAGAAACGCTCCGTTTTCGAGTCTTTGGACCTGGGCTGGAAGCTGCTGCGCATCTTCCCCAAGGAAATGCTGAAACGCATCCCGCAGAACATCATCGATGAATTCTACTCCCGCGAGGGGGCGCCGCCGGACCCCGAACCCGACACTGCGCTGTAGCCCCGCCCGCAATCTGGCCCCGGAGCAGGGTCCAGGGACCGCCTTCCCGCCTTCATCCGTCCCATCCTCATGGTCCACGCACCTTAACCAACTCTGTGCCCACCCTCAGCCCGCGGGCTATGAGCAGAGAGGAGGCCACTCCTACGTTCCAGTCCTCTCCCTGGATTCCCCGAATTGAGAACCAGAAGGTGGTCAAGCCTATATTCTCTGTCTCGTTCTGATAGGAGCATTTGTATTTTAAAAGTAGCCCCCATCCCATAAGAATTTATCTCATGTAAAAACAAGATTGGCAAAACATTGATAATTGTTGGAGCTGAGGGTGATGGATTCGTGAGGTTCTTTAAACTATTCTCTCCACCTTGAAAAAACACGTTAGTGTCTTAACCGATGACAACATAATTCTTCTTAAGGAAATATTTATCTTCCTTAAAAAGTATCTTGATATGTATCTTAGGAATGTGAAGTCATGGGCCATAGAAAGCACAGTCTCAAGGCCACGGAAGATGTCTACCTAGGAGACACCAGAAAGGAATTTGGTTTGCTCTGGGGGAGTTTCTGGGGAGATGGCCTGAAGAAAAGCGCCCCCAATTAAGAAATAGGTGAAGAGCATCCTAAAAACCGGGATACTGATGTTCCTTTGAAAACTGCTCACTCTTCCGTAATGCCCTCCCCTCCTGCCTCCTCTGTCCCATCTACAGTGAAGTCATGAATGTTTCCTAAGAGGCAGGGAAGGTTGGGCAGGTCGATCTTCAGCAAAAGGCTGTGCCCCATTTCTGGGTCAGTGTGTTATGGAACCAGGCCAGAATTCTTGGATCAAGAGCTGACACCTGGGACTTCCCTGGCTGTCCAGTCAGTGCTTAGGACTTCGGCTTCCAATGCAGGGGATGCAGGTTCAATCCCTGGTTGGGAAGCTAAGATTCTGCATGCCTTTCAGTCAAAAAAACAAAACAGAAGCGATATCATAACAAATTCAAAAAAAAACTTTAAAAATGATCCACATCAAAAAAAAAAAGAAAGAAAGAACTGACACCAAAGGAGGCCCTGAGAATAAAATTGCCATCCCCAAGACAATTTATAGCCATTTTAGGGAAAGCTTTTGGATGTCCACAGGGCATAGGGTTGCTTTTACTTACTTATAGCTTTATTGAGATATGATTCACATACCATACAATTTACCTATTTATAATTGTACACTTCAACAGCTTTTAGTGTATTCAGAGAGCTGAGCAATCATCACCACAACCAATTTTAGAACACCTTCATCACCTCAAGTAGAAACCCTATAGCCTGAGTTATCATTTCTCAAACCCCTCTTCTAACCCTTCCCCAATCCAGGGTAATCGTTAATCTTTCTATTTCTGCAGCTTTACCTATGCTGGTCAACTCATATAAATGAAATCATACAATATGTGGTCTTTTGTGTCTGAATGATTTCTCTTAGCATGATATTTTCAAGGCTCATCCATGTAGTAGTATGTCTCAGTACTTCATTCCTTTTTATTGCTAAGTAATATTCCACAGTATGGATACAACTTTTATCTGTTTATCCGTATATGGTCATATGTTTGCTTCCACTTTTTCACAATCATAAATGATGTTGCTATGAACAATCATGTACAAGTTTTTGTGTGGACGTATGTTTTTATAAGTGGGTGTCAGATAGTGACTCTGACACTATCTGTGTCAGAGTGTCACATAAATAGTGTATCCATCTGGTAGTGGAACTACCAGATTGCAAAGCTAATTCCAAAAGTGGCTTACCATAGTACATCCCCCAGCAATGTAAAAGGGTTCCAATTTCTTTACATCCTCAAATTATTTTTTTTAGAAATTTTTTAGAAAATTTTTAAAAATTTTTATTTATTTGTTAGTTATTTCTGGCTACGCTGGGTCTTCGTTGCTTTGTGTGGGCTTTCTTTAGTTGCAGCAAATGGGGGTTACTCCTCATTGCACTGCTCAGGCTTCTCATTGGGGTGGCTCCTCTTGTTGTGTGGGCTTCCCTGGCAGCCAGATGATAAAGAATCCACCTGCAGTGTGGGAGACCTGGGTTCGATCTCTGGATTGGGAAGATCCCCTGGAGAAGGGAATGGTTACCCACTCTATTGTGGCCTGGAGAACCCACGGACGAGGAGCGTGCAGGCTACAGTCCTTGGGGTCACAAAGACTTGGACGTGACTAAGTGACTTGCGCTTCGCTTCTCCTGTAGGGAAGCACAGGCTCTGGGTTTGACGGCTTGTGCAGTTGCAGCTCGCGGCCTTGGCAGCCGCAGCTCATGGGCTCCGGAGCACGGGCTCAGCAGTTGCAGTGCACAGGCTTAATTGCACCACGGCATGTGAGGTCTTCCCAGACTGGGGACCGAACCCATGTCCCCGTGCACTGGCAGGTAGATTTGTATCCACTGGACCACCAAGGAAGTCCTCAACAGTTTTTGTTTTTCTCTTTTTTAGATTGAAGTATGATTAACTTCAAATATTATATTAGGTTCAAATGTACAATCTAATGGCTCGATATCTTTATACATTACAAAATAATCACCATGAAGGTCTAGCTACCATCTGTCACCATATACAGTTATGACAATAGTATTGACTATATTTCCTATGCTGTACATTACATCTCTATGACTTGTTTATTTTATCTGGAAGCTTGTACCTCTTAATCTCCCTCATTTATTTCACTCATCTTCCCCTACTGCCCCCTGGCAACCACCCGTTTGTTTTCTGTGTCTGTTAATCTTTTTCTGTTTGTTTTGTTTTTTTAGATTTCATATATAAGGGAAATCATGCAGTGTTTGTCTTTCTCTGATAGTTCACTTAGCATAATACCTTCTAGATCCATCCATGTTGTGTCAAGATTTATTTTTTATAGCTGAGTAATATTCCATTATGTGTATATATGTATATACCAAAGCTGTATCCATCTATCAATGGACACTTAGGTTACTTTTATATCTTGGCAACTGTAAATAATGAACACAAGGTTGCACATATCTTTTTGAATTAGTGTTTTTGCCTTCTTCAGAAAAATACCCAGAAGTAGAATTGTTGGATTGTATGGTAGTTCTGAAACAGTGGAAACAGTGTCAGACTTTATTTTGGGGGGGCTTCAAAATCACTGCAGATGGTGATTGCAGCCATGAAATTAAAAGACGCTTACTCCTTGGAAGGAAAGTTATGACCAACCTAGATAGCATATTAAAAAGCAGAGACATTACATTGCCAACAAAGGTCCGTCTAGTCAAGGCTATGGTTTTTCCAGTGGTCATGTATGGATGTGAGAGTTGGATTGTGTAGAAAGCTGAGTGCCGAAAAATTGATGCTTTTGAACTGTGGTGTTGGAGAAGACTCTTGAGAGTCCCTTGGACTGCAAGGAGATCCAACCAGTCCATCCTAAAGGAAATCAGTGCTGGGTGTTCATTGGAAGGACTGATACTGAAGCTGAAACTCCAATACTTTGGCTACCTCATGCAAAGAGTTGACTCATTGGAAAAGACCCTGATGTTGGGAGGGATTGGGTGCAGGAGGAGAAGGGGATGACAGAGGATGAGATGGCTGGATGGCATCACCGACTCGATGGACATGGGTTTGAGTAAGCTCCGGGAGTTGGTGATGGACAGGGAGGCCTGGCGTGCTGCGATTCATGGGGTTGCAAAGAGTCAGACATGACTGAGCAACTGAAATGAACTGAACTGAACTGATGGTAGTTCTGTTGTTAATGTTCAGAGGAATCTCTGTACTGTTTCTCATATTGACTGTACCAATTTACATTCCCACCAATAGTACATGAGGGTTCCCTTTTCTCCACATCCTCACCAATACTTGTTATTTTTAGTCTTTTTGAAATTAGTCATTCTGACAGTTGTGGATGAGCTCTCACTGTGGATTTGATTTACATTTCCCTGATATCTAGTGATGTGAACATCTTTTCATGTGTCCATTGGCCATCTGTCATCTTTGCAAAAATATCTATTCAGGTCTTCTATGCAGCTTTTTTTTTTTTGCAGCATTTTTTTAATCAGGGAAAAATGTCTTTTTTTAAAAATGTTGAGTTGTATGAGTTTTTGTCATATTTTTCATATTAACTCCTAATCAGATTTATCATTTTCAAATATCTTCTCCCATTCAAGGCAGTCTTTTGTGTTAAGCTCTTTAGATTCATGCAGACCCAACTTGTTCATTTTTTATTTTGTGTCCCTTGCCCGAGGAGAATATTGCTAAAATTGATGTCATAGAGCATACTGCCTGTTTTCTTCCAGGAGTTTAATAGTTTCAGGTCTTAAATTTAAGTCTTTAACCCACCTAAAGTTTATTATTTAATGTGGTATGAGTCCAGTTTGATTCTTTTGTATGTAGCTGTGCAGTTATTGTCTTTTTGACACAACAGCTATCCTAGTAGGCATGAAATGACATCTTATTTTTTATTTTGATTTGCATTTCCCTGATGGCCAATGATACTGAGCATATTATTTTTTCATGTGCTGTTGGCCATTTGTATATTTTCTCTGGAGAAATGTGTGTTCAGATGTTTTGCCCATTTTAAAATGAGGGTTCCTTTTTTTTTTGTCTTTTTATTGTTGAATTCTGAGGTTTTTATATTTTTTGGACACAAGTCTTTAATCAGTAATTTGTAAATATTTTCTCTCATTCTGTAGATTGGCTTTCACTTTTCTGATGGCATCTTTTGAAGCACAAAGGATTTTAATTTATAATATCCAGTTTGTTTCTTTTGATGTCATATCTAAGAACCTATTGTCTAATCTAAGGGCACAAAGCTTTACATTTATAATTTTTTTCTAAGAGTTTTTGGTTTTAGCTCTTACATTTATATCTTCCTTCACTTTGAGTTAGTTTTTGTTATGGTACAAAGAGGGTACCAGGGGTCAAGTTTTACCCTTTTGCATGTGGATATTCAGTTGCCCCAGCACCACTGGTTGAAAAGAGTTTTCTTGCCTCCATTGAATTATCTTGGCACTTTCTTAAAAAATCAATTGACAGTGTTAAGGTTTTTTTTTTCCCCTGGATTTCAGATCTATCCCATAGATCTGTATGTCCATCCTTTTGCCAGGACCTTGTTCCTTAAGATTTTCAATATGCAAGATCATATAATCTTAGTAGAGATAGTTTTACTTCTTTCTTTTGAGTGGATGTCTTTTATTTCATTTCCTTGCCTCATTTCCCTGGCTATAGTACTTCAATACAATGTTGAATAGAATAGGCAAGAGCAGACATCATTGTCTTGTTCCAGATCTTAAAGAGAAATCAATCTTTCACCATTAAGTATAAAGTTAGCTGTAGATTTTACACAGACACTCTATCAGGTTGAGGAATTTCTTTCCGTTCCAAGTTTGTTGAGTACTTTATCTAGAAGAGGTGTGGAATTTTGTTAAAAGTTCTGTTACACTCTTTAAAGGTTTATCTGTTGATTATGGCTGTACTGGGTCTTCGACACTGCATTCAGACCTTCTCTGGCTGCGATGCACAGGTTTCTCATTGTGGTAGCTTCCGTTGTGGAGGACGGACTGTAGGCACACTGGCTTCCTTCCTTGTGGTTCATAGGCTCCAGAGTGCAGGCTCAGTAGTTAGCCTAGTTGCCCCAAGGCATGTGGGGTCTTCTCAGACCAAGGATTGAACCCTTGTCCCTTACCCACTGACAGGCAGATTCTTAATCACTGGGCCACTGGAGAAGCAGTGTTAAATGTTCTTTCTGGTCTGTTGAGATGATCATGGGTTTTGTCTTCTATTTGATTGATATGATAAATTACATTAATTGATTTTCAGATGTTAAACCAATATTGCTTTCTTAGGATAAATTCCACTTTGTCATAGTATATAGTCTTTTTTACATATTACTAGATTCTCTTTGGTAGTGTTTTGTAGAGAATTTTTGCATATTCACAAGAGCTATTGGTCGGAAGGATTTTTTTTTTTCTTGTGATGTTTTGTCTGATTTTGGTATAAGGGTAATACTAACCGCATGGTGCAGCAGTAAAGAATCCTCCTACCAATGTGGGTCATGCAAGAGACTCAGATTTGATCCCTGGGTCGGGAAGATCCCCTGGAGTAGGAGATGGCAACCCACTCCAGTATTCTTGCCTAGGAATTCCCGTGGTCAGAGGGACCTATTGTCATAGTCCATGGGGTCGACAGAATTAGACACAATTAAGTGACTGAGTGCACACACACACACACAACCTCATAGAATGAGTTGGAATTCCTTGATCTTTTATTTTTTACTTTTGGAAGAGTTTATAAGTAATTGGTAATAATTCATCTTTAAAGTTTGGTAGATTCACCAAAAGTCTAAACTAGGAATTTTCTTTTTAAGGTTTTTTTTTAAGTTTTTTAAAGTTTGTTATTCCTAACTGAATTGCTTTACTTGTTATAGTTCTGTTTATATTTTTCATTTCTTCCTGAGTCCATTTTGGTACTTTTTGTCCTAAGAAATTGTCCACTTCATGGAATTTCCTGGCTGTCCAGTGGTCAGGACTCCATGCTCTCACTGCAAAGGGCCTGGGTTCAGTCTCTGGTCAGGGAACGAAGATCCCACAAGCTGTATGGTACAGCCAAAAAGAAATTTTTTTAATTTAAAAAATTTTTTACAAAGAAGAATTTGTCCATTTCATCTAAGCTATATAAATTGTTGGGAAATGACTGGTCATAGTATTCCCTTGTAATCCTTTTCATTTCTGTTAGGCTTGTAATAATGCCCCCTCTTTAATTCCTGTTTTAGTAATTTAATTCTTCACTCTTTTTCTCTTGGTCAGTCTAGCTAAAGATTTGCCAGTCTTATTGATCTTTTCAAAGAATCATCTTTTAGTTTTTTTTTATTTTATCTATCGTTTTCTATTCTCTATTAATTTCTGCTCTAATCTTTCTTTCCTCTACTTGCTCTGAGTTTAGTTTGCTCTTTTTTTTTTCATCGTTAAGGTGGAATTTTAGATTTATCTGAGATCTTTCTCCTTTTTTAACCTAGGCATTTACAGCTATAAACAATCCAGGTAGCACTGCTTTAGCTGCATCCAATAAGTTTTGGTATGCTGTGCCTTTGTTCTTATTCACTCAAAGTAATTTCCCTTCTGATTTATTCTTTGACTCATTTGTTATTTGGAAGCTTGTTCCTTAATTTTCATATATTTGTGACTTTCTTAACTTTCTGTTATTAATGGCTAATTTCATTCCTGTGTGTCAGAGAACACAAAATTGTATAATTTAAATTTATTTGTTTATTGAGGCTTATTTTATGGTCTAATTTATAGACAAAATTTGTTTATTTTGCAGGATGTTCCGTGTACACTTGAGAAGAATGTGTATTCTGCTGGTTTTGGATGGAGAGTGCTATCGATGTCTGTTAAGTAATTGGGTTAGTGTTGTTCAGGTCTTCTTGTTTCCTTGTTGTACTGTCTCCTTGCTCTATCCTTTGTTGAAAGTGGGGTGTTGAAGCTTCCAACTATTATTGTTACACTGTTTATTTCTTCTCTCAGTTCTGGCAGTTGTTGCTTCCTATTTTGGGGGCTGTGTTGTTAATTGCATATCTGCAGATCTGGTCTATCTTTCTGATGGATTGACCCTGTTATCATTATTAATTGTCCCTCTTTAGCGCTAAGTTTTGTGTGAAAGTCTATTTTGTCAGATACTAGTAGAACCACTCCAGCTTTCTTATAGTTGCTGCTGGCAAAATACAACTTTTTCTTTCCTTTTCTCCTTTTACTTTCAACCTACTTGTATCTGAATCCAAAGTATACTTCCTGTAGGTCATATATAGTTGGATCTTGATGTTTATTCAGTTTGATCATTTTTGTCTTTTGATTGTATTATTAAATCCTTTCACATTGAATATTATTTCTGATATGTTAGGATGTACATTTGCCATTTTACTTTTGTATGTGTCAAGTCTTTTTTGTTGTTATTGTTTCCCTATTCCTCCTTTATTGTTTCCTTTTACAATAAGTGAATTTTTTGTATCGTAGCATTTTAATTCTGTTGATGTTTTAAACTTTTTTTTTTATTTTCTTAGTGTTTTCTCTAGGACTTATCATATACATCTTGTCTTAGCAGTATCTAAGACTTATATTAATTTAATTTCAAGGAGATACTGGATATCCTCTATATCCTGTATATCCTAAATATCTCTATTTTTCTTCCACTTTCTTGTAATATTATTATACATATTACAATTTGTATATATACTATATATGCAACAATACATTGTTAATTATTGCTTTATGTAATTTTATGTCCTTTAAAGAAGCTGAGAACAGTATATATTTACAGATTTTGTTATACTTGTTTTCTAATTTACCATTTCTGGTTCTCTTCATTCAAGATTCTCTTGAATCTCTGTGGATTCAAGTTAAAAATCTTACTTATTTTCTTACTCCATACAGCTTTGTTCCCATCCACCTACTTTGTGTTATTATTGTTATTGTTCTATATGTTATAGGCCCAATAATACAATTATATATTGTTTTATACAATTCCTTTTTAAAAAATATTTATTTATTTATTTATCTTCAGCTGGACTGGGTCTTTGTTGCTGCTCTAGGCTTTCTCTAGTTGCAGCAAGCAGGGTAAGCAACGTGTTTATTTTGTCATCATTTTAAAAGATGGTTTTGCTGGATATAGATTTTTGGTTAATAGTTTTCTCTTTCAGTATTTGCATATGTCATCTCACTGCGTTTTGGCCTTATTATTTCTGATGGGAAGTGAGTTGCTTATCTTTGTGGGCTCCCCTTGTATGTGGTGAGTCACTTTTCTCTTTGTTGCTTTCAAAATTTTCTTCTCGTCTTCAGAATTTTTAGTATGATAGCCTGGGTGTGAATCTCTTTATGTTTTCCTACTTTCAATTTGTTGAGCTTCTTAAATGTGTAGATTAATCTTTTTCAACCATTACTTCTTCAAGTATTTTTTCTGCTCTTTTCTCTCACTTCTCATCCTGATACTCCTATTATGTGTATGTTGGTGTGCATAATGATGTCCCATATATATATATATATTTTTTTTGAGGATTTTTCTTCACTTTTTTATTTCTGTTCTTTGAATTGCATAATCTTTACTGCTTATCTTCAAGTTTGCTGATTATTTCTTCTGTGAGTTCAGATCGACTCTTGAGAATTTCAAGTAAGTTTTTCATTTCAGTTATTGTATTTTTCAATTTCAGGATTTTCGGAGTTTTTTTAATAATTGCTCTTTTTTGATATTCCTTTTTTGATGAAACATTGGCATACTTACTTTCACTTTTTAGTATGCCTTCCTTTAGTACTTTGAAGATACTGATAACTGCTTTGAAATCTTGGTCTGTTCTATCTGATATGTGTCCTTTCACAGACAATTTCTATTGTGTGCTCTTTTACCCTGCTTTTTGTTTCTTTATACATCTCATAATTTTTTGTTGAGAACTGGACTTCTAAAGTAATATATTGTAGCAACTCTGGATACTGATTTTCTCACCCCTTCCCTGGTGGCTCAGATGGTGAAGAATCTGCCTGCAGGGGTTCGGATCGCCAGTCCGCGCCGCAGCGGGCACTGCGGTCCAGAGCGATGGCGGTAGTCATCCGAGTGGTTTATTGTGGCGCTTAAGGCTACAAGCCCAAGTATCTTCAGCTCAAGCAGAAGTTAGAAGATGAGTTCCCTAGCCGTCTGGACATCTGCGGCGAGGGGACTCCCCAGGTCACTGGCTTCTTTGACGTGTTCATAGCAGGAAAGCTGGTTCACTCCAAGAAGGGAGGTGATGACTACGTGGACACGGAGAGCAAGTTTCTGAAGCTGGTGGCTGCCATCAAAGCTGCTTTGGCTCAGGCCTGATGTGCCCTGAAGGCAAAGACCAGTAATAGTGGCCCAGCCCCTCCCGGCAGACGCTTCATGACAGGAAGGACTGAAATGTCTCTTGGACGCCTGGTCCTTCCCTGATGTTCTCACAGCCGCCAGTTGGAGCAGAGATGGACACCCCTGGTCTTTGCCTGTGTGTGTGTGTGTGGGAGTGCGTGTGTGTCCCCGCACGCTGGTCCTGCTGCCTTCCCCATCCCTCATCTCCCTGCATCTCCCCCACTCCCCAAACCAGCCCTTGTCTTCCCTTCTACCCTGTAGTGTTTGGGCTTCTCCAGGCTTACTTTTCAAGAGGAAGCGGAGAGGAGGATCAGGATGAGTGAGTCTCAGATTTCAGCAGTGATGGCAACAGTTCACAGTTCAATAAATGGTGATGAGGTTATTAACAAAAAAAAAAAAAAAAGAATCTGCCTGCAATGCAGGAGACGAAGATTTGATCCTTGAGTCAGGAAGATCCCCTGGAGAAGGGAATGGCTACCCACTCCAGTATTCTTGCCTGGAGAATTCCATGGACAGAGGAGCCTGGCAAGCCACAGTGCATGGGGGTCACAAAGAATCAGACCCAACTGGGCAACTTTCGTTCACTCACTCACTCACTCCCCAAGGTTTGTTTGTTGCTGTTAGCTTGTTTATTCCTTTAGTGACTTGGATGGATTATTTTGGTATTTTCCCCCTCTTTGTGAAGCCTCTGATATGCTGCTTAAAGGATGCAGCCCTGGATATATGCACAATAACTCTAGGATGGCAGGAGTAGCAGAACTCTCTGAGACTGTCTGTTTCCCTGAGCTCTCTGTTAAACTGGCTGCCTCTGCTGGCATCATACCCAACGTTTAGGCTCCACTAATTGTCAGCTTATTGCTCTATTCGTTGCTCTAGGGCATACATTACTCTAGGGTCTGATTCAATTAAACTTGGGTGCCTTTGTGGAGGTAGTTTTTAAAGCCAGTCTTTGAGGTTTGTTCTGACCCCATGAGGGCTCTTCTAGGCTTTCTTTTTCGCTCTGGTAAAATAGGTGGCCTACAGCTTGTTTTAAATTGCTTACCACCCAAATCTCCATTGCATTCAGAGCACTCTTAAGTTTGAATGTCCCCATGTTCTGTTTCAAATAAAGTTCGTGATTTTTTTTTTTTTGGCTGCACTGTGCCACTTGCCAGATCTTAGTTCCAACCATGGATGGAACTCATGCCCCTTGCTGTGGAAGCATGGAGCCCTAACCACTGGACAGTCAGGGAATTCCCTGAAGTCAATGACTTAGGGAACAGGTTCAGAGTTCTCAGTTTTTGTGGATTGACTGGGCATAATCTCTGAGTCTCTGTTGTAGAACTGAGGGCAAGGACAGTGGTTCATCTCCTAGAATAACATCTGGCTTCATGTGCAGAATTCTGGGCAGCAGTGGTAGCCTTTCATTCTGTCGATGGACATTTAGGTTACCTGCAATTCTCTCCCAACACAGAACATCTGCCCCATGAGCATGCAGGCTGGGACAAAGAGATCAATATTCTTAGCCTTCCACGCCTGAAGTCAAGCCTTTGTCCCATCAGTGAGAGCCGGGTGGAGGAAGGGAGCCCCAATCTCTTGGCTACACTCACCAGGAATTTAGCCTCCACCACTTCGAGCAGAGAAAGGAAGCACTGGTGAGATGCTGGCAGACTGCTTCTTTCAGTGAGATATCTTATATCTCGACTGGGAACTGAGAGGAAAAGGAGACTCATTCTCTTGGCCTTGCCCACCTGGATCAGAGCTTCAGGCATTGCTCTGAGATGGGTAGAGAGGAGAGAATGAACAGGTTGCTGCTTAAGTGCCACAGACTCTCACTGTTCTTGCTGAGATTGAGTAGATTTTCTTGAATAAGTTTCTTCATTTGCTGTATGCCCTTAGGAAAATGTCAGAGACTTTGACAATTGGTTTGTAAAATAATCTTCACCGATTATGTAGGACAGTGGGTCAACAGAGTGCCCCATTCCAGAAGTGAAAGCCAGGCATAGAGATTTGAGATAAACTCACTCCAGCTCTCAGCAGTTCAAGAGACATTGGAATTATATTTTAGATCTCTTCTGGGATCATTAAAATTAAGCAGGATACTCAGGTGCTAGCCTGATTAAATCATCTCCCTGGTACTGAAAGCTTCATGTAACCTCCAGTCTCTGAGACATGCAGTGGATAGGTGAGAACACCAAATCAGCTACAGTTTTGCTGATTCTTCGGAACTGCTTTGAGACTGAAGCAAAGGATTCATTCAGATTTGGCCCATTCCTTGAGAGTACTTGGGAGAACAGATAAGACAGTGGCCACACAACTTGGAAATCTGGTGAAGAGACATGACCTGCTCTCTGGAGTTCCTGTTCTGCATAGACTCCATCTCCACCCCACAATGTGATAGGCACTCAGATTCCTGCTTTTCTCTAAATCTGGTCTCAAGATGCAGGCATTCTCTCTCCTGCCTCTAAGGATGTGTCTTTCAGGCTTCCTTTCTCCCCCTGATGGGAGTGTTTACCCCCACAACTACAACTGGATACCCAGGGTGCGTGCTAAGTCGCTTCAGTCATGTCCGGCTCTTTGCGACCTCATGCGCTGTAGCCCGCCAGGCCCCTCCGTCCATGGAATTATTCAGGCAAGAATACTGGAGTGTGTTTCCATGCCCTTCTCCAGGGGATCTTCCTGATCCAGGGATCAAAATTGCGTCTCTTACGTCTCCTGCATTGCAGGCAGATTCTTTATGGCTGGGCCACCGGGAAGCCCAGATATCCAGGGTGCTGATCTCAAGGTCGGTCAGTCCTCTTTCCTATGCCATTACCACCACAGCCAGAAACCAGACCTGCCACTTGAGGACTTCAGCTCCTTGCAGCCACAATCCCCTGTCCTACCATATCCTCAGATGATGCACTAGCTCAGCCAGGTCACAGTGACAGCGTCAGCCTCCCCTGCCCTTGCCCACGTGAATGTGCCCCCACTCGAACCAGCCCATCCTGGCTCTCAGAGCACACCCACCCCTCAGGAACCGGTCCCAATGTCCTCTGGGGCTTCACAGTGCCCCAGCCCACACAGCTCCTTTCAGGGATAACTCTCACTGGTCTCAATTATTTGATCCTATGGAGAATTTAACCTCAGGAACTTTTTAGTAGTTAGGCTTCAGTTTAAAGGGACAGAAACAGTCTGAAATAGCCTAAGCTTCAAAAGGATCCTGGAGTGGCTTAGAGAACAATGAGGAGCGGGCCTTGGGGATGGGACCAGGGTGTGGAGACAACAGGCTCTGAGGTCCTGCCTCCATTCCTATCTGGGTTTGCCTCCTCTCTCAGCCTTCCATCTTTCTTACCTAGGGCTGTAAAAACCAGCTGTTCAGGAGCCATACCCCTTACCATCCCCTTCCAGAGAGAAGTCAACTCTCCCTGGGCATATTCTGCCATCTGCCGTCCCTGTGGTCTGGTGTCTGCTTTTCCATCAGGCACTGTCTGCCCAGCCGTATGGCTCTAACTCTGGCCAAGGGGTCTTTAGGTGGAAAGATATCCTCTTCTCCCATCTCCCTGCCTACCTCTGTGATCTTCTTTCCTTAGGGTCACCTGCAGCCTCTTGCCTCCTAAGGAAGAGGACTGAGGCTGGAATGCCTCAAAGTCCTTCTCACCCCTGGCTGCATGTGATGTTTGCCTAGAGAATTTCACAAGATACCCACTGCTCAGGCTAGAAACCCGATCAATTAGTTGACTGTTGAACAATGTGGGGCTCAATCCTCACACAACATAGTTGGCCTTGCATAAACATGGTTCCTTCGTATATGTATCTCGTTTACAAATTCAACCAACCAGGAACTATGTAACATTTAGTATTGAAAAATATGAGTAATGAAACCGCACAGCTCAAACTCGTGTTGTTCAAGGGTCAACCTCTAATTTGAATCACTAGGTGTAAGTCCTCTACACTGGTGTTTCCCCCCAGGTGATTCTAATGTACAGCCAGGGTTGCAACTACTGTATAGAGACTGAAGGTAAAGATAAAGAGGATTTACTTGAAGTGATCTTGAGATACACCCTCCGGCCCCAACACACACATAAAGTCCTACTGCCATTGTTAGAATCCTAATACTCCAAAAACAACAGTTCCAAAGAATCCTTCCGTTTCCAGGAAATTCTCAAAATTTGTCCTTGCAAAGTATTGTCACTTTAATCTTAATTTGAAGTCAGTTGCTAAGGCCCCACCAGAGGCAAATTTCCAGTAGGATTTGGTGGTTTTTAAGGTGCTCTGGAGGGGTGCTAACTCCTTCCAGTCACTGGGATTGGAAGGCAAGTGGGTTACCAAAGGAGGTTTCCCTGGAAAGGGGGAGAGGTGCTTCTGGGTGGAGAATTGCATTTTTGTTGCTCCCCGCTCCCTGTCAGTGTGGTCTTAAGAGACCCTCCTTTGTCCATCATAGACTTTTCCAGGGGCAACACTAAAAAGTCAGGCACAGAGGGGAGACAGCCGTTAGAAGTGGGCAGTGTGGTCAGATAAGTGTAGAGTTGACTCTGGGGTCTCAGGCACCCTCTGATAGGCCTGGGGTGTTTCCCCTGAGAAAGGGTGAGAATGTGGTTGAATCAGTAACATGCAACACTGTTTCAAGCAACATCTGTTGCTTGGCTACTTGGCCAAAGTCATGAGACTGATTTACAGTGTACCTGTTTCACTGCAGGTGGAAGTAGAAGGGAATATAAAACGTTACTGGAGGGCAGTTTGGAAATATCTATCAACGGCTTAAAAATGTTCATTTCCTTTCACCTAGTAATTCTACTTCTGGGAAGCCATCCTGAGAAAACCACCAGAGAGGAGCCGTTTTGTTTTCTGCATCACAAGTGAAACGGCAGCGCATCCATTATGATGCTGGGCTATGGTTGCATCATAATTCACGTTTAGTATGTGGACTGACAACGCGGAAGCTAGCTCATTGTATAAGGCTGAATGAAAAGAGGCAGGAACACGTATAGGATATGCATACACATAGCGAAATAGATCATAATTTCTGTGGGTAATGGGGTTTTATTTTTAATATCTTCATTGCCCTTCTGTTTTGTTTTGTTACAATCAGCACTTATTAATTTTATAATCAGAAACAAAAGCTACTCGTCTTTCTGTGTGGGGTCTTGAGATGACGAGTCTCAGGGATGCGTGGGCCGGGGGGTGGGGTAACCGACTGGTCGGTGACCCGGCTAGGGAGGCGCCCCGGTCCGGCCCCTCCACCACGACCCTAATCCGGGAGCGCCCGCCGGCCTCCGCCCGTAGCGCCAGCTGGCACTTCAGCAAGTGGGCGGCGGCGCCCATCAGCAAGCGGCGGTACCTCTCCGGGGACGTACACCTGCAGCTGGTGAAGGCGGGCTCAACCACCCGCAAAGAGTCGGCGGTCCGGCGTCACAGGTGGGCCCGGGCGTGGGTGTGCGGGCTCGGGGCGGGGCGGTGAGGGCTCAGGCCGGGCGGGCTGACCTCCCAAGAGGTGCCCCGGGGGCCCTGCCGCCCGTCGCGCCCTGGGCCGGCCTCTAGGCTTACGCCCATCTTCCTTCCCGCGCCGGCTCCAGTTCCAAGAGTCTAGCCGAGGAGTGGGACCAGAGGGCGATGGGAGAAAGCTACTACGAGCTGTTCGCGGCCTCATTGGGCAACCTGGAATGGTTGAGGTTCTGTCTAAATCAGCACCCTGGCGAAATCGTGGCCGATGACAAGGTAAGGCCTTGGAGCGCAGGGGCAGGAACCGGAGTCTTCTCCACCCTACAGACAGTTCTGCACACAGTGGTTACCTGGCAAGTCCAGCTTCTGGGTGGACGGTTCTAATTCAGCTTCCTACTGTCTGGAGGGCAATTTTGGGGGAATGAGCTAAGAGAGTGGGAAAGGGGAATGTGAGATTCCAGGGGGTACAGAGGAGAGGCGAGGGTAACCCCAAGAAACCCTCTCTAGGTTAGGTTGTGGGACCCGGGGGGCAGTCCTGCTCAGCCACTTCCTGTCTTCTCTGGCCCCCGCAGGGTTTCACCGCCATCCACTTTGCAGCCCAGAGCGGCAAGCTTGCATGCCTGCAGGTCTTGGTGGAGGAGTACAAGTTCCCCGTAAACCTGCCCACTAACAACGGCCAGACACCTCTGCACCTTGTCATCCATGCTGACAACAAGACCGTGGCCCTCCCCTGCATTCACTATCTGATTAAGCAAGGGGCGGCCCTCAACACGTGAGTCCAGCCTGTGTGGGGAGAGGGGCTGGCAGGCTGGGCAGATAAGAGCCCCACTTCCAGGCAGGGAGATTCAAAGAGGAGAGGGAGGGGAGCTGTGGGGTGCCAGGAACTCAGTTCCCACATGAAGCAGTCACGTGGTAGTGGCCAAGAGGCTTTGAAAGAGGGCAGACCTACTTCATGTCCCCGTTTTGCTACCTGCCAGGAGACAGAAAAAGGCAAGTCACTCAATCCTAAGTCTCAGTGCTCTGGTTCCCAAGCCTGTCTGTATACTGGAATCACCTGGGGAGCTTCAAAAATACCAATGCCTGTGTTTCAATCCAAAGGAGTCTGTCATTTAATTGGCCTGGGATGTGGCCCGGGCTTTGAAGGCGCAAGAGTCCCAGCTGTTTCTCGTTTGCAGCACAGTTTAGGAACTACTGCCTCAGTGTCTTCAACTGAAATTTGGGTGGATGACAATGCCTATCACATGAGCCTACTGTGATAATTGAGAAAGTGAATGGACAGCTTAGAGGACACTGCATTCATTCAAAATATTTATCCAGCATCTAATGTGCTGAGCACTGGGTCAGAGTTGAGGAATATGGTGAATGTAACAGCCATGGTCCCTGCCCTCCTAAAGCTGACATACTAATGTAGGAGCGGCCAGTCAACTAGCAAACCAATGAACAAAATGACAGTCTGGTAAGCAGTTATGAAGGGTAATGCAGCTGTGAGTAAAGGGGACAAGGAGAAGACCTATTTGGGAATGGGCAGTTACCTCTAAGGAGAGGACTGAGAGGAGCCGGCCAGGTGAAGAGCCAGGGGAAATTATTCCAGGCAGAGGTGCAAAGGCCATGTTGGGAGAGAATGGGGCAAGGTCAGAAGACGAAGTTGGGGAGGAAGAGGGCCCATGGCCAGGCGTGGGGAAGGGGGAGGAGGCCTGGGTGGTTAGAGAGATGAGGTTCATGGTCTCTGCACTCCAGCCAACCCAGCTCTCCTTTTGGTAGGTCCTCATGGTCACATACTCCATAATCAGACTTTTGGTGTTCATTTAGTCCAAACCCTCCTTCAACAGTTGAAACTGAGGTACAGAGAGAAGGGACGTGCCAGGGTCACCCAGTGGACTGGTGGCACAGCAGGCCTGGGAGCTGGTTTGCCCACCTATCTGATGCCCTTCATCCTTCCTTTCTCCCCTCTTCTCCCTGGCGGGGCCCTCCACAGTCAGACGTGCGATGGCTCCACACCTCTGCATCTGGCAGCCCGCGAGGGCCTGCTGAGCTGTGTCAAAGTCCTGGTGCAGAAAGGTGCCAACGTCCATGCACAAGATGCCACAGGCTGCAAGCCCATTGACTACTGCAAAATATGGAACCACCGAGTCTGTGCCCGGTGAGGGTGTGAGAACTACCCCCATTTGCCACCCTTCCCCAGGGCCCTCACCCAAGGATGAGTCTGCAGGGGGGATCCCCTCTCCAAGATGCTATTCCTGGGGCTCTCCACAGGGCCTCACCCCTGGGGTTTAGCATTACCTTGAGGTCCTAGCCCTTCAGCAGGAAGGTGGTGATCACTTTCCTCTCTCACCACCAGGGAAGTAGTTAACCAGACGGGGGATGGCCCATCTTGCTCACCTCATCTCCAGCAGCTCCCCCTACCCTCACCAGGCCCTCAGCAGCAGCCAGTCTTCCCAGCCCATGGTGAAGCTGAAGGGATGACACACCCCCGCCTTGGCACCAGGTTCTTGAAAGATGCCATGTGGAAACGGGACAAGAAGGACTTTGCCCACGAGATGACGAAACTGAAGAGGCTCAGGGACCAGCTGGCCCTCATGGAGGAGGACTACCTCGCTGAGTACCAAGTAAGGGGTAGGGCGGGCAGGGGTGCTGGGCATCAGCTGTGATCCAGGTGTGTGAGCATGAGTCCCGTGTGTGGTTAGTTAGAAGAGTGGCTAGAAGCGGTTCCATCCAGAGCCTCCCCCTTCCTCTGAGGAGGGAGCTCCAGGAGGGTGCCAGAGGGATAATGCTGAAGAGTCTATAGAGGTGGGCAGTAGTTGGCCATATGAACCATCAGGGAAGAGCTGAGCTGGGAGAAGGAACAGACAGCCCTGTGGAGAGGCATGGGGGCCCAGGAGAGCATGGTCTATGTCATGAAGTGCAAATTTAGAACAGACAAGGAATCAGATGTGAGCTGGAGGCTGACAAGCTAGGGACTCGGCAGGGCCCCAGATCAATGTCAGACCTTGACTGGGGCAGAAAAGGAGAATAAGGATCTTAATGTGAGTATAGCTGCATAGAATGCAAGAACCAGGAAACTCCAGAAGATGCTGGGACTCCTAGGTGGATGCAGGGGTGGGCAGGGCGTTGGGGCTGGCAAAACCTGGTGTTTCCGCTCTGCTCCAGCTGCATTCCTCTGATTTTCCCCGTCATACCCACTGTTGGTCCACCCAGCTCTCAGTCACGTGCGTATCCAGAGGAGGCAGAGCCCATCTGTTCCTGTGTCTCTAGGATTTCCCCTCATCTCTTATTGGCCTCAATTGGATCACCTGTGCATTCTTGTTCCAATCCCTAGAGCTCAAGGAAAGCCATGTGCTGACCGACTGAAGTCTGGGGCAAGGCTGATGGAATTATGATGATTGGCTTAGCCTAATCAGGGGGGCCTACCTCTGGAGCTGGGTCAGTCTCCAAACCATCTGACCACTTAGCAAGAGTCTGGGAACTGAGACGGGGATGGAGGAAGGGTGGTTCTGTGACAAGCTGAAGGTTCAGCTCTAGTGGAAGGAAGGACAGCATCACCGTCCAGTCTGGAGCACCAGCCAACTGTCTCCCTCCCTACCCTGACTGCTCAGGGCCTCCACTTCCAAGAAGCCTGCTCAGATTCGCTCCATCCAGTTGCTGGCCTTCCACACTTCTCTGTTCTCTCCTTCCAGGGTCAGGTTTGCACCACTCATTTGCCTCCCCCCCCCTCCCCAATCAAACCAGAAACTTTTAAGGCAGGCTGGGAACTCCTTTATGGGGGGTGCAGGAGTTTCCCCCATTAAGACTCAAGCTTTTCCATGGGGCAGGGATCGGGTCTCCCCCTCAAGCTGGAGACCTCACCTAGGGCAGAGGCCAAGTCTCCATCTGACTGGAGGTCTCCCCTGTGGGAAAGGCTCTGTCGCATGAGCCAGGGGCCCCTCCAGGCAGTGTTTTCCTCATCAGAACAAGGCTCCCACACGGCAGGGGTTTCTCTCATCAGACTCTGGGCTCGCAAAGGGCAGGAAGGTATCTGCTCAACTAGACCTGGGGTTTCCAGGGTTACAGCCACAGGGCCTGCTTTCACAGAAGCACAGGGGGAGCAGCTGTCCAGAAGTATCTTGTGCCTTCTGATGTTGCAGAAGGAGCACCAAATTCTGAGAGAAGCTGACTTCAAGAAGTGGCTCCATCGGAAGTTGCTATTCCAAGACCAGTCCCTAATACCCAGCGTTCAGCGAGAGCCCCGTGCTCCGCCCCGGGCCACGGCCCTCTCCAAGACCTGCAAGGACGGGGTACTGTGGCCTCCCACGACCTTCCACCCCTCCCCGGAGGCGCGCCTGCAACAGATACAGCAGCCCAATCTGCCCTTGCTGATGCCTGCGCCCACCTATAAGCCGCCCACCATCAGGCGGCCCAAGGTGTGGAATCTTAGCAGCAACTCCGCCAGGTCCCCCACCGCCCAAATTGGCTACCCACAGGGCGTCCGCCTGGGTGTGCATCCCGACCCCAGGCCAGAGCGTGACTTCCGCTGCTTCGTGGAGGTGAGGTCCGACGGGCACGGTGGCGCGCACCTGCGCACGGTGGCCGGCCGCCATGTGGAGCCTGTGCCCCGGCTGCCTTTTGAAGTGGTAATCCGCGAGCTGTACCCTTCGGTGCGGCCCTACAGAATGAAGGTGCCCCAGGGCTTCTGCTCTGTCACTATGGGAGAGGTGCCCCGGAAGCGGCACTTGGGCGACAGCAGCTTCTGGACCGACACGCTGAGCATGAACCTGCGAGAGACATTCGACGAAGCCTTCCTGGCGGCTGTTCGAGCCCATCAAGGTCTCCCCGCTCCGCCTTCCCCTAAATCACCCCTCCCTTAAACTTACTTTGGTAGCCTCTCCACTGGAGACTGCTCAGTGAAGGCTGAGGTGTGGTGATTCTGTGTGGATAGGGAGGAAGGGGGAGTGCCCACAGGCTGCCCACCCTCAAGCTCAAGGATGGCAACCCCCTCCCCCACAACCCCAGATCCCCTTCTCTCCACAAAGGAATCTCCCCCAGGAGATCCAAGTTAGGGCAGTATCCCAAGGCTCAGAGTGGGGATCCCTCTGTTCTGGGCCCTAGCACTGGAAAAGTGACACCTTGGCATCCCCATCTCCCCCTCCTACCCCAAACAGCTCACCAGAGGTGAGGATTCCAGGATAAGGGACCACTTTGAAATTCTGCCTCTTGTTCATATTAAGTCCTTCCTGCTGCAGGTTCTAAGCCTCATTCTGCATTTCCAGATCCAGAACAGGGAGGAGGAAGGCTAGTGTTGCCCTGCCGTTGGCTTTCCCGCCACTCTGGTCTTCCATCACCCCAGTTGCCATGGGGTTTCTGCAGTTCAGAGCAGCACAGGCGGTCTCTATATGGAGGACGGAGGTTGAGGCTGAAAGCACTCCTCCTTCCTCCAAGAAGCTCACCTGGATCCCCTGCTAGCCCCTGTATACATGACTGCAAATCATTCATTAAACAAACATTTATTGAGTACTTTCTATGTGCCAGGTGCCAAGCTAGGCGCTGTTGATACAAAAACTGGACACTCCCTGCCCTCAAGGAGCTTACAGTCTAGTGGGGAGACAGACCAGTCAGCGGGCAGGTAAGACCAGAGTGATCTGTGTGGTGTGCTGGAGGGAGACGGGACATCGAGTTCCTTGGAGGAAGTGAAGTCTAAGTTGAGAACTGACAGAGAAGGTAACCAGGTGAGTAGAATGAAGAAGCAGCAACGGGGCGTTTCTGGATACAGGAGGCTGAAATTCAGAGTGCAAAGTGGCCAGTGACAAGGCCAGACAGGCAAGCAGGAACCAAGCCACCACAAGTCTCACGAGCCATGCTTAGGGGTCTGGACTTTGTCCTGAGGGTAGTGGAGAGCCAGGGAAGGTTGCAAGCCAGACAGAGACTGGATCAACTATGCATTAGAAAGACAACTTCAGCTGTGGGATAGAGAAGCCAGAAGCTGCCACAATAATCCAGGTGAAAGCTGATGACAGTGGGAGTGGCTCAAATAAAGAGATGTTAAGAAGGTAAACTTGACAGTTGTTAGAGATTGGATATCCACGCAGAAAGAGAAACCAGGTGTCTGGTTGGGCTCCTGAGTGATCTTCGGGCCAAAGCAGGCACCCAAAAAAGGCAGGTTTGCAGAGGACAGCAACAAGTGCTACGTGGGCCACAAGATTTGTCTGCGTGCCCAAAGGTAGCAGAACGGTGGTTCAGAGGACCAAAAGGGATGCTGGGGTTGGAGGTCAGCTCTCAAGTCCTTGAAGCCATCAGCAAGGGACAGGCTCCTCCAAGGAACCCATGACAAAACCCTGTACACAGGGTGAGGGGAGGAGCCCACGCTGGCCTAGAAGGAGCAGAGAGGGAGGAGCAGCCACAAAAGGGCTTGGGAAGCCAGCAGTGATGAACCCTGCCCGACGCTGCAGAGACGTAGAAAGAGATGTGAAAAGGGTCCGCTGGACTTAGCACAAGGCCACTGGCAGCTCCTGGAACACGAGCAGTGGAGTGAATGGAGGGGCAAAGCTGCCACTGGGGTGAGAAAGAGAGAGACTGCAAGAGACAGCAAGGCCAGCTGCCGGCCGGCAGTCGGGGACACTGCCTCCAGCGTCCCGGACCTTGTCCTGCCTTGTCTGCACAGGACAGAAGGGGCTGGCACTGAGAGGAGGCCAAAATGGCTGCTCCTCCCCGGGAAAGGGGAGGGCTGGTTATTTTTAAGAGAAAGGGGATACTAAAGCCAAGGAAATGAAGGGCTACGGTGGGACTGGAGGCAGGAGGTAGAAATAAGGTTTGCAAGCACAGAGGTCTTCCCCGTGGCTGAAAGGTACCATGTGTGTGCTGTCCATCTCTGCACCTGCCTGCTTTGCTGTGAGGTATCGGACATGCCGGTAACGGCTCCCATGGGGACTTCGTTCCCACACATACTGCTGAGTCCTTGGAAGGCACTATAGTGGGAGTGCAAGGTCGACAGATGCTGCCCTATGCCCAGGACCTGGACTGTCTTCTTAGAAGACAACCACCTCCCGGGAGCCGTGACCACTCAGAAGAGAGGGCCAGCCCTGTGTGCTTGGAGTGACACACAGCTTCTCCCACCACCCATTTCTTACAAAGCAGGCTGTAGTCCAGGCTGCCTGGAAGCCAATTTTTATTGTTTCTCCTCAAGCCCGAGATAGAAATCAGGCAGAAACCACTCCTCTTCCCTAGGACAAGACTTACAAATAGGATATCATACATGTTCTCCTGAAAAATCTAACCCAGTCCCATACTATCCCCTCTCTGCCCTCAGCCTGGCAGTCACAGAGCCCCAGGGAAAGAAGAGACGGAAGAAGAGAGACAGGGATTAAGAAAGGTTGCCTCCATTTCCACTCCCCATCCCCCCGGTAGGTTCGGCTGCTCATCTCTGTCCCCTTCCCACCATGGGCCACGAGAATGGTCCCTTCGGAAGGGCAAGACCCAAACGTGGAGAAAGAGCCCTGGGTGCAGCAAAGCCAGTCCAGGCGGAAAGTCTGCAGGAAGAAAGATGAACTTTCAGGGTATTAAGGCAAACAGTGCCACCCAGAATCTTTATTCAAATGGGAATCAGCACTTGGACAGAAATCACAGTTCAACAGCAAAAACTTTCTCTTGCAAGTGCTAAGTCACAGCCCCTCCCATGGCCGTCTGCCCACTGGCAGTTATCACTGTCTGCTCTTCAGCTTCATGGCCCTGGCCCTACCTTCCCAGGCTGAGCCAGAACTCCTGACCGATCACAGGAGGGAGCAGGAGGGCCACGGGCTCAGCTTCTGTGCACCCAGGTGGGTGGTGGCCTCCTGGCTAAGCAGGCCCCGACTCCTCCCTGGCAGCCTCTGAGGTCTCAGCCTCCAGCAGTATCAGATCTGACCTGAGCTGAGCCTCCTGAGGAGGGTGGGGATGAGGGCTTCCAGGGGAGTGGAGGGAAGGATGGCCGGGGCTGGAGGAAGGTGCCTTCCAACTCTCGGCCCCCACCCAGTGCAGAGGCCCAGGGGCCTGGCTCTCCGGCTCCTGCGCCAGCATCCCCTCCCCAGGGGGTCAGTATATCTTCTGCCGACTGGGTAGAATGGCCTCTTTGATGAATGAGAAGACAACCAGGATCCCTAAGCGTTTGCCCCGCTTGCCTTTGGTGAAGTAATTGGAGACCACGTCATCTGTGGAGACACAGGCAGGGAGGTGAGAGTGTGTGTGTGTCTGTGGCTGTGTGTGTCTGTGTGTGTGAGTACACAGTGCTGCCCACCCAGAATTCAAGTGTGTGTCTGTGTGTGTTTGTGTGTCTGTGGCTGTGTGTGTGTGTGTTTGTATATCTGTGGCTATGTGTGTGTCTGTGTGTCTGTGGCTGTGTGTGTCTATGTGTGTTTGTGTGTGGCTGTGTGTGTCTGTGGCTGTGTGTGTTTGTGTGTCTGTCTGTGGCTGTGTGTGTCTGTGGCTCTGTGTGTGTCTGTGGCTGTGTGTGTCTGTGGCTATGTGTCTGTGTGTGTGGCTGTGTGTGTTTGTGTGTCTGTGGCTGTGTGTGTGTCTGTGTGTGTGTGTGTGTGGCTGTGTGTGTCTGTGGCTGTGTGTGTTTGTGTGTCTGTGTCTGTGGCTGTGTGTGTCTGTGGCTGTGTGGCTGTGTGTGTGGCTGTGTGTGTTTGTGTGTCTGTGTGTGTATCTGTGGCTGTGTGTGTCTGTGTGTGTGTCTGTGTCAGTGTCTGTGGCTGTGTGTGTGTGTGAGTACAGTGCTGCCCACCCAGAATTCAAGTGTCTCTCTCTCAGGGTGGGCTCTGCTCCCTCGGCAGCTCAGGCCTTGGTGGTGTCCTCCCACCGTGACCCCTTCCCGCCCGCTTCTCACCTCCTGGCTGCATGGTGGAGGGCAGGACGTTCTCCCCAGCCGAGAGTGACACGAAGAACGCGAACGGGATTATCCACAGACAGAAGGTGAAATAGGCCAGGACCTGGCAACAGAGACACTGAGAAGATGGTGCCCGGGTGGCGAGGCTGGCCCAGGAGTGGCCACCGTGTATCTCAGAAGGGCGGCCGAGGGCACACGGACGGCCCCACGTGGGCTCTCTGAAGGGGACCGGGGCCCAGGAAGCAGAGACAGGACAGCCCCAGACATGGAGACTCAGTGGGGAAAGGTGGAGACTGAAGATGACCACGATTCAGGCCAAAACCCTGGATCCTGGTCACCAGAACAAGCAACTCCTCAACCGAAGGATGTAGATGGAAGGCAAAACCATGACCAACTCGTATCTCCTGGAAAAGTGACCTTGTTCTTCTCCAGGGTTCAAACTAGAGCAGCAGGGTTCAAGGCTGTGGCCCAGCCTTGCCCTGTGAGGTTGGCATCAGACCAGGTCACCCCTCGCCCCTTCCTGACTTAGGATGTCAGGCTGGGATCCTGGGAGACCCAGTGGCCTTCTTCCTCAGCCAAAGGGTCCCTGCTCCTCATGCTCACAGCTTTCTAAAATCATCGATATTATTATTTTTTAATGTGTTATTCCTGAATAGTCTCAGTTTCAAATCACAGCCAAATTCACAAAGAAATCACACAAATCCCCTTTACCCCCATTGTCTGTTAGTAGTCTGAGGACATACTGAAGACTTCTTACCTCTGAGAAAGGATAATATTCCTCTGCAAAAAACTGAAACGCTAGGTAATGATTCACCACCACTAGCCCTGTTGAGGGAATGAAGAGTCAGTCAGTCTCAGGGATGACATAAAATAGACTTTTAGCCTTCACAAGGCCCCGGAGGTCGGAAGCCAAGTCTTGGTCCTGACTCTACACACGACCCAGAGTGCAGCTTGGGCCAAGCACGCTGCTCCCCAGCACTCAGTCTCCCATCTGTTAAAATGAAAGAACGAGCCCCCCTCTGCCCACTGCCGAGTGCACGTGTGAGTTACATTAGAAGTGGATAAAAAACTCCTTGAATGTCACAGAAATGAGACTTCAGTGCTACACAGCCCAAAGCACCGTGCCAAATGACTTGGTCTAGAGCGGTCGTGAGTCCTGAAGAGAGCGCTGCACGGGCGGTGGGGGAGGCAGAAGGGGCTCCTGTGTCCAGGAGGAGGCGCCACAGACAGAGGCTCTCACTCCTCAGGAATAAAGGGCACCATCTGCTGGATGCTTTGCGCTGCAGTCTCAGGATTCCTCAAAGTTCCGGGGACGGGGGTCTCTCCTTATCCTGCCCCAGGGTAAAGCTGGCTAATCTGAACTGGTATGTTCTGCATCCCCACACACCTCCTTCATGTGCAGCCAGATTCAGACAGATCCTGGGGGGACCCGCTGCTCAGACATAGGCATTCCTGTTGTGGTGAAGTGAAGGGTAGACATCCCCTCAAACCCAACACCCCTCACATATACCTCGCCGGCAACAGCACGGGTCCGTCCTCTTTTCTCCTCTCTTGCCACTCCCCTTCTACAGCAGGGACAACATCTCTGCCATGCCTAGCCATGCTCTAGGGCAAGGGCTTGCTGGAAGACAGCATGGTGTCCCGTGCCCACAGACCTTCAGAAAAACTCTCCCGGGCAAGTTGAGGGAGTGACAATGAGAAGCCAAGGGAGCGTGCTACTGTAGGTGGGGCTGGGGGGAGTGGAGAGCACCCTCCCACCCAGGAAGATTCAAGAGGGGCATAGGATCCTAGGAAGGACACCTCACACCAACCCCCACAGAACAAATCTTTCAGCGGAATCAAACCAAGGCACTCAGTCCTGGCCTGAACACCATGCCCTCCTGTGAATGACGGTTTCCTTCCAGGTTCTCTCACAGAAATAGAAAAGTAACTCTAAGAAACCCCAATTCCATCTGACATCTTGACAAAAGGCTATGACGACCAGTAACAACTGAAGGGAGAAAAGGCAATCCTGGTAACCAGATTCCGTCTAGAACCTTTCCCAGAAATAACTAGAGCATCTATGTGCCGAATGACTTTCCCAAGTATCATTGAAAAGATGAAGACGCTAAGGTCAGAATGGGGAACTGACTCCCCGGGGCCAGAAACTGGTGGCATAGCAAAGGCAGGAAGGCCAGGGTCCTCCAAACACATTTGTCAGCCCCAAGGCAGCTGTCTGCAGGGAGACCCACAGCCCCATGAAGCGCACCTTAATCAGAACTCACAGCCAGACGACTGGATGGGGCGCTGCCTGCAGGCCAGGGAAAGGCTTTGGGCTTTTCCTGGCCAAGTGGTTTCTTAAGGGCTGTAACTACTCAGCCAACCCACTTCTTTTCCCTTCTCGAATCCTTCAAACCCCACCTGCCCCAGGAAAGCCGTCCCTCTCTGAGCATCCCAGTCCTCCAAATTCTAGTCACTAGAGCCAGTGTGGGCTGCCGGGTCCTCACGTGAGAGCTCCGACCTCCAACCGGCCTGGCCTCCTGGAGGACCTCAGTGGTCTGCCTCCCCCTTTGGTGCCGTAGACGGAGAGGGCACATCCCACCACCTCAGCTGGCCCTCCCACTCTGTCCCCGCTCACCGCACGATAGGATGAAGTTAGGTGAGGTCAGCATGATGAAGGGGAAGGTCTGGAGGAGGCCAAAGTAGACAAGGTTGGTGAAGAGGCCCACGCCAATCATGTAGGTGGGGAAGCGCTCAAAAACGTAGAGGCCAACCAGCACAGCTGTGGAGAACTGAAACAGAGGCACACGGTGTGGGGAGCGTCTTCCAGGCAGCCTTCCTGGACTCACTAACCCCTAGCCTACGCAGGGCAACACTGTTTTCATGCTTGTCTTTCCTTGTTTCATAGCCACAGTTCTGACCTCCCCGACTAGCCTCTTGGCTCCCAAAGGGCAGCTCTTTTTAATCCCAAAGTTTGTTTGACAGCACGCCACAGTAAGAAAAACAGCTTACACTGTGACCCCAACACACATACATACATGTGATCAAAGTTCAGATTTCAATTCTAGTTTTTTCCATCCCCCCCTTTTTTTAATGCTGATAATGACCTGGTGAATTGATTGCACAACCCAATAATGAATCACACCTGCAGTTTGAAAAACAGTTCTGAAAGACTTGTAGTTGTCAGGGCATAACAAGTGGCAGGCAGTTAGCTGAATGAAGGACTGACTCCTGTATCAACACCTATGAGCTGGGTCCCTGAACCCAGGGCTGAGAGCTATGGTCTTGTTTCCACCATTGACTCCCTACCCCAGGTCATGCCCAGAGAGAATGTGGCTGCTGACAGCAGGTGATTTGAGAGGCGGTGGACCCCTCCGGTTCAAATATGCCTCCAGCCCCTTCTCAGCCTCTCCTGCCGCTGCAGAAACCACCAGCAGTCTCTCCTGTGGCTTTGACATTGACGGCAAGGATTGTATCTTCAGGAAGAGAAGCCTTCCATGAGCCCTGAGCAGGGCAGGGCCTGTGCCAGGGACGGTGTCTCCCTCTTAGAACAAGTCACTTTGTCCAACAACTACTCAAAACTGTCCTTAAGGTTCCTCTCAGTTCTAAATGCTGTGAACAGAGCAAGGGACTAAGACCACTGAAGACAAAGGCAAAGCCATGATCCTGGCAACACAGAACAGGCACTTGGCTCTCACCGTAAGGAACCGAGAACAAGGCCTGCAGTGAAGCAATGCCACTGGGGAAGGAAGCTCCGGAAGACCTAGGCCCAGGTGAGTAGACCCAGGGGACCAGGTACAGGGGAGGGAGGTGGGGGATGGTACCCTCAGGAAACAGCAAGGTCAGAGGTCTCATCACCCACGCCAAACTTTCCCCACTTTCTCCTTTTGAGGCAGGTCAAGAGTGAGGGGGATCCTGGGGAAAGCTGTCACTTACCCAGATCATGTATTTTATGATCCTGCTGGTTGCAACTGTGTATTCTTCTATCAATTCGGCCAGGTAATAAAGTCCAGCGGCTGGAGGCGGGGAGGAGAGCAAGGCAAGCAGGGAGAACATTAGCCAGGGTCACTCCCACCATCCTGATCAGCCCTCTATCTGCAGCTAGGTCCCACCCAACCTTTCATGAGTCCATGAGGCAAGGAACAAACCAAACAACCCGTGCGTTGCCCTCCCAAGTCATGAGTAAAACTTTGTCAAGGCAACTAAGGAGAGATTTCATAAAAGTGAATGAAAACCCGTATTTGGTGCCTCAGCACAAAACCTAACCTCTGGCCCATAAAAGGGAATTTCTTTCACAGGTGCTGGGCTGAGAGCTGAGCACACTACAAGACAGAAAGGTCCCTTCCCTGACCCAACTTTGGTGGGGGGGGGGGGGGGCGGTTGAGTAGTAATGGAATCAGACGATCCCAGTGTGACAGGTGCAGAAGTATTAGGGGAAGTACAGGGCGCGGCTGGACCATCAGACCTCATAAGGAGGGCTTCTCGGAGGAGGTGAGATCTCAGCTGGGATCAACAGGAGGAACTAGCCAGGAGGGGAAAGCGTGTCAGAGAGAGTAGGAAGCACGAAGGGCCAGAGGCGAAAGGGCGGCGGTAGGGGTAGGGGAAAGTTCGGCGCGGCCGGCTCTGCGAGGACGGGCGCGACAGCGGTTGGCGGTGCGCGGGCAAGGGGCACCTGAGGCAGCCTCTCCCGGGCACCGCTGGGGTGGACTCTGTGACTCCTGGAAGGACCCGCGGTCAGCTAGGCTGCTGGGGCCAGGAGGAGAAGCAGGACCAGGCGGGACAGGAGGGGGCTGCGAAGGCGGGAGGGCCGGGCGGGGGTCTCGCCGGTCGCCCCGGCGCCCTCGTGATGCGACCCCCGGCGGGCACAGATGCCGGAGCGGGAGCCCGCGCGGGGCCGGGTCGCGCACTCTCACCGACGGCCAGCGTGATGAAGGCCACCTGGATGAAGAGCGACAGCCAACTCAGCACGTACATGAACCACATGGCGCCCCCGCCCCGCCCGCCCCCGACCACCGGGACGGGCCTGCGCGCTCCGGTTCGGGCGACAAGGGGCCGCCGCCACCGTCGCCGCGTCCCCGCCCCGCGGACGGTCGTGCGCCGCCGCCGAGAGCAGCCCGGCCCGAGAGCCGCCCTCGGCCGGGACAAGACTAGCGCCGCCTGCCGGCGCGGAGGGCCAACCGCTGCTGCCCCCAGCGGCGCGCCCCCGCGGACCGCCAGGCTCCCGGGGCTGCACCAAAAAGATCCTCTATGCAACCCGGGACAAGGCGCTAGTACCGGAGCTTGAAAGGTAACTTCCGGCCCCTCCCTGTGCACTCCTGCGTCAGCCTGGAGCTTGATCTCGGGCCTCCCAACCCCTCCCCAGCAGCCTCGGACCAGAAGCCTCCAGGCAGGTTGCCCAGGGCTTTCTTTTGCTCCTGCAGGTAAAAGGAACAAAATTCTCGAGTGCCAGGCAGTGTGCTAAAGGCTAGGCTGTAGGTTCAGGATGGAAATTAATCTGATCCCAGGAAAGTTACTTTGCCTCAGGTTGTACCTCTACAAGTGGCACAGGTAGAAACTGGGGCATCTTTGATTAGCCATCCTGAAGCCTAACTCTCCCTCTCTGTTGATTTTGTCCGTTAGGTGCTGAATGCATTTACTCCACCTCTGGAAGAGCTAACTGAGGGGCCGCAGAGAGCAGGGCAGCCCATCAAGAAGTCCCCCATCTAGTGGCGGAGGCAGGCATGCAAAGATAAGGAATGTATACGGGGCCTCTGGTATGTTTCTTATCAGAACATTTTTCATGCATAAAAATAAATACATATTCCTCAAAAAATTAAACAGAATTACCATGTTATCAAGAAATTCCACTCCATGGTATATACCCAGAAGTACTGAAAGTACTCTTGAGAGTACCTTGGACTAGGAGGAGATCAAACCAGTCAATCCTAAAGAAAACCAGTCCTGAATATTCATTGGAAGGACTGATACTGAAGCTGAAGCTCCAATACTTTGGCCACCTGATGCGAAGAACTGACTCCTTAGAAAAGACCCTGATGCTGGGAAAGACTGAAGGCAGGAGGAGAAGGGGACAACAGAGGATGATATGGTTGGACTTCATGGACATGAGTTTGAAAGGCAAGCTCTGGGAGTTAGTGATGAACAGGGAATCCTGGTATGCTGCAGTCCATGGGGTCACAAAGAGTCGGACACGACTGAGCGACTGAACTGAACTGAACTGATTCAAGGTAGAGATCCAAAGAAATATTTGCACACTCATGTTCATAACATTATTCACTATAGCCTAAAGATGGAAAGAAAATAATTCAACAGATGAATGGATAAACAAACTGGTACATGCATACAATGGAGTATTATTCAGCCTTAAAGAACAGGGAATTCTGACACATGCTACAATATGAATCTTGAGGACATTATGCTAAGTGAAATAAGCCAGCCACAAAAGGACAAATATTGTATGATTCCACTTACCTGAGGTATCTAAAGTAATCAAATTCATAGGGACAGAAAGGAGAATGGTGGTTGGTTGGAGGGGGAAGGGACAGTGGGTGAAAGGAGTTACTGTTTGATGGTACAGAATTTCTGTTTGGGAAGATGAGAAAATTCTGGAAATGACTGGTAGTGATGCGTGCATGACACTGTGAATATACCTAATGCCACTGATCCGTACCCTTAACAAGTTTCAAATGGTAAATTTTGTGTTATGTATAGTTTACCATGAATAAAAAATACGTAAGATTACAAAGCAAAAAAATTCACTGAAATACAGATATCAAAATATTTTAGATAGCTGTGTGATATAGTCATATATATATGACTTCCCTGATGGCTCAGTGGTAAAGAATCTGCCTGTAATGCAGGAGCCACAGGAGATGCAGGTTTGATCCCTGGGTTAGGAAGATCCCTGGAGAAGGGAATGGCAGCCCACTCCAGTTTTCTTCCCTAGAGAATCCCATGGACAGAGGAGCCTGGTGGGTTACAGTTCATAGGGTCACAAAGAGTCAGACACAACTGAAGTGACTTAGCACACAGCACACACACACACACACACACACACACACACACACACGCTTCTTTATGAATGCATAACATAACCCATTCTAACAGAACGTCTAGTAACTACCTGCCTGTGACATAATAAGAAATATATATATATATTCAGTCTCTGCCCACAGTTCCTGACACAGTACTCCTAAGTTCCTTGGAATTTCCTGAGTGATAGAAGCATCTTTTGTTCTAATGAGGGACTCTTGGTGAGCTCCTGATTAGCTTTAGGATGGGGGCTGGTCACCAGATTGGAAGTTTGGAACTTTTTTTCTTTTTTTGACCACGTTGCTTGACTTGGTGGGATTTTAGTTCCCCAACTAAAAGGATCGAACCAGAGGCCTCTGCAGTGAGAGCTCGGACCTCCAGGGAATTCCCTGGAAGCTTGGAACTTTGAATCCTATCCTCTGTCCGGCAGGATGGGGAGCAGGGCTGGAGATTGAGTTAATAATCATGAGGAAGCCTCCATAAAAATCTCTAAAGAATAGGGTTCAGAATGGTGAGCACACCCACCTGAGGGGAGGGTGGTGCACCCCAACACCCTGAGGACAAGATCCTGGACTCAGTCCCATCAGACCCCACTCTTCATATGGCTGTTCATCTCTGCCCTTTATAATGTCCTTTATGATAAACTGGGAGACATAAGTAAATGTTTCTGGGCTTGGTGAGCCACTGTAGGAAATTATCCAATCTGAGGTGGGGTATGTGGGACCCTTAGTTTTGCAGCCAAGTTGAACAGAAATGTGGTACCACAGGGACCCATGATTGTGACTGAATCTGAACTGAAGGAAGTGCAGTGGGACCAAGGTCTTAAAGCTGTGGAGTCTGACAATAACTCCAGGTAGATAGTCTCAGAATTGAATGCAATTGTAGGCACCCAGTTTGTGTCCAGAGAGTCACAAAATTGATGTGCAGAAAAAACTCACATGTTTGGTGTCAGAGTGTGGTGAGTAAAGAAACCGTTTTCCTTTACTACCACAATGACAGAGGAGGGATGAGTGTAAATATTTTCAAAATATCTTCAACCAGATAAGATGAGAAAGTCACAGATATTGCCAATTCTTGTGAATGTGTTGGCTGCATTCATAATGGAAGGAAATGTTAAATTTCTGTTGACCTTAGTGTAAATAAAGGGAGTTTTTTTCCCATCCAGGTTTCTAGAGTCCTCCAGTTTTGTCTCCCTGAATTTTATATCTGCTGACTTCTAAGGAGTCCCCACGCCCCTGGTTAAGAATTTCTGAGGGCTGTGTATAAGAAGTGTGACCGGTGTGCTTATTTACAATGCTCTTCACTGCAGCACTAGGAGAGACTGAGAACAACCTAAATGTTCATTAATAGGAAACTGGACAAGTACGTTTTGGTACATTCTAAAGCATAGCCATAGAAACAATCGAGACTGTTCTCTATGTACCCGTATAGGAGGATCCCCTTTTGAAAAAAGCGAAAGAATAAGGAGAAAGAATCTGCATAGATATTTCTTTATATGGACTATCTCTGGAAGAGTCCATTTGAAAATGGTCACGTTGCTTGCTTCCTAGACAAAGAGAGAGGAGCTGGGTTCAAGAGTAAGAGAGGGCGTTTCCTGCATGTCTTTTTAAATGCTTAAAGTACTGAACTATGTAAATATATGTAACTGTATCACCTATTTATAAATTAAATGTAAAATGTAAATGTCTGTATGCTGGACCTGCTGGGATGCCTCGAGTTGTCTGTCCTTACTCAGTTTCTTTGTGAGAAAAGCATATGGTGCCTTACAAGTGAGTGAGCTAGCCTTGGATCAAGTGACCTTCCTCCTGATGGGCCCAATAGGGGAGCTTCCTGGTCAAGTCTTTTCTGTTGGATACTTTGTATTTGAGACACAGAAGTATCAGTGAGTAGAAGTACAATAAAATCTCAATTGATCTTAGTTTTTATTTTCCTGAGCATTATCCTCCCAAGGAAGGAGGAAAATATAATAAAGTATCCCCCCCATTCCTCCCCAGAATTGTAGATAAGGGAAACATGAGGCTGGACAAGGTTAAGGGCATTCTGATGACTGATCCAGGACTGTTATTCACAGCTGGGCATTTTTACTTCCCTACAGTCTTAAAGCCAAAACTGGCACCTGGTGAGGACTCACGTTTCCTCTGGATAACAGGAAGAAACTAGGATTTCCCAACAACGCAGAGCAGGGCTCAAGGAGGCTCTTTGGGACCAGTGCTTAGGCAGGAGCTCACCAGAATGTTAAAAACAAAACAAAACAAAACAAAAAAAACAGCCGCTCTTGAAGTAGAAATGCAAGGAAGCAGAAGGGCTCTCATGCTCAATTCAGGGAACCCAAGAGTGAAAAGATTTGTAGAGTCAAAGGTTTATCGATTTACATATTGACAGACCTTGGTAACTTCATACATTTTTACCAATGTTACACAGACTCCTTTAACTTTTACTGATTCACTAACTCATATTGCTACTATTTGATGCCTGGGAGTATGGGAATGGATTCCCATATATCTCATGAGGCTGTCCTAGGGGAACTAGACAGCAGGTGGATCTATTCTCAGAAAACCATCCCTAATTTTTGTTTCTTTTTATAGTTTCTATAAATGCACTCTAGTGCATATAGTGTTCTTAGTCTGTGCCAGACACTGTTCTAGGTGATTTGTATGTTTTAACCCATTTAACACTCACATCTACCCATCTCCGTTTTACAGATGAGAAAGCGAGGGAGGAGTTTCAGAGCCTCACCTACCGTCTCAGGGCTAGTACTTGAGAAGCTGGTGTTTGAATCTGGACAGTCTGGCTCCAGAGCCACATGGTTTTGTCTGGCCTCTTAAAGCAACCTGCCTTTGCTGTCAGGGTGTTTCTGCCTGCCTGGTCGTGGGCTGGCCACTGCCTGTCTTCCGGCAGGCTGCCTGGTCCCCCGGCCCCGCCTCTTGTCCTTCTACATTGATCCTAGTAGGAGGTAATGAATACCAAGGGCGGTTCTGACTTTGACCACCTCTGTTCACCTCTGGTCCCCTCCAGCGTCTCACTAACTAACCTCCCACTCTCGTGCCATCACACCTGCACCACACCCAAGGCTAGGGACTGGCTTTAGTGGGTTCTGCGGTCCTCGTGTCTGTGTGGCTGGGGCCTGATCACCCCTCCGCGCTGGGAAGGGCCAGGAAAGGCTGGGGGTGCAGCTCGAGTTCCCCTGGCCTGGCTGTGGCAGCTAGAGGAGCTGAGCGGACCAAAGCCAGGGCTAGCTCGATGGAGAGCCAGCTCACAAACACACTACACACACACACACACACACACACACACACTCACACACACACACAGTTGGAGACAGGGGCTACATCTGCACCCGGGCCTCTGCTGCCCCTGCCTGGCTTGGCTACAATGGCTGTCGTGTGAGGGACACCGTGAAGTCAGAGATAGGCAGGGCCAGGCTGGAGACCCAGGCCCCTCTTCCCTGCCCGTCCTCTCATCCTGCTGTGAGCTCTCTCCTGGCCAGTCCCCCACCCCAGAGAGGCACAGAGTCAGGGGTGGAACAACTTAAGGGCATGTGCCACCCATCCCACTCCATGTGTTACATGCAGGGTCTTCACGTGATGGCCCCTCTCTAAGGGGCCCACACCCAAGAGGAAAACTTCTCCTGGGATGGTCCATGTAGTCAGGAGGCTTATTCTTTGGCACCTCACCTCTCAGGCCTAGGTTCTGCAGCAGATCAGCCAGAGCAAAATTCTAGGAAGAGAGAAACCACAAACAGTGAAAAACAATGGCCAGTCCTACGTCTGCATAATCTACAGGCTCACACAATCTAGGCCTCCCGACCCTGTTTCTCTGCTTTGCGTCTGCCGCATCCCCCACCCCCACCGCTGCACCCCCCCAACCCTTTCCCCACCCAAGCAGCTGCCCCGGTGTTCCTGGAACTCCTCCCCATCCCTGTCACCTGCCTGGGGCCCCAACTCAGGTGGCTGAGTTAAGGAGCTTCCTAGAGACAAGTCTTCAATAGGCTCTACTAATTGCCTCAGGCTTGTCTTCAGCTACCAGACCTGAGAGGGCCTGGTTGCAGGGTGAGGGAGGGAGATGTGTAAGGGTGTGAGGCTGGGGAATGGCAGGAAAGAACAAGGCAGGGAGAGAAAGCACTCTGGGACTTGGCAAACATCGCCCGATACCCTTACGGATGTCTCTGTCTCTCTCTGTCACACACACACACACACACACACACAAGAGCTCCTGAGCAGGGTTGTGGGGAAGCAGCTGGCTGATGGAGGTCCAGTCAGGGCTGGGAGCTCTCTCCAAGGAGAGGAGGCCGCCCCATGAGCCCAGACAGCAGACAGCCCTTCACGCTCGCTAGGCCCTTACTCATCACAAAGCCCTGGAGTTGCAGGCAGAGTGTTTTCCTCTTGTGACTCAAGCAGCTCCAAGTGGTCTCCCATGACAGAGTCCTGACTAGAAGAAAAGGGACTCTCTGACGAGCCAGCTCTCCTCCCCTCCCAGTCACAGGCAAACTGGGCTGAGTTGGTCTCCCTAGTCTTCCTGGCACCACACGCCTCACCACAGAACATCCTGTGGTGGTAACCAGTGCCAGGAAAAGTGAAAGTGTTAGTCACTCATTTGAGTCCGACTGTTTGCAACATGGCTCCTCTGTCCATGGGATTCTCTAGGCAAGAATACTGGAGTGGGTTGCCATTCCCTTCTCCGGGGCATCTTCCCCACCCGGGGATCGAACTTGGGTCTCCTTGCATTGCAGACTAGTTCTTTTACTGTCTGAGCCACTAGGGAAACCCAGTTAGTGCCAGGGAGAACTCCAATTAAGAGGAGGATAGCAATGATCATCACAGCGTCAGCCACCAGAACAGAAGTCCAAACACTTCTGTCCCCTGAATCTTGGTGCTGGAGTTGTCAAGGAAAACACGACACAGTCCAGCCCTGAGTGGCCTTTACTCAGGTGGAGAAAGAGCAAGGGTAGCTTCTGCAGTGGGCCTTGGCCCCTCATGGACCGCAGGTGGCCCTCATGGCGGTGCAGCTGATGCGGGCCGGTTGGCCTGTGTGTGCCCCTCTTGTGTGGAAGCAGAAGGACCCCAGCCCTTCCTTCCTGTTTGAAATAATGAAAGCTGGGGGTTTGCGGGAGGGCCATGGATGTAAATAAAAGCAGACAAAAGGAGCACAAACTGAGCTGCGAACAGGAAAAGATGTTCCCACGTGAGGCGATAAGCCCGGCACAGGCTGCGTGGGCTTTTTCTCTCTTGGGGCGGAAATGTTCTGGGCCCAAGGCCTGTTCTCCAGCCCAGTGAGGGTAGAAAGACTGCACAAGAGGATGCCTTTCCCACCAGATACACTGCCTCTGGATACCTACTCTACAGATATTTGTCTCTCTCACACACACACATGCCCCACTACCACCACCAAGCCCTCTCCTTCCCGTTGTTCTCATACGGAACACTTTTGCCTCCTATGCAGGCCTCCTCTACATCTGCACACTTCTTGTGGTCTGCATATCGTCACTTCCTGCCATGGGCAGAGTCAGGTGCTTCCACTACAAGGAAATGGAGATCTGGAGGCTGAGGGCCTGCTGCCAATCACCCCTGTTCCTTCCTAACAGACCTTCTGTTTTGCTTAGAGCCACCATGTGCCCTGCTTTTCAAATAAAACAGGAGGTATGGTCAGCAGGGCGTGACTTAGTGTTTCCAGATCCCAGAACCCTTCCCATCCCTGCTTCCTCCCCACCTTTTAGTTGTAGGAGGCACCACAGAGTTTGTTTCTCGCAACTCAAGTCCTAACTGCCCCCGGGGGGAAGGTTACCAGGGCCCCAGCTTCCCCAGCAGCAGCTGCGTCCAGGTCCCCCTGATTGCTTACTCTCTCTGAACGGAGAGTCAGGGGCGTCTCCATTTCACTTGCACAGCCTAACAAGTCCTCAGACCACTGGGATTAGACTCCGGGCTGGGGCCCAGGCTGCGGCAGTTTCTCAAGCGCTCCCATGGTGCAGGACACCCCCCTGTTTGCACAAGGCTTCCGCAGGGCAAAGCCAGGATGGGAACCACTGCCCCGGTGGGGTGAAGTGCCCAGGAGAGCCCAGGGTGCTGCAGTCCTGAGGCCCCACCTGCTCAGGTAGTCCAGCGGCCATGGTGGCTGAGGAGGGGCCGGCATGTAAGCTGAGCCCGCCCAGTCCTCCTTCTTCTTCCTCCCCTTCTTTCCAACTCCTCCTCAGCAGAAGGCTTCTCCCCTAAGTTTTCTTGGCCCTACTCCCAGTCCCAGTCCCTCATGGCCCTGGGACCCTACTTCTCCCAGCCCCCTGCCCTGCATAGACCCTCCTCTCTCAACTCTCAGCGTTCTTCCTGCCCCTCCTCTCTGCCCATCCAGTTTCTACCAGTCTTTCAAGACCCTTTGAATACTCCTCCTCCAGGAAGCCTTCCTGAGTGCTCCAGCCCATCCTAGCTCCCATCTTCTCTGGCCTCCTCTTCGCACCTGGAGTCTGTGGTCCTCACCAGGCTCATTTACTGCCTCCTGGTGACTTTTCAAGAGTTGACGCCTTGCCTCCCCAGCCAGTCTGTGAAACCCATGCCTTCCTCTCCCCACCTCGCCCCCTGCCCCCCTGTCCCCACCCAGTCTGATCAAAACCTGGGCGAGGCACTTAGAGAAGCTCTGAATCCAGGGCCCTCGTTGCCCCTCCCAGCTCCACCTTCTCCCCTCCCCACTCCCAAGTTTCAGTGAGGGACCACTCCTAGGAGGGTCCAGAGGGAGTCAGGTTCAATGGGAACACACAAAGATGCAGCTGCGGCCACTGGGATGGATACCCTGGGCAGAGGGCTAGATTACTTCTTAATTTCCTCCCAAATTTAAGTCTCTGAGCCCCCCACACAGCTGAGCTGCCATCCAGCCAACCCGCCTCCTTGCCCCGCCACCACGCTCCGTGCCCCTTCAGGGTGGGCGGCAGCCGGTACGGGAGTCTGAGACCACAGCCAGAGGTCAGTGAGAGGCCAGGATGAGTGTTGGCCTGGTTTGGGGGCTGCCGGCCTGGCCAGCCATGCAGCAGTGGGCAACACTGACAGCAACGGCAAGGCAGAGCTACAGTGCAGGTCTCTGCCGGCCAGCCCCGCGATCCCGCGGCCCCCAGAGCTGTTGTCTCCACCACCTTGACAAGAGTGGAGGAGGCAGCTTCTCCCCGAGAGCCTCAGGGTCACGCTAGGGAACAGGGTGTTACTGTTTCAGAGGCTGACAGGCGATAAACCGCAAGACACCTCACGCACTCAAACCCAGAAATTCACGTACCCAGAGGCTGCAGGATCCACAGAGGCGCCCAGCTGCAAACATACAGGCATGGGGGGCTCACTCACAGACACACAAACAACCAGGAAGGACCCAGGCTGACACAGACACCAGATGCACACAAGTATACACGCTCACACAGGCCCGCAGACAAAGCTGCACGGGGAGACAGACACAGGCCCCATGCCTGCCGTCACCCTGAGACACCGCAGTCCACTCCAGTGGAAGGAAGCCTTTGGCTGGATTGGTATGGTGACTATGGTTTTGCTCCCCGACCACCTCCCTTCCTTTCGTCCACCCAACCTCTCCCAGAGACCACCTGTGGCGGAGCCCGCTAAGCTTCTCCTTCTGGGCCTGCGATGCTCCCTGTCCAGGACTTCTGGGTTTGGGAAATGAAAGACAAGGTCTGAAGCCTGCTCTGGCATATTTGCTGGGGTCTAGAGCCTGCCCTTCCCACAGAGAGGCGGTGCGCAGAGCGGGGAGGCCTCCAGCTCTCCCCAGGCCCAGCCCTGCCAGGCCTCCCAAGTCTGGGCTGAGAGAGCGTGGTCCAGGGTGTCCATCGTCCCCATCAGCCTCTTTGCAGTCCCATCACACCGTCTGCCAGTGGCTCCTCGCGTCAGAGCACCCGCAGGCAGCGTCGCCTCTGGCCTCTGGGATGCAGCTTCCAGGCCAGTTCTCTGAGAGAGGAAAGGAGCCTGGCAGTGGCTTCTCTGGTTTCTGGCCACCCCGTGGACACGTCGGCTGAGCTGAGGGGCCCACCTGGGGAGGCCCAGCCATGCCGGACAGCGGGGTGGGTTTAGCAAGCTGAGTTGGTCAAGGAGGTTCTCACTGAGGGCTGTTCCCAGGTCTGGCCTGTCAGATATCCCCTCAGCTGTGGGGTCTCCCTTTTCCTCCCATCCGCATCACACACGGACAGCACAGTGGAACCCTAGCTCCGCACTCTGTCTACAGCCCTCTGCTCGGGGTAGTCATGAGCTGCCTCCTGCTCATGTAGATCAAGATCACCTCCTCCGAGGGGCCCTCCCTGATCACGGACTGAAGCAGGAACCCCAACCCTTTTCTGTTTGCCTTTCCTCTTAGCACTTTCCTCTACCGCGTCCAGAGTTGTTGTTTACTGGCTCTTTTTGGTCTCTCCCACTAGAACAGAAGCCCCTGGAGGGCAGGGACTTTGGCCTGCTCAGTCCTGGAATCCTCACCTCTCACGAAGTAAACACGCAAAGCACGCAGTAAACATGCTGAAGGGATGTGAGCAGGTGTGTGCACGCACACTGACACACAAGTCCTGGATGACGAACTGGTAACACGCACCACACACGTTTACACATACTACACATGTGTATGCACACACCACACACATGTACACACACCACACGTGCATGCACACATCATGTGTGTACACACTACATGTGTGCACACACAACACATACACGCACGTGCCACACATGCATGCACACAGCACACGTGTTCACGTACCACACATGTGCACACAGGCACCACACACGTGTACATACATGTGTGCACACAGCACACATGTTTACACACACCACATATGTGCACATAGGCACTGCACACGTGCACACACCCCACACATGTGTACACAGGCATCACATATGTGTACAAACACCACACGTGTATGCACACACCACACATCTTTACACACACCACACATGTGTACACAGGCACCACACGTGTACACATACCACACATGTATGCACACAGCACACATCTTTACACACACCGCACATGTGTACACAGGCACCACACGTGTACACACACCACACATGTATGCACACAGCACGCGTCTTTACACATACCACACACATGTACACATGCACCACACACATGTACACAGGCACCACACACGTGTACACACACCACGCACATGTATACAGGCACCACACACACTAACTCTCGGGCAGAGGCACGCGTACTCCCGCGTCTCACTTGGCCCAGCTGCCCTGAGCCCAGGGGAAGTGTTATCACCCACACTCCACAGTGCAGGCAGCCTCCAGCCAGACTCCACTCAGCCCTCCTGCTGCTAACTCAGGCTGACACGCCGGTGGCACGTGGGGCTTCTCGTGGAAGCTGCGGCAAGCCCACTGCCACTGTGGTGGCTGCTAATTGGCTCTGTGTTGAGCCCTGGGTCACCGCTCGGTCAGCCATGGCTGATACCTTCTTCCCACTTGTCTCAGGAAAGGCGCTGCTGTCCCCTCTGCTTAGGCCTCAGACAGCCGCTGAACCGCACATGCCCGGCCACGGGGGACCGGCTGGGCCAGTGAGTCCTGCTGATGGTGGCTCCCGCCCCTCACCCTCCTGAGAGATCGCAGAGATGGCTCAGCGCTCAGGACTGGCCTGGGGGATGTGGTGTGATGACAAGGGTGTGAGGAGCGCCCCAAGCCCAAACATCTGTGCAGGATGACCTGTTCAGTGTCTGAAAAGCCACTGTTAGAGGGACAGACCTCTAGGTCCATCTTTGCTCTCCCTCATCTGTTCAGTTCAGTCACTCAGTTGTGTCCAACTCTGCGACCCCATGGACAGCAGCATGCCAGGATTCCCTGTCCATCACCAAATCCCAGAGCTTGCTCAAACTCATGTCGAGTTGGTGATGCCATCCAACCATCTCATCCTCTGTCATCTCCTCTCCTCCCACCTTTGATCTTTCCCAGCATCAGGGTCTTTCCAAATGAGTCAGTTCTTCTCATCAGGTGGCCAAAGTATTGAAGTTTCAGCTTCAGCATCAGTCCTTTCAATGAATATTCAGGACTCATCTCCTTTAGGATGGACTGGTTGGATCTCCTTGCAGTCCAAGGGACTCTCAAGAGTCTCCTCCAGCACCACAGTTCAAAAGCATCAGTTCTTCTGCACTCAGTGAGGTTCTCCCTCATGGTTTCTCTTAAAATGTACATCCCCTAATGGGAGTGGGTGGGGAGAGGAAGCCCCACAAACTGGAGTACTACAGTCGATCTCTGCTGACATGCATCTGTCAGGGTTCATACAGATGCTCCTGGCACCCCATTTCCAGGAATTTTCCAGGGGTTTTCCAGGGATTGAGTAGAAGCAGTTGCCCAGCCTCTTGCCGTCCCCAGCATTAGGGTTCTGGGGACGATGAAGTGGCTTTTTCTCAGCCAAGGCTGGAAACCTCAGTGGGAGCTAGTTTATGATGCTCCTCTCAATGAGGCAGTGCCCAGGCCATGAGAAAGCTTAAGACTTGGCCTCCTCAAAGGGGTACCTACCTCATGCCCACCTTTCATGCCTCCAGAGCCCAGCTTGGACCCCTTCACACTTTCACCAGGACCCAAAGTCTCCCATCAGTTTGGAATTAGAATACCTCTCACTCTGTAATCCATCCCCAAATCCTGCCTCCTCCAGGAAGGACCCTCCTGCTACTCTGGCCAGATCTTATAACCTTTGTCTACATCCTTGCCCCATCCATCCTACTCAAGGGATTGCAGAACTCTGGGCATATTTGCGTGATAGCATGCCTCTCCTGCCTTTCACCCCCTCAATGCCCCAGCTCAGGGGTTCATGACTGAAAAAAAAAATCCCATCTGGTCATCCACTCCAATGGCCTCTTTTGATAAACTCCATCACTCAGAGAGAGGCAAGATGCTGGGGAAGGACCAAAAGAGGCTCTGGGCAACACTTCCTAGGCCGGTCATGCCCTTGCTCTATGTCTAGAGAGCTGAAAGCCACATTGCCCTTCCTCCTTAGGAGTCAGAAAAGGCTGGAGCCAGCCAAGGTCTTCCTGAGCCAGTATTTGGGTAAAGATTCTGGGCTGCCCCAGAGAAGGAGGTAAGAGGAAGGGAAGGAGTGGAGGAGGGCAAACCCCACCTGGCTAGGCCATGGCTTTGTCCATCTTCTCCAGGCCTTTGGCCTCCAGCAGAGATGATCAGGCTCTGGGAAATGGTCCAGGGCTGCTGGTGGTTCCAGCCCAGAGGGAAGCAAAGTACACCTGGGACTATAGGGTGAGGCGGGTTGGAGAGTTGAAAATCCCAACTTTTAAATGCCAGTGGATGATTAGAGAGAAAAAGAAAGTAAATAGAATAGAAATTACACTTCCAGCTGGATTACCCTCTGAGATTACTGAGCTGGAAAAGGCCTCCAGGACCATAAAATAGATGACCCTGTAGATCAATATTCTCTTCCAGCGTTTTCAAACTGGAATTAAGAGAAAGTGTGTGTGTGTGTACATGTGTGTCTATGTGTGTGTTGGAGGGGCAGAGATATTAGGCACCTAATACCTCTTGTGAGGTAAGACTTCCTTGGTACAAGTGTCAACTACAAATTGGTATTTGCCATGGGTGCTTGCCATCTACCTCTGTGAAGGTTAAATCATGTGTTGCTGCTGACCTTCAACACCTCCTGAGAGGAGTTCATGGTGGAGAGCTGAAATGAGACACTCTGTTCTCCAGGAAAACCTGCAGAACAGATCTTTGGATAGATATTCTCAGGACTGATATTATGAGCCCAAACCGTGTGTCTTCTCATATCTAGATAAGCTCTAAAATCCATCATGGTGACACTGTTTCTTGTGGCTAGCGAAGGCTTCACGAGACTAGCAGAAATCTGGAAAAATAAATGCTTGATTGCACATATTCCACCTTTGCCAAAAATCACATATATATACCTGTGAGACTGTCAAGACTAGCACCATGACAGGCGCCCTGAACTAGGAGTAAGTTTCAGTTTCTCCCGAGGGTAGGGTAATTATCTGCCCTCAACAGGACACCAGAGACCAGCTAATCAGTACGCACCCAGTAAACCTCCGAGATGGTCCCCTGGAAAGTCCCGCGCGCGCGCAAAAGTTTGTACCAATAAAATTGCTTTGCAAACATGTAACCAATCCGCTTGCGCCCACTACCTACTGCTTATGTTTGAAATCGAGCACCTTATAAATGTGCGTGGAAACTGGGGCTGGGGCTCTCTGACTTTGCACAACTGCATTGTTTGCAGCAGGGGCCCCTGGCTCGAGTCTGCAATAAATTTCCCTTCCTTTGCATGTTGCATCGTACTGGAGGTCTTCTCTTTTCCTGCTGGGGGATTCGGACATCGGGTATAACAATACCGACTTTCCCCCCACCCCCTACCTCTTTGGAGCAGTTTCCCAGATCTATCTAAGGTGCTATCTCCTGGACTGCAGTCCTTATTTTGCCTGAAATAAAGAAACTTGTAACTCTCACGTTATGATTTTTTTTTTTTAAGTCAGCACAAGTATCCTTGCTTATTGAACCATTAAACAGGATGAAACTGGTTGTTCTCCTTTGGGGCTTTTCTGAGCCTTAATGTATTGATGGGCAGCAGGACTCCCCAGGAGAAGGGTGGGGCAGGAAGACTAAAGAGGACTCAGTATTCTGAGGGACCACGGGAGCTCTTTGTTCTGGAAGTACCAATGAACATCTCTCGAGGAAACATCGTTTGGGAAACAATGCTGAATTGATCTGTGGGACAAATACCTTGTTCTCTTATTCCCAGTGACACGTAAATCCTACTCTCTTAAATTATTGGCAGACAATTTTATTGAACTGAAAACTCAACATTTCTCCTCCTAAAGACTCCTGAGCCATATAATCTGTCATGGGTCACTGGGGCAACTGACAGAGTTGCCCTAAAACTCCTCTCCAGGAGTGATTTTTTTTTCATAGAGTGACCAACTCATCCTATTTTTAAATAAGATGAAATCCCTCAGTCCTGAGCAAACCAGACCATTGGTCTCCCAATTTCTTAACAGATATTGAAATAGCAGGGATTGGCTCCAAGGAGATTGGCAGGCGGGGCATCATGAAAGGTACTGTTTTAACTGTTTTAGATGTTGCAGGAAAGAGTGTGGGGCATGAGAGGATGGTCACTTCCCAGGTCTCAGATGAGTCCCTAGGACTAGGTTCTTGGCTTTGCACGGGAAAGAATTCAAGAACAAGCCATAGTAAAGAGAAAGAAGGTTTATTTGGGGGAGATACACATTCTGCAGACAGAATGGGGGCCATCTCAGAAGATGAAAGAGGCCTGGAAACATGAGGTGGTTAGTTTTTATCGGCTGGGTGATTTCATAGGCTAATGAGTGAGATGATTTGTTATTGCTGTGGTTTGGTCACTCAGTGGTGTCTGACTCTCTGAAACCCCGAGGATTGCAGCACACCAGACTCCCCTGTCCTTCACTATCTCCTGGCGTTGGCTCAAATTCATGTCCATTGAGTCAGTAGTGCTACCCAACCATCTCATCCTCTGCTGCCCTCTTCTCCTTTTGCTTTCAATCTTTCCCAGCATCAGGGTCTTTTCCAATGAGTTGGATCTTTGTATCATGTGGCCAAAGTATTGGAGTTCCAGCTTCAGCATCAGTCCTTCCAATAAATATTCAGGGTTGATTTCATTCAGGATTGACTGATTCAATCTCCTTGGTGTCCAAGGGACCCTCAAGAGTCTTCTCCAATACCACAGTTTCAAAGCAACAATTCTTTGGCACTCAGCCTTCTTTATGGTCCAACTGTCACATCTGTACATGACTACTGGAAAAACCATAGCTTTAACTAGAGGGACCTTCATCAGCAAAGTGATGTCTCTGCATTTTAATATGCTGTCTAGATTGTTCATAGCTTTTCTTCCAAGAAGCAAGCATCTTTTAATTTCATGACTGCAGTCAATGTCTGCAGTGATTTTGGAGCCCAAGACAATGAAATCTGTCACTGCTTCTGTTGCCCACCAAAATCTTGGCTTTCTTTGCCCACAGAAGCTGAATAAAAAAACAAAGAAAGTTTGAAGGAAATAGAAAGGTGCCTTTAATCCTCAGCCGGTGGAGGAGGGGAACACAGTAGGCTCATGCCTCAAGGACTGTGGGCCCCCTTTCCATAAGGAGTCTAGGGGCTTTATATAAGATGAGGGCTAGCAGTCCGGGGTCTGATGAGGAACGAAGGTGTAAGGATCTGGTATTCTTCCTATTGCATTGTTTCCAACACAGTCATAGGCTGGAGTCAGTAACTCAGTAATTGAGTCTGGCAGTCTGGTGGCCCTGCAGTCTTCTCTTTGTAATTCAAACAGAGAAAAACAAAGAGTGGTGATCTGTGAAAAGACTGCTATAAAGGTAAGCACCAGATACAGGGTGTGGTTAGCATAGAGTCAAAGGATAATAGGTGCAAAAGGTGGTTCATTCAGAGTTAGGGGCAGAAAAGCAAATTTAGTAACAGACTAGAGATTAGGAACAAGTGAAAACTAGGAATGTTCAGAAAAAACAAACCCTGGTAGAGGACTGGGACAAACTGGGAAGTAGGAGTGAAACCACTGGCTTTACATGTGACAGACTTCCTAGAAGAAGTTCAGCTCACAGCCCTCCTTCCACATACACTTATTTCTGGGGTTCCTCTTGTACCACAGTATCAGGAAAGGTACCAGCTGCTGCAAAGTCGAATGATAAAGCTGGGAATTCTATAAGTATTTGAGCAGCTATCATGATCCATGTTTGATCCCTGGGTTGGGAAGATCCCCTGGGGAAGGGAATGGCAACCCACTCCAGTATTCTTGCCTGGGAAATTTCATGGACAGAGGCGCCTGGCAGGCTACAATCCAGGGCATCACAAAGAGTTGGACACGACTGAGTGACTAACACTTCACTTCACTTCACGACCGAGAGCATGTACCAAGTGCTCCTAACCCACGGAGAATCTGGCCCGTCTGGTAGAATGGAAAAGGCTTGGAGTCAGAGAGAATTGGTTCAAACCCCATCTTGGCCCCTGACTTCTGGAGTCTCAACCTCTGTTAGATTTTTCTTATCGGGGATTTTGTGGTCAGGGGATGCGATGCTGCTTCTCTTCCTCTGTGATTCCTGTATGCAGCAGACTGCAGGGAGAGTCCAGGTGCCAGGAGAAGGAACCAACCTGCCCTGATGCCTGCCAAGAGGATAGGTTTCAAAAGTGGCAATGTGCTTTGGGAAATTGGATGCTTCTTGGGAATCTCAGGAGCTGTTAGGAGACTGGATGCAAAGGAGCAAAGACCCTCATGGGAAAATCTCAGATCTCAGCAGATACCTGGAGCTGCCCTTACCCACAGCCCCCTGGCCCTCAGACACAAGCGTGGGAAAACAAGAGGAGGAAGGATGAGAGGTCAGTCAGTCTAAACTGAAACCTGAAATCACTTTCTCCTGTAGGCGGCTCGATTAAAAGTGGAGGGTTGAGACAGAAATTATGCTTAGTTGTAGGAAAATAGGTGCATTTTGAACCCCTGAGTCTGTAGTCTCTAAAAAATGGACCCATTACGCAGGACATGCTTTCACATATGTCCTTCTGCACTGGTGTACACAGACCAGAGACCACCATTGCTCTCACACACGGCAAACATCTATCCAGTGTGTGCTGCTAAAGGTCTAACAGCCAGCTTTCTGGGAAATACAAATAACAACAATGTGATTGGTACCTGTGGCTGATTTCTGTGCTGTAAATACTCCCACCGTGGTAATTTACAGCTATCAATGCCATATCACTGAACAGTTAGAAAAATATGCACAATTAACTCTTTGTGAACTAGTGCGGGCCAGCTCCAGCACAACGGGCAAAGTTCCATTTGTACACCTATGCACCCACTCAGAGGTACCTAGATGTGCAGGATTGCTTAGGTTCCTTTGAGAATTGAAATGTTAATTCTGTACATACACTAATATAGAAACATGCATAAAGATACAATCTCAAATACATGCCCTTGTAGATGAATTTAGTTACTTAGAACATATACAAATATGTAAATATATACAACTCTACATATAGATCAATACAAGCCAAAACATGCATATAAACACATATAAACACCCTCGTGCCTAGGAAGAGGGAGTAAACCAACCTGATTTTCTGGGGTAGTTGGCTTGACCTAAGGCCCCCCTTTCAGAACCGCGTCAGATCAAGGCAGAAGAGACTTGAAAGGCAGACTGTGTACAATCATCCACTCTTGCTTCTTTGGACACCTGACCCCTTCTGAATTGTTCCTGGTGAACCTACAGGTGTGGAAGAGCTCTTGCCTTCCAGCTACCAGCCTCAGAGTCCCACCTCCACCCTTAGTAAGGCAGTCCCTCACCCCTCTCTCTTCCCCGGTAAGAAGCCAAATCCAGCCTGTCTCTGCTCTCATCGTAGAACAACAAAGGACAAGGTCAGCATGATCCCCAACCTAACTTCAATCCCTTCCCATGACTTCTGTCCTGCTCCTCCTCACTTCTTGTTCATCTCTTGCCTGAGTCATTGCCCCAGCTTTCTGAGTATCTTCCTGCTCCAGGCTCTTCCCTCCCATTTATCCTGCTATAAGGAACCTGCCAGAGTAATTATCCTAAAGCACAGTGCTGAGGTCACACATGCCGTGATAACTTCCCAATGCAGGACACATCAGGGCTCGATCCCTCTGAGGCCCCCTGACCACTTATCCCGCACCCACTTCCCCAGTTCACAATTTCACTTCTATTTTCTCCAAACGTCTTCCTCTCCCCAGTTTGTTCTGCAAAGCGTCTCTGCTGCAGAATCTGCTCGCTTCCGTCTTTAGTTCACAGTAGTCTTTACTACCTCTCCTATTTGTGGTAAGAGTGCTTATAGTTCATAAGTACTCTTAAAACCATTCATGGACCTCCTGTTATATGCCTGATACTGAGGTTAGCCCAAGAAATACAGTGCTGAGTGAAAACACATGTGGTTGTGCTTTCATGAACCAGGTCAACATACCCTTTTGAGTATCTTGGATCCTCAACCCCCCTGCTCCAAAACCATAAGCGGATTTGGGAGGGAGGATATTTTTCCACTATTTTACCTGACCCCTCCCCCACTCCTCAGGAAATATGGCCTCCCTGGAGTCATGGGGATTAAATAGAGAAGACAGAATGAAACTGGCTTGCAGATTCTTAGAGGACTTTACCAATCTTGTGAGCATCACAGGAGCAGCTGCTGGGGCATTGCAAGGCCAGTACAAGGGGCACTAAACCTTTATAAAGCTATATAGTCGTTAACACTTGTCTGCATTGCAACATCTTTATTTCCTTCCCATTACAGTAACTACCCACATCCATTTTAAGCAACATCTTTTATTTGTGTGAGCCTAGGCTAATTACTTTGATTTCACAGTTTCCTCATTTGTAATATGTGGTTAGAAATCTGATATTTTCATGGGGTTGTTGGAATGATCAAATGAGATAAAGATACATAAAATAACTTTATAGAACTTTAAAGTACAACACAAATGTATAGTCATTTATTCAACACAGTTTTCTTCTTTAAATCAATCATATTTCATAAATAGGTACTTAACACCTTTGAAATATTCTGGCCCAGATGGCTAGGAGACAGGATATAGAATAGCACAGTGCTAGCGGTAAAGAATCTTTCTGCCAACACAGGAGATGTAAGAGATGCAGGTTCAATCCCTGGGCCGGGAAGATCCCCTGGAGGAGGGCATGGCAACCCACTGCAGTATTCTTGCCTGGAGAATCCCATGGACGGAGGAGTCTGGTGGGCTACAGTTCATCAGGTTGCAAAGGGTTGGACATGACTGAAGCAACTTAACATTCATGCACATGCAGTAGAAATGTGAGTCACATATGTAATATTTAAAATTTCTAGTAACTATATTTAAAAAAGATAAAACAGACTGGCAAAATTTATTTTAATATCATTTTAATTCACTATCTCCAAATAATATCAACATGTCACTTGTGTAAAAATTACAGGAGATACTTTTATATTGTCTTGGTATTAATCTTAGCTGTCCTGTATTTTACACTCACAGTGCATCTCATTTGGACTAGCCACATTTCAAGTGCTTAATAGTCACATGTGGCTACTCTGTTGGACAGCAGACAGTAATTAGCAAGGCCAATAAAAATTAGTTAAGATCTATGCAGTACTTTATGATTTTCACAACCCTTTTGATACATAAATCCCGTGTAAGTCTGAGTAGGTGGCTGTTTAACATCTCCATTTCATAGATGAAAAGAATCAGCAATTCTGTGTACTTTGCTCGAGGTCATCCACTAGCAAATGGTGAACTCAACTCTTATCTTCAATCATTTCTTGTGCTTCCTTTTCTAACAAGAAATACAGAGGGAAATTTTAATATCATCATATACATAGATCCAAAGGCTCATTGTACCAAGGCATGAAAAGGAACAGTTCTTTCAAAATCTATCTACAATTTCCTCTTCAAAAATCCTGCCAGTTTAATCTCACCAGAATATTTTACTTCCATTATCCTAAAAATGTGTGCTTTGGATAAACACTTTCCAGGTCTGAAGTACTATGGATGTAAATGATACAGGTGGGCTTAAAAAAATCCTACCTGTCTCTCAGATACTCTCTATGATGTAGGGGTCTACTTTTAATTACTCTTAGGGGTTAAACTGAAGTGTTTCAGAGTACAAGATAGGTAAGAAGTGAAAAGACTCCTCTTTTCTAGTTTTTTTTTTTCACTGTTTAATGGATTTATTTATTTTTTCCATTTATTTTTATTAGTTGGAGGCTAATTACTTTACAATATTGTAGTGGTTTTTGCCATACATTGACATGAATCAGCCATGGATTTACATGTGTTCCCCAAACTGAACCCCCCTCCCACCTCCCTCTCCATCCCATCCCTCTGGGTCTTCCCAGTGCACCACCCGGAGCACTTGTTTCATGCATCCAACCTGGGCTGGTGATCTGTTTCACCCTTGATAATATACATGTTTCGATGCTGTTCTCTCTAAACATCTTTTCTAGTTTAAAAAGCACATATGCCCCAAATGTTCAAAGCATAAACAGATCCAGTTGGCTGTCAGGGGAAGAGGCGCCTAGTGCTGGCTTTCTTTTATAAGATCGGCAGGCATGTCCGGGAGATGGGGGTGGGGAATTTGGGATAGGTTAGCTTGAGAACTGCCCTGCGAAGTCCCTCTCCCTAGACTGATGTTCTTGAAGAGATGCCAATGGCTGCTGACTGCCCTCCTAGCCCAGGTTGCTTTCCAGAACCGCCTGGAGATGCCCACGGAGGCGCGCAGGTGCCCCGGCTTGACTCCCAGACCGGACTAGTATTGTCCCCTTCCGACCTCCCTTTCCCTGTCCCCATCCCTATAAAGAATGAGAGCTCATTCTAAATTCTAAAGATCTAAATGTAAGACCAGAAACTATAAAACTCCTAGAGGAGAACATAGGCAAAACACTCTCCGACATAAATCACAGCAAGATCTTCTATGACCCACCTCCCAGAATATTGGAAATAAAAGCAAAAATAAACAAATGGGACCTAATGAAAATTAAAAGCTTTTGCACAACAAAGGAAACTATAAGTAAGGTGAAAAGACAGCCCTCAGATTGGGAGAAAATAATAACAAATGAGGAAACAGACAAAGGATTAATCTCAAAAATATACAAGCAACTCCTGAAGCTCAATTCCAGAAAAATAAACAACCCAATCAAAAAATGGGCCAAAGAACTAAACAGACATCTCTCCAAAGAAGACATACAGATGGCTAACAAACACATGAAAAGATGCTCAACATCACTCATCATCAGAGAAATGCAAATCAAAACCACAATGAGGTACCATTACACGCCAGTCAGGATGGCTGCTATCCAAAAGTCTACAAGCAATAAATGCTGGAGAGGGTGTGGAGAAAAGGGAACCCTCTTACACTGTTGGTGGGAATGCAAACTAGTACAGCCACTATGGAGAACAGTGTGGAGATTTCTTAAAAAACTGGAAATAGAACTGCCATATGACCCAGCAATACCACTTCTGGGCACACACACTGAGGAATCCAGATCTGAAAGAGACACATGCACCCCAATGTTCATCGCAGCACTGTTTATAATAGCCAGGACATGGAAGCAACCTAGATGCCCATCAGCAGACGAATGGATAAGGAAGCTGTGGTACATATACACCATGGAATATTACTCAGCCGTTAAAAAGAATTCATTTGAATCAGTTCTAATGAGATGGATGAAACTGGAGCCCATTATACAGAGTGAAGTAAGCCAGAAAGATAAAGAACATTACAGTATACTAACACATATATACAGAATTTAGATAGATGGTGGCGATAACCCTATATGCAAAACAGAAAAAGAGACACAGAAGTACAGAACAGACTTTTGAACTCTGGGGGAGAACGTGAGGGTGGGATGTTTTGAAAGAACAGCATGTATATTATCTATGGTGAAACAGACCACCAGCCCAGGTGGGATGCATGAGTCAAGTGTTCGGGCCTGGTGCACTGGGAGGACCCTGAGGAGTCGGGTGGAGAGGGAGGTGGAAGGGGTGATCGGGATGGGGAATACGTGTAACTATATGGCTGATTCATGTCAATGTATGACAAAACCCACTGAAATGTTGTGAAGTGATTGGCCTCCAACTAATAAAATAATATTTAAAAAATAAAAATAAAAAAAAAAGAATGAGAGCTCAGTGGTGGCTGGAAGGTAACAAAAGGCTTCTAAAACCTGTCAACAACAAATAATCAGTCGATCTAAGAAAGAAATGGAAAATTTTACTCGAGCCAAATTTGCCGATTATAACTCAAGAAGAGCATCTCAGAAAGCTCTAAGAATTGTTTCACCTGTTAGAAGTCGAAGCACAGTAATACAAATTTTTTGAAAGACAGCTGTACATTAAATATTATTGACAGTTTACAGAATCCATATCTAAGTGCCATGTGACCCTCTATCAAGAATGAGTGTTCTTTAAGAAGTCGTCTTACTGACGCCAGAATTTTGCTCTTTATGGTTAAGCAGGTATTTCTGCCGAAGGGGAGGTTCACAGAGGCTTGGTCCATGCCTAACGCAGATACGCAATGCACAATAGGTGGGGGAAGAGGAGGCCAAAGGGCAGATAAAACCTTGAAAGTTTACATTTTTCTTGCCAAAAAAAAATACGAGTTTTATTTTACAAACCAAATCTGCTAGTTTGCCTGGCATACTACAGCCTCCAAATAGCCTCCACAAAGAACCCAACTTTCTCTGTAAGACAGTAAAAACTGAACTAAGCTCCCTTCTCGGCTTACAAGGACAACCTGGAGAGCTTTCTCGGTTTCCAGCCCGCTTCTAGTTACTCTAGGTTACGAATATTCACACAAGCGAAGTGTAAAGTCTGCGTGGGTACTCATGGGCGCACGGTGTGACTCTGCCATCGCCGGGCATGTGTTGGGTTGACCAGTGCGATAATTCTTTAAAACCTCCAGTGATCCCCGGTCCCATATCGCGAGGCTCTGCCCCCGACCTGCGTCACGGTCTGTTTCACCTAGTCTACGTGGCGCCCAAGCCTTGCGCATGCGCGAGGCGGAGCTGCCATCAACTTCCGGGCAGAGAGGGGCGAGCGAGGCAGTGACGGGTCTGGCCTGAACACCCCTTTCGGGCTCCTCCACTTGGGATCCCGTATCCGTCTCCAGAAGCAGGGCCCAGGAGGTGGGGAGGAGGCCTGCAGGAGCCGCCGCGGACTGCACTTACCCAGCCGGGCGCGCCAGCCAGACGGGCCGCTCCGGGGCTGGGGGCGGGCCGCGGCGCCACGCCCCACGCACGCGCACGGCGAGTCAGCTGGACCGCACCGGTGTTCACGTGACGCGGGGCGGTGCCTTGCGGACTGGAGGGAGGGGATCGCAGCCGGGAGGGCAGCGAGCGGCGGGATCAGCGGTGGCGGCAGCTGCAGCATGGTTACGCTGTACGGGGGCGTAGAGGGGTGAGTGCGGTCCGGAGCTGGGAGGCCGGGAGGGGCGTCCTGGGCCACTCTCTGGCACGACGAGAGCGGGTGAAAGGAAGGCCGTAGCCGGGCCCGCAGGCTGGTGACCTCCCGCCTCAGTGAGGGTTCGGCCACCTGGGCTTTGGGGCCTTGAGGAGGAGTGTGTGCAGGCGCAGCGGTGCCCTTGGGTGCGCGGTCGTGTACTGTGCAGGCACTGTTTGCCACGGCCACACCCCGGGGTCCCTACTTTGTGTTTTGTGGCGGAAACACGCCCCTTTCTCCCACGAAAGACCCACTCCATCCGAGTTCTGCTGGAGCAGCTCTCTGCCCCCCCCCCCCCCATTCCTGCTCCCGAGAGTTTTGCAGAACAGGTGTCAGGTGTGAAGTTGCTGGACTGGGGGTGGGGAGCGGGAGTGTGGTGGAATCCGGAACTGAGCTTTGCCAGAAGGTATCTGGGATTTAAGGGACATCACAGGTGGCGCAGTGGTGAATCCGCTTGCTGCTGCAGAAGAAGCATTGGATCCCTGAGTTGGGAAGATTCCCTGGAGGAGGAAATGGCAGTCCACTCCAGTATTCTTGCTTGCAGAATCCCATGGACAGAGGAGCCTGGTGGGCTACAGTCCCTAGGGTTGCAACGAGTCAGAAGCGACTGAGCGCGGGGACACAGACAGACACACGACCTAAAGCTGGGGTGGTGAGAGTGTAGCCTGTCCTGATGTCTGAAACCCCTCCATTTTTTTCTTTTTTTTTTTTTTAATTCTCTCCGTTCTTATTGGCACTTAAGGCTCCTCACCCTAGATCCAGCCCTCTTGTTCTTGCATATTTCCTGCTGGGAAGCTTGTCTGCCAGACTTTTTGTAATAACTTTTCTCCTCCTTATCACCATGGGCAAGACTCTTGCCCTGTCTGGGCTTCAGTTACCACATGTGTGAAGTGAGAAGAGCGATGAATAGAATGATCGCCAAAGTTCCCTGCCCGTGACAACATTCTATGATCTGGGTGTGTCAAATCAGAGTAGAGAGTGGCTTTTGTCTGAGCTAGAGCATTTTTTAATCTGAGCTTGGACGACGACTACAGCAGTCACATCTCACTGCAGACACATACATGGACCCCAGAGTCTTTTCTTTCACATGCATGGTTATGATCGGTCTCTCCTGCCCTGTATCTATTGCAGTTTTTTAAACTAAGTACAGAAGTTTGTGTTCATACTGGTCATATTCATGTGTAACATATAAACTTTTTTTCCAGTTCTTTGGGGACAGTGTACCACCTCATGCATTAACTACCCCTTGAAACTTCTTGTCATCTTTGAGTTTGATCAGCAGGTCTTCAGTGTCCTCTTCTGATAGTCCTAAAAGTACTGATTAATAAAGAAACATACATCACACCACCACAGACCTCCCTCCAAACTACCGTGTCCCCGCATTTGACCATTTAGTTGCTTAAGCAGGTATTAACTCTCCCTCCCATCTGGTCAGTGTCTCTCACAAGGGTGCCTTAAAGACCTTGGCAGCTGAAGCTGCTAAAGGCAACTTGTAGCTATTGTGAGAGAAGTAGAGACATGCAGTTCCTTTTATCTACCTGTGCTGGGTGTGAGGGTAAATAAATGATCCAGAGCTTGACCCCATGGAACTTGGAGTCTAGTGAGAGGCAGACAGGAAAACAGCTTAACACACTTTTAATACAGAGGAGTCCGGGGTGAGTGGGGTGGGGAACAGTGACACGTTTGAACTAATGGCGCTGTGGTGGCTGGCCACACATCAGAGGTTTCAAGGGCAAAGGGTCTTGGAGAAAAAGTAAGATGCCCCCTAGGGAAGCTGAATGGGAACTGCATTTCGGAAGTCCAAGAGAATAGCAATCACCCAGCCACAGGAAGGTTTGGGAGTGGTAACTGGGTTTGTTAAAACTATCTCCCTCGCACTGGGCTCTGCCTGTGACAAGGACTGCACAGGTTTAGCTCTATCTGCAGGTTTTTGAGTTAAGACTGAGTGCCCCCTTGTGTTCTCTAGGGGAGGCACACGATCCAAGGTCCTTTTACTCTCAGAGGATGGGAAGATCCTGGCAGAAGCGGATGGACTCAGCACAAACCACTGGGTAAAGGCCACACTGAGGGGACGAGTAGGCTTGATTGTGGTTTTATCCTCTGTAACTCCTGTTAAGGTGGTGGCTGGGGGCTCACTTAGCAGCCTTTGGGGCAACACAGGTCATGCACGCCTTTGTAACTCCTCCTTCCCTTGATTGGGGCCAGCTGATCGGGACAGACAAGTGCGTGGAGAGGATCAACGAGATGGTGAACAGGGCCAAACGGAAAGCAGGGGTGGATCCTCTGGTTCCTCTCCGAAGCTTGGTGAGTCTGGGTAGCGCTTGGGAATTAGGTCACAGCAACCCTGAGACAGTGAGTTTGAACTGGAAGAGCCTGGTGACTGCAGAGGGAAAGACACATACATTCTTGTGGCTGCATTGTCACCTACAAGCCACAGGATTGGAAGAGCAGAGGGCTTTGGAGAGCCTTGAGGCCTTGATTTGAATGCCAGCTTTGTCACTCAACATCTGGGTGACCCTCGGCACGTTACTTGTCTAAGCCTCAGTTTCCTCATTTGGGAAATGCAGATAACAGTAGCTACCTCAGTTGCTGGGAAAGTAAAATGACATGATACATCCAAAGAGGTTCGCACAGAGCCTGACGCATGAGCGCTGGTTAAATATTAGCTCGTATTCCTGGCTCAGAGCTTACTCTAAGGTCGCTGAAGCTCTGGCTTCTCCCTGGACGTGTTCGTGAGATGTCCTGCAGGCATGGCCAAACCCCATGCATTCCAAACCAAGCTCCTCTCTCCTCCACTTGCTCCTCTGCCTGGTTTTTCTAAGGGCACTGTGTCCTTCCCAGCTCCAAACCTGGCAGTGTTGACTCCCTTGTCTTGTCCATGCTCCGACCCGGTTCTTGCAGCCTCAGCCTTCTGCTGAGACTCTGTGGGGTGGAAGGAGGACTGGGCTGCATGAACAGGGAAGGCCCAGCTGTAGAAAGCAGGGGCAGTCATCAGGAGGGGAGGGGGTTGAGAAAGGAGCTGGGTCTGGGCCTCTGCTTGCTCGCTCACCTCCCGCGTGGCCTAGGGCCTATCCCTGAGCGGTGGGGATCAGGAGGACGCGGTGAGGATGCTGTTGGAGGAGCTGAGGGACCGATTTCCCTACCTGAGTGAAAGCTACTTAATCACCACCGATGCCGCCGGCTCCATCGCCACAGCTACGCCGGATGGTGAGGAGGTGGAGGGAGGGGTGAGGTTGAGAACCGGTTTTCTTGGGGAAGCCCCTTAGGTTTAGCTGGCAGAACTTGACTTGCAAATGTCTGGGGAGCAGCCTCCACCATGGCCCCCACTCCTTTCATTAGCAGAAACTTGTTAGAGCAATGACTGGGCAGAGGAGGGAGGGCAAGAAGGGTGTCTTCATAGGAAGTGAGAAAGGAGTCAAACACGGGAGTCCACTGCAGAGGAGGATTGGGCCGTGCAGTGATGAAGCTGACTGGGGGCAGCGACCAGTGCTGAAAAGACACTGGGAGGAACTCTATGTTGGGAATGTAAAAGCTATGGCATCATGAGATGGCCTATTTTGCCAGCTGTACCATCTTGGAGAAGTTACGGAACTCTCTGAATTCAATTTCCTCATCTGAAAAATGGGGATAATTGTCTTCTTAAGGTGGTTTAGGGTCTTGAATGAGTAGCGTCGTGTGAACGGGGTCTCACACAACCCCTGGCACGGCAGGGACTCGGTAAAGCAGGTGGTCACTTGAAGGCTGGCTGGGCAAGGAGACGCAGACTCGGGTTCCTCTTTGGAGAAGGGCTCTCTGTGACTGGAGTTCTTTTGAGACCCAGGCCCTCCACCTTGAGGCAGGAAACTAGCTTGGCTGGGTTTTCTTTACAAAGCTGGGTGGTGATCCCTTTGCTTGGGGCTGGTCTCTGTCCTTTCTCTCCTCAGTCGGAAGCTGGGAGCTCTGTGCGGAGCCTCGGCCACGCTGAGCCTCCTGTGCCCTTTCCAGGTGGGATCGTGCTCATCTCTGGGACGGGCTCCAACTGCAGGCTCATCAACCCTGACGGCTCTGAGAGCGGCTGTGGTGGCTGGGGCCACATGATGGGAGATGAGGGCTCAGGTGAGCTCACGCCGACTGGGCCTGTCCCAGGGTCCTGGACCTTCCCTCTCTGCAGCTCTCCATCTTCCTCTCCCCTCAGCCTGAAGACCCCTGGGGACTCTTGGGGGGACAGCGCCTGAATCTGAGCACAGGGTAATGACTAAGAGTTCGTTCAGAGATGCAGTTGCTGGGTGAGTGGCAGGCCCTGCTCTTCAGCAGTAACTTGCACCCTGGACTCAGATTCATGCCTCAGCATCATAGCTGTTGCTTACCTCTGTTGACCTTTGGAGGGAACTGACACTATGAAGGTGAAGGCCATGGATGTCAGGAGATGCATGCTAGTCTGCTAGTGGGAAAAGGGTATAGAAACTCCTCCCACCATCACTTCTTTATAGGTAGCAGGTGTAACGTTTTCATGAAGGCTGTTATGGTCTGGTTCCTGGCAGTGATGACAGTGGTTTGAGGGGCAGCTGGCTGACCCAGCCTTTATTTGGGGATGGGAGTGGAAGTGACACAGCTTCACTTGTTCTGTCTCCTCCTCCAGCTTTCCCTTATGTGGATCAGGTACAGTTTAATTAAAGGACCCCAGACTGGGAATCGGGGCACCTAATTCTCTGTAATACCCAACCCTGTCTAGACCTGAATTTCCTTCCCTGTGAATTTGGGGAGATTGCCCTATCTTCTTAGTCCTCTCTGCTCTCTGCAGCCTACTGGATTGCACACCAAGCAGTGAAAATAGTGTTTGACTCCATTGACAACCTAGAGGCGGCTCCTCATGACATTGGCTGTGTCAAACAGGCCATGTTCAACTATTTCCAGGTACTTGCACCCAGTAAACATGCCCGTGTGAATAGGACAGTGGGAGACTGAGCAGGAGTGGGTTCGGGAGAGGGACTGGGTGGGCCAGGGGAAGTCAGGGTGAATTGTGGGTCAGAGCTGGAGGATGGAGAAGTCGTCAGTGGGGACAGAATTCAGAATGAGGTGGGTGCTGCTTTCCCCGAGTGTCAGGCATGAGAGGTGGGGCCAAACTAGACTTCATCCTTGGGCAGCTAGACTCTGTGGGGAGGTGAAGGCAGATGCCATTTTAGGCTGGAAGGAGAGGTGCAGGGTGAGATTGGGAGCCAGTGCACACAGACCCAGGGGCAGCAGATTCGGTCTGCCCAGGTACGCTGGACTATGAGCCACCTCTGGCCTGTATGGTCAGGGAGGAGAGTGGTTAAAGAGGTGGGCAGGAAGAGTCCTTGGGAAGGTGCAGCCTCCCACCCAGGGTGGCAGGGATTGACTGTCCTAGTCTAGGCTGTGCTCATTTGCAGTGGGTTAGGACACAGCTGCCTTTAGCTACACTAGAGGTGGATGTGGGGAGGAGAGAAGGGAAATCAATTTATTTGATAGGCATCTCTCTGGCTGAGGGCCCTGTGAGCAAGCAGGGGTCTCACCTGACTCAGCAGATTGGTTCTGAACTCCACTAATATGTCTGCTCCTCCTTCTCTTATCCTTTAGTCATTAAGGTTACAAAGATTAATTGACAGGGTGTGTGACATGCTTAACATGCTCAAATTTTAGCACCCTCCCCACACTTCATTTTAGTAATGTTGTCTACGGAGTCCCTCGTTCTTTGGGACCTTCAGAGGCGTCACAGGTGTGTAAGTTTGTTGTGGTAGAAGATGGACCTGTGGTGAAATAAACGTGTGGGGAAAACAAGTCAGTTTCTTTTCGATCTACCCTGTGACCTCTAAGGGAGAGGTGCGGTGAGCAGTAGTCGTTAGCACCTGAGGAAACTGCAGAGCACGCTTTGGTGAGACCAGACTGCTCTGCGTTGTGTTCCAGCGACCCCTAAAGAGCAGTAGATGCCATGCTGGGGAAAACAGAGAACTTTTCTCAAACGACGCATCTTAAATCCTTGTGCTCTCTCAAGCTTAAACAAATATTACTCCAGCTTTTCTAACAGCAGAAACAGCAGGAAGGCCACCTGGGTGGGCAGACTGGGAATTTCCCTTTGCCTCTGCTGACTGTCTTGTGTCCTCTCTCTGTCTCCCAGGTGCCAGATCGGCTAGGAATCCTCACGCACCTGTATAGGGACTTCGATAAATGCAGGTTTGCTGGGTTTTGCCGGAAAGTTGCAGAAGGTACTGGAGATGGGGCAGGGTTTTATCCGATTTTGTTCTGCAAAGACCTCCCTTACAGGAGGATGGAGTAGGATTCAGATGGGGATTGGAAGTCAGCTTCCCTTTGACCAAGTGACCTTAGTTTTCTGCCACCATGGGCCTTGGTACTGGTAGGCCATAGGGTGGAAGCAGAAGGATGCTCAGGTTGTGTGGACAGGTGTTTTATGTTGCCTGTTTCTCTTCTTGACAGCTATCAGGGCTCATGCAGGCTGTATGTCTATATCTGAGACATTCATGAAGCAGTTATCCTTTGGGCCAATCTATAACTTTCTTTTTTAACCGGTGATACCCAGAGGACGAGGGGATCACAGAGAGGTTAGGCACATTTGGTTAAATATCAGAAGTTGAGCGAGGTGTCATGTGTCTGCACATTGCTTTTTCTCCACTGTACAGGCCATACTCCCTTAATTTCGATTCCTGCAGCCTCAGGGCATTTTAGGGCCCCCTTAGATCCTGCTGGCCTGAGGCCCTTTCAGAGCAGAGCCAGGAAGGGACTGGGCTGGCCAACAGCAGACTGGAGGTGGGTGGCGGGCCCTGGCAGCAGTACCAGCTATGCTCAAATTCTGGCTTCCCAGAGCTGAGAGACCCTCAGGGACAGACTGAGTGACTCAGTGAAGTTAGAGACAGACCAGGCACCGGGGGCTCCTTTCTTGAGTGCCTGGAGTGAGCCCCCTCTGTGCAGGACACTGTTCTAGGGTGGAAGTTCCTAGCGGGGGGTGGGGGAGTGAGGGCGAGAGGCCCCCCCGGAGGCTGGCCCCCACCCATCAGCAGGCGAGCCTCGACTCTGACTGAGCCCTCGGCTGGCCATGGTACTCCTCCAGGGCTGCCCAGCAGCAGAGGAGAACAAGACGGCAGCTCCCTCGGTACTCACTCGCTCCATTTCCTCCTCCCTGCCCAGGTGCTCAGCAGGGAGACCCCCTTTCCCGTTACATCTTCAGGAAGGCCGGGGAGATGCTGGGCAGACACGTTGTGGCAGTGTTGCCGGAGATTGACCCGGTGAGTTGAGGGGGAAACGGAGGTTGGGAAGCTGCTGACCCACATCCGGCTCTTTCCTGTTAGGATGAGGTTGTCCCTTCAAACTCTGTGTAAACTGGATACAGCTCTAAAGTAACTGAGGATATGAGGAAAATTCTGTGGGAAGTCTGTAACCAAAACAGGGTTTGGTTCAGTGCCTGCCCTTCGAGGCTGGTCCCGTGGTGTTTGTATATGTAACAGATTGGTTGACTGTCGTGTCATGCTGTTGCTTCTGGTTCAGTCCTGCTTCTGTCCCTTCCCCTCCCTTCTCTTTCCTTGCTCTCTGTTGCTCTTTAACCCATTGTTCCTTTTCCTTCTTTCCTTTGCCTTTTTAAATCTATTTTCCTCCCTTTTTTCTTTTTCCTTGAGTCCACCTTCTGGCTCTTGGCTAGAGGGAGAATGTCTAGGGTAGGTTGGTTTGGTCCTAAGAAACTGCCCCCTCTGGCATCAGCGAGGCTTAGTCGCCCCCAATTTCCATTTCTGCTTTCCGCCAGGTCTTATTCCAGGGAGAGATGGGCCTTCCCATCCTGTGCGTGGGCTCTGTGTGGAAGAGCTGGGAGCTGCTGAGGGAAGGTGAGCATAGGCTGGGGGGCCCTGTGGGGATGGCCAAGGGCGAGGGATGGGGCTGGAAGGCGGGTGGCCTGGGCAAACTGCCTGCCTCAGGGAGGACTTGGGACCTGGGCCCCGAGGCCTGGACAGGCTACTGATGTCTCGGGCCAAGACCCTCAACCTTCACGCTTCCAGGGAGCCTTTTTTCACTGTCCCATCCAGCTTCCTTAAACTCTTAAAAAAAGTTCTTTTACAAAGGATTTACTAAATAAGCCCCACCTTTTAAAAATTAAAGACAGATCTAACTTGAAGTTGGAGCTTCTGACCAGCATGTCGTGACAGCCCAGTCATCATAATCCTACCTAGAAGGACAGAAGTGTGCCTTCTGCTGCCTCGCAGCTTGTGTAGGTGGCTCTGTGGTTTTCATGACACTGCAGTAGCTCTAGGACCCGACGGAACCCCCTGGCGGCAGGGGGGCCGTGGGCTCCAGGATCCCACAGCCATCCCTGGGCTCCCACTACCGGCTGCACCATCTGTGAGGGGTTTGGCAGGTGGCTCCCCCACAGGAGGCCTCCGAGCCTGGGCCTCTTCTCTCCCTCCCTGTGTCCCCACCTTTTTCCTGGTCTCTTATCTCTGTACTCTGCATTCTTTCCTCCAGGTTTCCTTTTGGCACTGACCCAAGGCAGAGAGATCCAGGCTCAGAACTCCTTCTCAGGCTTCACCCTGTTGAAGCTTCGACATTCCTCTGCCCTGGGCGCAGCCAGCCTTGGGGCCAGGCACATCGGGCACCTCCTCCCCATGGACTACAGTGCCAATGCCATTGCCTTCTACTCCTATACTTTCTCCTAGGGCACCGGCCCTGGCTTTATCCTCTCTAAGCAAGCCCAGTGGACATTGGGTGCTGGAAGGCAGGAGGCTTTTTCTCCTTTTCATTTTTTTTGTAAAAAAGAAACACATATAAAAGAAAATAAATGCACTTTAACCACTCCTCAGCTGGATTGTTATCAAGCACATTTGCTGTGTACATCCTCAGCTTACTTGCCAGCAGGTATCCCAGAGGGCTCTGAAATGGTTTTAGCTCGGGGTTTAAAGCCCACCGCTCAGGTGCTTGACCTGTGCTCTGCAGTCTGCTCCCCACGCGGTTAGATAATCCATCTGTGTGCTGCCCCCGCCCCTCGTGCTAGAGAGTGATGTGCTGTGTGGCTGCCAGTTCACCTGTGATCTCGATTTTCTCCTGTCAAACTGGGTAAAAATCCCTTCCTGACCATGTTTAGTGGAACAAAGTGTTCTCCATGGGGAGCATCACCAAGAATAACTTTAGATACATCATAGCCTCTCTTGATAGTTCCTATAGGATTTAGGGGACAGGAGACAGTTCTAATCTAGGATAATTGTTACCTCGCTGGATTTGGTACTTATAGGAAAACAGCACAGTTTGCAGTTCTTCTGCTTGAAGGAGTTCTGAAGAGGTTGTGAGAATGGCTGAGCTCCAAGGCCAACTAGACGCAGCTAGGGTGACGGCTGGCCTGGCTCCCATTACAAGATGACACTTCCTATTTGTCATGTGGCACCGGCAATGAACCGCTGAGGAGCAGACATGATTTCCTGTCCTCTGGATACTGCAGTTTGATAAAAACAAGCCCAGAGATTCCTGTTCTGTCCATGCTGCACAGAGAAGACTGAAGACAGAATCTTGAGCTAGAGTGGCTGCCTCTCTGGGTGTCTAGATCGTAAGCTGTTAGAAGGCATGGATCATGTCATAGACATCAGCTCTCAAACTTCTGTGCATCAGTTATTGATGAGCTTGTTTTAAACTTAGATTTTTCCCCCTTTCATAAGCTGATTCAGTGGGTCAAGGATGAGGTGACATGGTGTTTTCATTTCTACTAAATACTTCGGGTAATTTCTGCTGCGGAGGTCCTGGATCTGCCCTTGAGGGAGCTCTACCCAGTAACTTTGGCGTTCTGATTAGGCTTATTTCCCAAGTCAGATGACACTGTTAACTTCACTGTCTAGAGCAGAACTGTGGTGGCTTCAGTCCCATCAGCCTAGCTCAACACAGTAAGAACTCAAGCCAACTCCCTTCTGGAGGGACAGTCAGCTGTCTAGGTATGGTTCAGACCACTGGGGTCAGCTCTCCGTCAGCCTCCAGTGCATCCTCTGCCAACAAGCGTGCAGAGTCAGGGACACAAGCAAAGTGCCTTCACTCCATCTCAGTAACACAAGTGACGAGCCACGAACTTTGGAGACATCTTCACATGATTGCAGGACCAGGGTCTAACAGTATTTTGGATTTAGAATCTGAAACTATTGATGAAGAATTTAAATAAGACATATTTATGTTCTTCAGGGAACAGCCATCACTTCATACCGTTGTCAGGGCTCCACTATTCCAGTTGAACAGTGGAGGTCTGAGGAGCACAACTTGATTGACTTTAGTGCCAACTCGTGAGTGCTCACTAAATACTAGTTGAAAAAATGAAGGCAACACTAAAGTGTACAAGGTCAGATGTGTTCCTGTTTCCTTTGGCCAAAGGAGATGTGATGGGGTAGCTTATTCTCCTGTCAGGCTCTGTAACACAGACGTTGCAGTACAGGAGGTAATAAGTGATTTTTAATGTGATTCTCCTTTAAATTTATAATCTCCTTCCCTAATAAGGAGTGCCAAGTCACTGGGAATGCATGTATTCACCTGAGCTCAACAGCCAAGGAAGACAGCTGGGAACAAAAACTGCACTTGAAGAGGCCAGCATTGCCTCACTCTACCTGCGTTATCTCGTGGACAGCATGCTCTCATCTGGGCCACCCAGTCAGCAGTTACTGAAATGTCTGCCAACTGTGATGAGTGCTCTGAAGGCTTTTAATATAGATTAAAAATGAATGATTCCCTTATACTAACAAAGTTTGGTGAAAATGTATGGACTGTACTGTTTACAGTATCTGTACTTTATTATATTTAGTTTAATGAAAATTTTGAATGAAAGTTCTAAACGATATACATCTTAAACACTGGGAATTGTTCAAGCCCTGTATAGAATCAGTATCTCAAAAAGCTGTAAATAGGCAAGTCAGCTCAGATTTTTAGAAACCTGATTGTAAGAAGGAGGCAAAGAAAGGCACTCAAAACCCATCAGCTAGGGTCTGAACTCCTGATCTTTCTACCATATAAAATAAAGCCTCTCAGGGCATCAATGGGAGATTCAAGGGAGGTAAACAGTAACAAACTAACCTGCACAAGAGCAGGAATGATGCCTGCTTATTACCCTCAGCAGCCCTGGTGCCTAGAACAACGCCAGGTACCTAGCAGGCTCTCAGACTTGTTCAGTAGTTGGAAGGTAAATACAGAATCCCTTTAATTGTTTTCTAGAGAGGAGTAAGTTTTGCCCAGGAACAGGAAAAATAACACCTATCCTTCAAGCTCAAGGATTTCCTGTTACCGCCTCTGTTCAAAGGTACTCACATTATTGCCAATATTACTACCATGTATTAAGTGCTGATCATATGCCAGGCTGTATTTGAAATTAAATGTGGTCAAATTTTCATAACAGCCCCAGAAAGAAGGTGTTATACCTTGACAGATAAACAGGTTCAGGCCAGAGGCACTAAGTGATGGAGATGGGATTCACTCAGGTCTGACTTCCAAGACAATGCTCTTAATACTTTGTAACACTTTTTAGAGTGGAAAATTGTGCAACTAAAACTGATTTACATTGAGACAAAATCACACACACACACACACATACACACACACACACACACACACACACATCTCCTAATATAATGGCCCCACTGAAGGAAAAACAGTACCACTGCCAGCAAATGCATTTTATTCTCATTTTAATGAGATTTTCAACAGCTGCCACTTTGTATAGCAAATTTTTTAAAAAGTAACTTTTTTCCATTTTTGACATTTTTATGAAAATTATTTTCTTCAATTTTAAAGCTCTGCCCCTCCCACAAAGAAGTATTAACAACTACCATGTAATGTATACATAGGAAATAAAGGAACAGAAACAGCTTTTAAACACCTGAGAAATAGGGAAAAGGCCCAAAGTCCAGGCCTGGGCCTGCTGGAGGTGTTGAGCTGCTGCCCTGGCCCTGTCAGCACTTCACCATCCACACCAGCAGATGCACAGGCCGTGCACAGACCCGCTGGGATGTACCACAAAGTTCACTCCTTTTCTCCTCTTGACCGCTCTGCTGGCTGTCCTCTTCTTAAATCGATCCAACAAAGGCAGCACGATCTTAACACGTGTTCAGCTTTGTAATAGAAATAACATTAAATTCAGAGATTCCTCTGTCTAGCTGAGGAGATAAAAATATCCAACACAGTACTGATGGTTTCATTTCTTTCCACTCAAACACATGCTCATTAACTTGTTAATTATCAGATGCTTCAGAAGCCTGACAATAGACGGCATGAAATTTTCAAACAAAAAATAAGTTGCAAAATTATAAAAATTTCTGCAGTAGTTCAGGCTCCTCGTGGAGCTACTGATGTCAGAGCTGGTTCTGATAAGCAGTTCCTTTGACAGGCACAGCAGCTCCCCCATGAATCCTATGTTCTCAGGGTTCCATTTAGACCCCAAGAGGTTGAAATCCAAGTTTAGTAAGACTCCCTGCTGACAAAATGTGGTATATCCATCACTGGAATATTATTTAGCAATAAAGAACAAACTAGTAACATAAAATACATGTCATGGATTAACCTAAAAAATACACTAAATGAAGTAAGCCAGATACAAGAGACCAGATTGTATGATTCCACTGAGATTATGTCCAGAAAAGGCAAATTTATAGTAGTAGATTAGTGGTTGCCTAGCTAGGCAAGTACCATGGGTGCCATGTAAACAGACATGAAGGATCTTATTGAGGGGGATGAAAAGGCTCTGAAACAGAATTGTATGTCTGTGCCACTCAGGAAAGTTACTAAAATCACTGACTTGTACACTTGAAATGGGCGAACTTTATGATAATATGCCTCAATAAAGGTGTTAGAAAAAAAAGTCCCTGTCTTGGAAACCACCCATCAAGCATTAAACATTTCCGAAGGCCCACAATCAACAAGAGAGATTCTTAATTAGTGTTGAGTTACAGAGTGAAAACATTTTCCACAGCCTAGAATGTCCCCTTACTATTTACAATATTAAAAGGAGGCCAGTAAGAAGGCAGGGCTGGGAAAGAAAGCTCGGCAGACCTCACAAATGAGACTCCTGATGACAAAACATAAAGAGCGTCTTTCTTGAAAGACAGTGCATCTGTTCCTTTGTCGATTTCTCTTCTGTCCCCTGGGGGTAGGGTGATGAAGCTGTGACACCCTGTAGAGATCAGTGTAGTTAGCTGTCCCACTGTATGACACCCCCTGTCCCCCGGCAAAATCTGGGCTGTGGATCGCTATGGAGGACTGGGCAGTGAGACCAGGTGGAGCTAGTGTGGTAAAGAACCTGACTGCCAATGCAGGAGACTTAAGAGACTTGGGTCCGATCCTAGGCTGGGAAGATCCCTTGGAGGAGGACATGGCAACCCACTCCAGTATTCTTGCCTGGTAAATCATGGACAGAGGAGCCTGGTGAGCTATAGTCCATAGGGACTGCAAAGAGTCGGACACGACTGAGGCGACTTAGCACGTACACAGGGATAGTGTGAACTCAGGATGCAGTGAGCCATGTACAGAGGCCGTGTAGGAAACCTGAATGTGTCCCTGGGTCAGCCTCCTATTCCCCTCTCCTTTGTCACTAGTGGCAGCTTCAAGATGGGAGAAATAGAAGATTAAAAACAGAGGGGAAAAAACCTTACTAAATTGTGACTAATCAAGCCTGTGGATGAAATTTGCAAGGCAGCAGAGCAGTGGCCGCAGAAAGTAGTACACTGTCTACCACACAGGGACCAGGAACCAACATCTGTGTGGGCATTGAGAGGGGAAACGATCCACATGGGTGACTGTGGGCAAAGGCAGGAGGAAACCAACATTCCTGATGCTCAACAGATCTCAGCCAGTCCTCCTGCTCTCTCCACCCACCTCCCAAATGAACGAGCTCTACACCCACCCCAGAAGAGAGTGGCCAGGGATATACAGTCTTTCCAATTGCTCTCCAAATCTTGGTCAAAACTGTCAGGTCTCTGGCTGAGCTCTTACATCAATATAATCCAAATCAAACAACACTATTAAAGGTAATGCCAGGACCCCTAGAGAAGAACACTTGCGCCCTCCCATCTCGGCAGTGTGGCGTCCTGGGCTCCTGTGTTTACATACTGGCTCTGCAGATGCCAGGACCCCTAGCGAAGAACACTTGCCCCCTCCCACCTCGGTAGTGTGGCGTCCTGGGCTCCCGTGTTTACATGCTGGCTCTGCAGCAGCGCTAATGCAGAAGTTTCCTTTGGTTACCTCTTCACACAACTTTCCTCCCTGACATACATGGATTTACACTCTGAGGTCAAAGTGTTTGACTGACCTTACTTCCCAGCATCTCCAAACACAAGACAGAACTTTGCCATTACAGTAATATACAATTTGAAAAATGCTGATTACCTCTAAAAACACCTTAAAGTCATAATTAGCATTGTAACTTTAATAAAAGAGACCCCAGCTGTTTTGACTTTGGAAACTAAAGGTGCTGCAAAGGTCCAGCCTTTTCTTTACAATTTTTTTGGGTTTGGCCTTATGTGATACCCTAAAGTCAACTGCAGCAGTCAGAAACTGGCCCAAAGACCCAAAGCTGCAGGGGCTCAGACCTAGGCTGTATCCATCAAATTCTCTGTTGCAGTTCAAAGGGCTGGAGAAACTAAAAGGCATTTCTTTTGTTTTTTCTCCTTGAAGACCAAGAGATAAAATACTTTTCATTTGGAAGTTTAAGAGTCCAATAACCACAAAATCAATCACTAATAAAATAACACTGGGACCAGTCAGAATTACCAATTGTTAAAAATACATGTTCTGTTTCTATACTTAAATTTCCAGTTGCCAATAAAAACAAAACAAAACCTTAAAGAGTGGTGACTTAAATTCAACATCAAAATCATCACTTATAATAATACCAGCCTCATCCTGAAAAGGTAAAGGTATCTAGTCTGGCTTGCATCCATAACCTCTCCTACGAGGAAAAGTCTGAGTCCAGCCTTTCTTCACTGAAGACCCAGTAAGACCCACATGCATTTCCTGCTAAGGAGCTGGCAAACTGACTACAGCTGGACCTGTGGTCTGGGTGACAATCGTGCTCCCACCTCACAACACAAAACAGATGGAGAAAAGTTAGAATGCAAGAGGAACCATTAGAAGCACAAACATACACATTAAAAAGGAGGTCACACTGCTAGCCACTTCCTGATCCTGGGGTCAGCAAACTGTCTCAATAGGACTGGAAAGGCCAGTCCTCAGGTTTCACTGCTTATCTGGCAGGAAGCTTTCTTAGTCCTGACCAAATATGCCTTATGAAACCACACTGACATCCAAGATAAAACCCACAGCAGAAGAGGAAGCAAGCCACTTGGACCATACCTAACAGCTTAGCCTATCCTGCTGTCAGAAGGGCACGCCTTCATCAGGATGAGGAAATGGTTCGATGCAGATCCCTGAAGGACTTCCCAGGCCAGGAGCCACATAAGAAAATCTTTGGTCCTCTTTGTGATGGAGACACCATGGTCTAGAAAACGGCTTCTTCTGCAATCCCAACACACTTTCACCAGCCTTTAGAATTCTGAGCTTGGACAAGTTAATGCAGACTGAAGGAGGAACAGCAGTCCTGGAAGAAAGAGACCTCTGTTTCTACACTTCCAAGGTCCTCACCTTATCAGAGGCAACCATTCCAGCTGAAAGCTGAAGCTGGAATTAAGACATTTCTTTATTTGTAGCCCTCCCTGATCACAAGTTAAAAGAGTTCCATTCTCTTAAGGTAGAGGCTTTGCAAATTCAGGAGGCCATCTGGCAATACGGGCTCATATTTTCAATCTGACATTAACCTGCGGCTGTTAGAAAAGTCAGCAAGGGACCTCATAAGAAAAAGGAGAAATTCTTAAGTTTTCCAGACCCTAGTCCTTTCCTTCCAACCTCTGTCCCATAAACACATACTGAATTTACAGACTTTATTCAAGTTCCATGATCTTTTCCTGACAGGCTTGTCATATAAGACAGTGGCGGTCATACAGAGGGGCCACTGTTCTCCTCAGGCCCCTGCCAGTCCTCGCCCATTCTGGGAGAATGGCCAGGACCAGAACGCTCTTTTTTAGACCTGACTCTGCCACCAACCTCTCCAGCATACAAAGGCATCTCCTGGTGCCCAGCTTAGTTCCTTATGAGTATCAACAACAACCAAAACATCTGTGACCTGTGGGCAGGAAAAGAATATACCCAGAAAGTTCAACCTAGAAAACGCAAAAAGCTGGGTGTGTGGGAACAGCAAAATTTTATAACTGCTGAAACTGTCCCGGTGCATCACACAGTCACAGGGTCAAGCGGGACTCACTCTCCTAGGCTTTTCTGGAGTCCTTTTGCATAATTCTGTAAGGTGGGGAGACGCATCAAACTATGAACAGAGCTTCTTGCTAGCGTTCTGAAAAATACATGGACTTATAAAAGTACACAAACCTTTCTAAGGAAAGTAAGATACAGGTGGACCAAGTCTTCACAGGGCCAGGAAAGAACTGTCAAAATAAATTTAAGATGATAACTATCAGGATTCAAGGATGATCTCTCCAGACTGAAGCTGATGGCCAGCACTGCATGCCTCTCACACACCTTTGGTAACAGTCTCTTCTTAAAAACAGAATAGGATTCAGGGCAGAAAGGAGACAGGGGATTAGACACCAAGAGAGTCGAGGTGGCAAATCCACCCTAGAGCTCTTTTACTTTGTAAATAATGAGTCTGATGGTAGCTGTAAACAAAAGCTTAAGAGTAGGTCAACAGTAAATCAATGACTCAAGTGACACCACCATCCCACTCCTCTCCTTCTATACTTTCATCAACCATCAAAAGATGGTTGATGAAAGTTGGTTTATCAACCATCTAAAGTACTGGTAAATCAGTACTTTTAAGCCTGTGTTTTCTTGAATGGGGTTCAGGCAAGGAGACATGGGCTCAGCAGGCCAGTGGTAATCCCAACACACTGCAGGAAACCCCCAGGGGTCGGGGAGCTGTGTACTCTGGTTTAGCTTCTTCCAACTGTCCCTCTTCCCATCCAGATCAACAGACTGAATATGTAGTGCTCCAGGTGTTCACTGCCCTTGGTAAGTAGACAGCAAGGTGGGTAGGGCATCTTTAAACACCCAGATTTTCTTGGTCAGCTTATTCTTTTAAACACACACAGCAGAACATTCCTGATGAGGGCATGGGAAAAGATTGCAATTTCCCTAAATCGAAAAGCTAATAAAAATAATAGGAAATTGCTTCAAATGAAAGTCAGTAGAACAAAAGAGAAATACTCAGAGGCTTGTAGAGAAAGACCGAGCGCATCAGTTACTCTGCTCACAGTGTCAAGTTAAACCGCTGTTCCCTTCCCCGATGTGCACCCCCTGCCCATCCACCCCCCTCAGCTCCGCCTTCCTGTGCAGCGCTGTCCCCAGAGGCGGGGACATACGAGTCCTCAGAGCTTCCTGTCAGCTCAGTACTTCACTCCTGGTATAAATTCCTTGGCATCCGGGTTCAGGTTACTTTTGCTCTGAAATAAGAACCAAGAGATAATAAATCCCAAGGCAAGCTGCACTTTAGCACTTTAAAATTTATTTTCTCCTTGCTTCTGTTATTACCAGTACCTTCCTCTCAGCCCAAAGGAGAGAAACAAACAGAATTCCTTGTAACTCAGGCCGTTATTACTGGAGTGTTCTCAGTGGCTCCTGAAGGACTCGGTCCCTTGCTAACCTCATTTTCTCCTTCCTGCTTTAGATTCCTTTTCCCTTCATGATGCTTTCATTAGAGGGTTGTTAACTTGGACTCAAAAAATAATTTTTCAGTTCACAAGTATCTTAACTCAATGAAAATCAAAGTACTCCATCAAACTAGACTGGTTACCACAATCCCTATATTATTTTTGTTTATCCTTTCTTTGGTAATCCACTCTTTTGAATCACCAGATCTTGACCTAAAACCTCAGCAAACTGCTAGGCAAAATCATTCAGACATGAATTGTGCAAGACCAATGTCACTTATGGAATTCTGACATTAAGTAAACATGGAAGGCAGGGAATTCATTTATCTGGTCTTCTAATTAGAAGTGGAAAACAGTCTGTTAAAGTATATTCCTTCCCAAATGAACCAGCAGTTTTTATAAGAGAATCATTCAAAACTATAAATACAGATTTGAGGGACAGTAAAAGAAAAGGACAACAGCAAATGATAATTTGAAACCAAACCTCTTCCATGTTCAAATTTTTACCCTTAATTCCAATTCTGTTTTGAAAATCCCGCTGGAGAAAATGAAAGTTTGTGATGCGACAGCATTCACACTTCCACAGTGCTTTCAGAGGTGCAATGCGTCTTCAGTTCACCCCCTTGTTAATGCCCAGTGATGAGTGAAGAAACAGTGACTCAGAGGGCGCCAAAGCTTGCCCGAGGTTGTTGGGTCAAAAAGAGAGACTGTGACTCCAAATCCTATATTCTTTTCACTATGTCACATGTGGAACTACGTATGCTCTTACCAAAATATCTTCAGAATCATGACCGTCACTGACCGACAGTCCATTCAACTGTTGTTGCAACTGTCCCATGGCCTGAGGCAGGTCTCGAGATGGAATAAACCAGTCTTGGTCTTCCTCATCCAACATCTCCTGAAAGCAGCGGTCCAGGAATTCTTGCTCCTGCAGCTCCTCCTCCACCTGGCAAGCAAAGGGGAAGAGCTCAGACTTAACTGTCCCAGTGGGACTCACACTTTCTAGCTTTTTTTCTACCTCTTTCTTTCAGAGGTTATTACTTTGCAACTAAGAATGATCTTGTATGAGATCTACTAAGAATTATGATGCTTCTAATGAAAGGCTAGAAAAAAAATATAACTTTTAGTATTTTCAATCAAATTCCATAAAAAATAAGACTGAGGAAATAGTCAAAATAGCAGAAATTCCAGGTCTTCACAGATCTAATACGTGACACAGATATTTTTCACTCTTATGGCACTTAACAGAAAATCATTTTAAAGCTTGACATTTTTTTTCAACCTTATTGAGAGGCAGTTCTTAAATTTCCCATTTTACAAGTATGAAAAGGGTCCAGGAACTATGTAACTAGACTACTACCTGGACAATGGAGATTAAACCAAAACCAACTCCCAACTTCTGGTCCACATTTCTAGTAATAAGGCCCCTTTGGGAGAAAAATACTTTCAGAACCTTAGAAAGATATAAAGAACACTTTCTGGCATACCAGTAGAAAATTCTTTCAAAACAGGAAGAAATAATTCGAATGTTTAAACAACTTGCATATTTCTGAAAAAGAGTGTCTTAAATCTAAAGCAATATATAGCAAGGATATTTTATACTTCTTTGCAGACCTGTTAACTCTTGGTAAAGAGTATGCTTCACTCTGGAGACTAGTGTGATTTTAACAGGCCTCCCGCTTCATGTTTGGCCATCCCCTTCCTGCAGGCTGCCTGGTGACTGATTCACATTTTCATATGCCACCACCAGAGGGCTGGTCAAGCAAAAATAATCACCCAAACTAGCTAATATAGTTGAATCCAAAGGAAAAGTCACCTGTAGCAAGACTTCCAGGTATCCTACAGTTGCCAAATGCCCTGGGAGTGGCAGAGCAACATGATGGAGGGCAGGCATCAAGTTGTTGCAGAGTCACCTGTCTACCTGAAGTGCTTACCTGGGGCTGTTAAAACCACAGAGATATAAGACAACTGATTACTGCTGGATCTTTCTGGAAGCAGTCTAGCCTTCCCCCACCAAATACACTATCTCAGACTTGCATTCTGCCAGTCCCTGAGTTCCTACTTGAGGCATGCCAGGCTGGTCTGTCTGCACACAGCTACTGTTTCCCAGAAGCCTACACCAGAACACCATGGCATTATATCCTCTTTTAAATAGCATGATAGAAAAATTTCAATATCGTCCTCCAAGGTATCTTCAATTTGATCTCTTAGCAACTGAAGTTGCTTTTTGGTCAGCCCTGACCAGGCTTCTACATATTTTCAAGTTATTCTAAAGCCAATGAACACATTTCTCTTTTGACAGACTGATGGTAAAATATAGCTGCTGAACTACATGTATCATTAGCCTTTCATTTCTTTACCTGTCTGTTGAAATCCTCTTCATTCTCCATCCACATGTACTCTGCAAATGGGTTTTCCTTCTCATCATGTCCATTTAACACCTGGTCCTCCTTGGATTTTATATTGGGTGATGTATTCGCCACACTGGATCCATTCATTATGACAGAACCTAAACATGAGCAAAAGAAAGGATAAAATGATACAAGGATCAAGGAAATGAAAAGATTCTTCCAGATGCTTCTGGTGTTCTAAATCAAAGTTGTCAACTACAGATAAACAGAAAATGCTAGTCTGTAACTAGTTACCTATACAGATGTACAATTCTTTAAGAGTTAAAAGAAAAAGCAGCTCAGTTAGCCTTTCCAGGCAAGTGGGATTGGTGCTGGGTGGGAGGGGACCTTTTCAAGCTAAATTTCTGTAAGTTCTAGAACCTAACCAAGGTCATAGCTTCCCTAACATTTAAATAGGTAGAAAAAAATACATTTTTAATACACATTGTAAACAGTTGCCCCTTATTCTGATTTTTTTCTTTTGTTTTCTTAAAAAATTTTTTTTTTTTTGCTTGTGCTGGGTCTTAGCTGTGGCAGGCAGGATCTTTAGTTTCAGCATGTGAACTCTTAGTTGCAGTGTGTGAGATCTAGTTCCTTGACCAGGGATTGAACCCGGGCCCCCTCCACTGGAAGCATAGAATCTTAGCCACTGAACCACCAGGGAAGTCCCTATTCTGATTCTTATTAAGCTCTGTTTTTCTTTAAAACCTATTTCAAAAAATAACACATGTTTATGGAGTTGGTGATGGACGGGGAGGCCTGGCATGCTGTGATTCATGGGATCGCAAAGAGTCGGACATGACTGAGCGACTGAACTGATCACATTGGAAAGCAAAAAGGAAAAAAGTAAGGTCATCAGCTGTCTAACTATACAGAGCTAAAAATGGTTCACAATGTGGTGGATATAAGTTTGCTGACTTCCCCTATGTACATGCAGACACATATACACACACCCATTCCCCAAGCACCCATTCTTATGGTAACAGCATGATGCTCCGTCATTTGCTCTTTCTCACTTCCATATTAACATTCTGTCAGTTGGTGTGTTTCCAACGTTTCTGTATTATAAAGGTGGGATGAACTTCTTGTGTTCATTTTCTCTAATGATTTTCTTAAGATGATTCCTAAAAATAGAACTGCCATATAGGAAGGAATGTTTGTTTTCTTAAGGCTCGTGATTTATTGCCAAGCTGCCGTTAAGAGTTTAAATTCCCACTGGTATTATGTAAGTGCCTGTTTCTCTGCACTCATGAGTATTCTTTTGGCTTCCAAATTCGTTTTGGTACGCTTGCTATCATCTGGAATGTATTTATTTTCAGTTCTTTATTTAAAATTTAACCATTCTTCAAAAACAGTTGTAGGACTTTCCTGGTGGTTCAGTGGTTAAGAATCTGCCAGCCACCGCAGGGGACACAGGCATGACCCCTGGTTCAGGAAGATCCCGCATGCTATGGACCAACTAAGCCCTTGCACCACAACTACTCAGCCCAAGCGCCTAGAGCGCGTGCTCTGCAACAAGATACGCTACTGCAATGAGAGGCCCTTGTGCCGCAACTGAAGAGTAGCCCCCAATCGCTGCAACTAGTGAAAGCCTGGCACAGCAATGAGGACCCAGCACAGCCAAAAATAAATAAATAAAAATTTAAAAAAGCAAACCAAAACATTGTAGTCTTTACTCTCTATAGTACCTCCCCTAAGCACTTGTAGGTGATGAGCATGGTGTTAATACTACTTAACTATTCTGTTTCATATGTATAATTTTTGTAGATTCTCAACTCCTGAAACACAAGATGAAAGTTTTAATATTTTGTAACCTTCCTCAATATCAGGAACTCCATAAATACCCATGGATCATCGTGCTTAGGCAATTTTCCCTTTCTAGCCTGTCTCCTTTCAATCTTAGCTCAGTCCTCTACCCAGCGCTCCCTGGGGCATCTTTAAGTTTTAATACATTATTTTCTCACTTATTTCTGTCTTGGTAACATTCACAAAAAAGTTCCTCTCTGCTTCTGGGTACAGTAAAAGTTACTGGAGTTTTTCAATTTTCAAACCTGTCATGAACATTAGAAAATATAATCTTCAAAGACAAAGTACAATAGTGAAGAGTAATAAGAATAAGGGCTTCCCTGGTGGCTCAGTGGTAAAGAATCCGCCTGCCAAAGCAGGGGAGACTTCCATCCCTGGTCTGGGAAGATCCAACATGCTGTGGAGTAACTAAGCCCGTATGCCTCAACTATTGAGCCTGTGGTCCAGAGCCTGGGAACCACAACTACTGAGCTCACACACAACTACTTAAGCCCATGTGCCCTAGAGCCCATGCTCCACAAAAAGAGAAGAAGGAATAAGAAGCCCGAGCACCACAGCTCGACAGTAGCCTCTGCTCACCCCAACTAGAGAAAAGGCCAGCGCGCAGCAACGAAGATCCAGCAAATAAAACTGTATTAAAAAAGATGGAAAAATAATTCATCGATAGTTCAAAGAGAATTTAAGACAGAACCCATGTAATTCACTGTTGGTTTAATTAGGGCACCTAGTATGAAATACTGGAGAAGGCAATGGCACCCCACTCTAGTACTCTTGCCTGGAAAATCCCATGGACAGAGGAGCCTGGTAGGCTGCGGTCCATGGGGTCGCTAAGAGTCGGACATGACTGAGCAACTTCACGTTTACTTTTCACTTTCATGCATTGGAGAAGGAAATGGCAACCCACTCCAGTGTTCTTGCCTGGAGAATCCCAGGGACGGGGGAGCCTGATGGGCTGCCATCTGAGGGGTCTCACAGAGTCGGACACGACTGAAGTGACTTAGCAGTAGTATGAAACATATCAGTTTAATATATTTTAGACAGAGACAAGAAGTCAACGATTATTTCAAATACTGCTCCAGAATAATAATCTCAAGGCTATAAAGGGGGAGAAACCAGTTTTTATTTTTACCACTTCCATTTTCAGCATAACAATGACAGAATCAAGTGTGTTCCGAATGTCAGGGCAACTGAGTAAATAGGTATTCCTAATCAGAGACCCTTCACAGGTCTTGAACCTTGATGGACAGCAGATTACACAGCACTTTCCAAAGATTCATTTGGCAGTTGCTCACTATTCTCATAGCTCAGTTGGTAAAGAATCCACCTGCAGCGCAGGAGACCCCAGTTTGATCCCTGCGTCAGGAAGATACCCTGGAGAAGGGACAGGCTACCCACCCCAGTATTCTTGGGCTTCCCTGGTGGCTCAGCTGGTAAAGAATCCACCTGCAATGCGGGAGACTGGGTTCAATCCCTGGGTTGGGAAGATCCTCTGGAGAAGAGAAAGGCTACCCACTCCAGTATGCTGGCCTGGAGAACTCCACGGACTGTATAGTCCATGGGGTCATAAACAGTCGGACACAACTGAGCGAACTTCACTTCACTTACTATCAACACAGTGATTTCTCCCCACATTATGGAAGTCACCCACAGAGAATCAGAGCTCCATTTTCTAAAACATCTGCCTTTGCCACCAAAATAAATCCTGAGTGCCCATTACCATCATGAGAAAAGGAAAGCAGAGTTAAGAAAGAACAGAATAATCCTAATTTAAGAGCAAGGCAGAGCACAGAGAACACATTGCAGGATATACCTGTTCATGAGAAAGGGAATGGAAAATTACCACAAATTCAACATGGGGATATTACCTAATTTAACACAAACACTTAAAAAAGTATTTTTTTAATTTTATTTTTAACACAAACACTTTAGAAAAGTAAAAAACACTGTGATTGGGACTGTCAATACTAGGAAAATAGTTCTCTCCACAGTAGGTTATATAGTGTTGATTTGTATTTTATACCATTCCACCTTTTCCAAACAATTAGGAAGTTTGGTTTCTCTAAACAGTAGCAATCCAAGAGCGTAATTTGTATAGGGCTTAACAATTTATAAAGAAATTTCATATCTATGCTATAACTAAAAGTACATATTCTGTCCAACCTCACTTTAAAAAAAACACCCAGACAGTGCTAAAGACCACAGAAGATCCTGGTTCAGCGGTTAGGCACACTGGGTTGCTGGGTCAGTTCAGTAACAACACAGGCTTGTGGGCCCATTGTGTGACAGTGACACCTGGTGCTGAAGGTGCCTCTTGACGTTAGTAATGGGGTGAGCATGGGGAGGTTTTGCTGAAGAATGGTAAATCCTAGGTTTCGAAGGTTGCAAGTCTCGAAGGTCATCTTCCCACCATCAAGTCCTCAGATGAGGCAGCCGTTTCAGTCGACCGCTTGCACTTCATGCGATTCTGAGGTGGGGGCACCCAGCTGGGCTGCTCCCAGATTCCTGACCCACAGGACTGTGACAGTAAACGTTTATTGTTTTAGCCTGCTAAACTTTGGGGTAAGTCCTTATATAATAATAAATAAATAACACAGGTATTCAGTAAACACAGACATCTAGCTCTGCCATATAAACCACCAGTTGCCACTTGTCTATTGTTTGAGGAGTTCTTCAAGAACTAGACCTCAATAGCACATAAAGGAGTTGATGTCTGGTCTGTATCTAAACTGCATTAAGAAATCTAAGAACTATTTGAAACTCATTCCCCGCCTCCATCTCACTTTCCCTCTTAAATATGTGGCAAACATGCTGAAAATGGAAAATAATGATTGACATTTGGCTGAAGATGGTAGAGCATGTAGTCAAAACAGGAATGCTAAGCTCCTGCCAAGCATATGATTTAGCACTTTACCTTGGTCAAGAGTTTGTGTTTAAGATATTTGGCTTGAAATAGAGGTCTTGGTTCCCAACCACAAAGAACTTCAAGACTTTTAATATACCTAGGATATTTCCAGAATACTTACTTCATCAGTTCAACACTTTGAAAAACCACAACTTTCAGATTCAACAATTTTTCCAATCCAAAAATTGGCTATTTTTTTTTTTGAACCTAGATGAGATTTTTTTTTTCCAGAAGCTAAAACTAGCTTATGCCCAGGATAACAACTTGACTGTCAAGAATACTTGGAACTACTGACTCAATTATTGGGAAAAAGTCTATTGAGTAGTTTATATTAAAACTAGTCTCTACTATTATATTTCCTACAGTTTTGTTAAGTTCATTCTGTCTGGTTGTTGCTGTTCTGTCGTTAGGTCATGTCCGACTTTTTGCAACCCCATAGACTGCAGCACGCCTGTCTCTTCTGTCCTCCACTATCTCCTGGAGTTTGTTCAAATTCATGTCCACTGAATCGGTGATGATATCTAACCACATCATCCTCTGCTGCCCCCTTCTCCTCCTTCAATCTTTCCCAGCATTAGGGTCTTTTCCAGTGAGTCGGCTCTTCACATCAGGTGGCCAAAGTATTGGAGCTTCAGCTTCAGCATCAATCCTTCCAATGAATATTCAGGGTTGATTTCCTTTAGGATTGACTGTTTGATCCCCTTGCAGTCCAGGGGACTCTAAAGAGTCTTCTCCAGCACCACAATTCAGTCTGGTGAATACCATTTAAAAAATTAAACATTATGGGTTAACAGTTTTACATTTTATTTTACTTCAAACACGTTGCCACTAGATTCAGGCTTTGGTCTTTCCCAATTACACCTTAATAACTCAGGTAATTAGATGCACTCACTCACTAGTTTCTGTGTGTCTACCCTCAGCCCTGTGCTTGGCAGCTATTTTCACAAGGTACACAGTTGTTTCCCTCATGGTATTTACATTCTCTCAGGAGAGAGATAAGCAAATAGTTAAGAATCATTAGTATTAAATTAAAAGGAGAGGCAGAAGGGACTATTAGAAGACAGGAAGGCCCAATCTAATTCAGGAGTGGGGGGTGGCTAGGAAGGGCTTCCCTGAACAAGCAACATTTAGATTGATTCCTGAAAAATTTGTTAGCTAGCAGGAGGGAAGAGAGGGAAAACCATGTGCAAAGACTCAGAGGCATAGGAAGGGAACTTTCAAGAACTATAAGAAGGTATGTACACATGTAGTTGAAGAGTCAAAGGAGAATAAGTTGGAGAAAGGCCAAGGAAGAGAGATGAGGCTGCGGAAGCAGATGGACCTGATCATCTAGGACATCAGAGGCTACATGGAGAATTTTGGATATCATCCTAAAAGCAATGAAAGCCACTGAAAGCGGTTCTCAGCAGCACAGTGACATGACTCAATTCATATTTTGAGGTCACTCAGGTGCCATATGGAAAATGGATTGGAAAGACTGAGAGAGGATAATGGGAGACCAGTAAGGCAGCTAATGCACTAATCCGGACGAAAACCAAAAGGTAGCTGCTTAAACTAGGACAATGGCCGTAAGAAGAGAGTAGACAGATTCCAAAACTATTTTAGGTGTTTCTGGGGAGGAACTGGACATGGGGAGACAAGGTGAGGCAGATATCAAGCATAACTTTGGCACAAGCACCTGGGTGAGCGGTGATGTCACTCACTGAGCTAAGGAACTCTACGGGAGGGCAGATTTTTCTAGGGTGGGGATGGGGGTTTGAGGCATAAAGGGTGATGAGTTCTATTTTGGACACATTAAATGTGTAATGCCTCTGAAACATTCAAATGGTGAAATAAATAGGTTGTCTGTATGCATCAGTAAGAGAGGTATGACTAAATATAGAAATTTGGAATAGATGTCTACATACATGGTAACAGAAGTCATGGGCCTAGAATACTGCCTAGGGAGAAAGGGCAAAGTCAGATAAGACAAGGAGATAGAAAAGGAGACTGAGAAGGAAACTAGAGGAGTGTGCCATCATAGAAATCAAGGGAAGACAGAACCCTTCCCTTATAGTGAGTTGAAAGGTAGCCCCCAAGAAGATATGTTCAGATTCTAATCCCGAGAATCTGTGAAGACGACATTATTTAGAATAGGGGTCTTTGTAGATGTAACTAAATTAAGAACCTTGAGATAAGTAGATCATCCTGCATTATCCCAGGAGGCCCTAAATCCAATGGTAAGTATGTTGTAAGAGAAACGCAGGAGATCTGACACAGAGAAAAGGAGGCAATGTGACTGGCGAGGGAGAGACAGGATTGATGGGGCCACAAGGCGAGGAATGCCTGCAGGCAACACAAGCTGAACAGGCAAAGAACAGATTCTCCCCTGTTCTCCCCTGCAGTCTCCAGAGAGAGAGTCCAACCTGATTTTTTATTTCTTGACTTTTTGACTTCTAGCCTCCAGATGGCAAGAGAAAAAATTCATGTTGTTTTAAAGCCTCTAGTTTGTGGTACTCTGCCACATTAGACACAGGGGACTGATATACCCAGTAAGGAAGGTATGTTGAAGGCTGAAATAAAAAGTGAAAGTTGCTCAGTGAAAGTGAAAGTCACTCAGTCATGTCTGACTCTTTGTGACCCTGTGGACTATACACAGTCCATGGAATTGTCCAGGCCAGAATACTGGAGTGGGTAGCCATTCCCTTCTCCAGGCGATCTTCCCAACGCAGGGATCGAACCTGGTTCTCCCGCATTGCAGGCGGATTCTTTACCAGCTGAGCCACCAGGGAGGCAAGGTCAGAAGGAAGGCTGAGAAGTGTCTACAGAATTTAGGACCATGGAGATCTCTTACGACCACGATGAAAGCAGGATCCTTAAAGAGAAATGAGGGAGAAAGTAAAAGGAATGAGATATGAATTGCAGGTGACAGGAAGTAATCAAAACTCTTTCAAGGGGCCAGGTGCCAAGGAAAGGAAGAGGAATGAACAGGAACTAGAGGGATGAAAGGTCCCTGGAAACTATTTTTAAAGACTGGAGAGTCCAGAACATGTTTAAATGTTCATAGAAAGAGTCTAGTGGAAAGGGAGAGGCTAGAAATAAAGGAGAAAGAAGGAAAAGCTCATAGTACAGGCTAGGGGAAGGTAGGAAGAGATACTTACTTGTTTATTCTTTTGAATAGCTAATACATTCCGATGATTCAAAATCTAAATGCCTGGGATTCTTAATTAGTAACAGATAGTTAATTATAGTAAAACAGAATTACTAATTAAGAACAGATGATGAGCATAAAGTCAGAGCAAGGGAAGCACATTGGAAGAGACATTTAATCCATTACAAAGCCTTACTCCATGAAACACTCTAACTCCATGGCAGATTTTCACTTCCCTGGTGGCAGGAATATAAGTCTCCCTGTCCCAACAGTTGCTGGATAAACCTACCAAACTCTAACTCTAGAACTTTGCTTTTGTTTTCTCTTCTAATTTTTCTAATATGTGTGTGTATGTACATATAACATACACACACATTTTAAAGCTACATAAGGCCTATAGAAAGTAATTTTATAAATTTTAAATACACACTGTAAACCAAAAACAACGCAGGAGGCTGAAAATAAGAAATGAGTTTATTTGGGATCTTAAGAATTGAATTCAAGAAACACAGATTTGGGTAACCCCAAAAAAGGGGAAACAGAGATTTTATTTTCTTGGGCTCCAAAACCACTGCAGGTGGTGACTGCAGCCATGAAATTAAAAGACACTTGCTCCTTGGAAGAAAAGCTATGACCAACCTAGATAGCATATTAAAAAGCAGAGACATTACTTTGCCAACAAAGGTCCGTCTACTCAAAGCTATGGTTTTTCCAGTAGTCATGTATGGATGTGAGAGTCAGACTATAATAAAGAAAGCTGAGCGCTGAAGAACTGATGCTTTTGAACTGTGGTGTTGGAGAAGACTCTTGAGAGTCTCTTGGACTTCAAGGAGATCAAACCAGTCAATCCTAAAGGAAATAAACCCTGAATATTCATTGGAAGGACTGATGCTGAAGCTGAAACTGCAATACTCTGGCCACCTGATGCGAAGAACCGACTCATTTGAAAAGACCTTGATGCTGGGAAAGATTGAATACAGGAGGAGATGGGGATGACAGAGGATGAGATGGCTGGATGCCATCACTGACCTGATGGACATGAATTTGAGCAAGCTCCGGGGAGTTGGTGATAGACAGGGAAGCCTGGCGTGCTGCACTCCATGGGGTCACAAAGAGTCGGACACGACTAAGCGACTGAATTGAACTGAAAAAGAGTACTCCAAGGAAAACAAAGAGTCATAAAGACAAAAGGGCATAAGATTGTTAAAAGTTGCCTGACGAGTAGGGCAGAGAACATATTTGAATACATAATAGTTGAAAACTTTCCTAACCTGTAAAAGGAAACAGCCAGCCAGGTCCAGGAAACACAGAGTTCCAAGCAGGATCAATCCAAAGATGGCCACACCAAGACACACTGTAATTAAAATGGCAAAAATTAAAGATGAAGATGAAATATTAAAAGCAGCAGGGAAAAGCAATGAGTTACATACACGGTAACGCCCATAAGGCTGTCAGCTGAATTTTCAGCAGAAATTCTAAAGGCCAGAAGGGACTGGCACAATATAATTAAAGAGATAAAAGGGAAAAACCCACAACCAAGAATACTCCACCTGGCAAGGCTTTCATTCAGATTTGATGGAGAGGTTAAAACTTTTTTCAAATATATTTATTTTTGGTTGCATTGGGTCTTCATCATTGAACGTGGGCTTTCTCTAGTTGTGGCAAGCAGGGGCTACTCTGTTGCAGTGCATGGGCTTCTCATTGCGGTGCATGTGTGCTAAGTCACTTCAGTTGTGTCTGATTCTTTTGGGATGCTATGGACTGTAGCCCTGCCAGGCTCCTCTGTACAAGCGATTCTCCAGGCAAGAATATTGGAGTGTGTTGCCATTTCCTCCTCCAGGGGATCTTCCCAACTCAGGGACTGAACCCACATCTCTGAAGTCTCTTGCACTGGCAGGTGAGCTTTTTTTTTTTTTTTTTTAACCACTAGCACCAGCTGGGAAGCCCTCTCATTGCTGTTGTGGACCACAGGCTCTATGCACACAGGCTTCAGCAGCTGCAGTATAGGGGCTCAGTAAATGTGGCTCACGGGCCCCAGAGCACAGGCTCAACAGTTGTGGCACATGGGCTTAGCTGCTCCGTGGCATGTGGAATCTTCCTGGACCAGAGATCAAACCCATGGTCCCCTGCAATGGTAGGCAGATTCCTATGCAGCATACCACCAGGGAAGTCCTCAAAAGTTTTAAAAGAAGCAAACGCTAAAAGATTTCAGCTCTACCAAACCAGCTTTACAAGAAATGTTCAAGGGACTTCTCTAAGCAAAAAAGAAATGGTCACAACTAGAAGCCTGAAAATTACAAAAGAAAAAAGCTCACTGGTAAAGTCTACACTAAAGGTAGTAAATTTAACTACATACAAAGTTAGTAGGAAGGTTAAAGGATAAAACTAGTAAAATCATCTATATCTTCAATTAAAGGAGTCACAAAACAAAATGGTAAAATATGATGACAAAAATAGTAATCATGAGAAGGGAGTAAAAATGCAGAATTGTTAATATGTGCTTGAAATTAAGAGATTGGCAACTTAAAATAAATAAACATATTGCTATAAGTAAACCTCACTGTAACCATGAACCCAAAATCTATAATAGATACACACAAGAAAGAGAAGAAGTTTAAATGCAACACTAAAACAGTCATTACATCACAAGTGAAAGTGAAAGTTGCTCAGTTGTCTCCAACTCTTTGTGACCCCATGGACTATATACAGTCCATGGAATTCTCCAGGCCAGAATACTGGAGTGGGTAGCCTTTCCCTTCTCCAGGGAATCCTCCCAACCCAGGGATCGAACCCAAGTCTTCAGTACTGCAGGCGGATTCTTTACCAGCTGAGCCACCAGGGAAGCCCACACAAGAAAAGAGAACAAAAGCAAAATAAAAGAACAAATAGGAACTACAAATACAAAAATAAAATGGCAATAAATACATATCTATCAATAATTACTTTAAGTGTAAAGAGACTAAAGACTCCAATCAAAAGACAAAGATAAAGTGTCTGCCCGCAATGCCGGAGACCTGGGTTCGATCCCTGGGTCGGGAAGATCCCTTGGAGAAGGAACTGGCAACCCACTCCAGTATTCTTGCCTGGAGAATCCCATGGACGGAGGAGCTTGGTGGGCTACAGTCCACAGGGTTGCAAAGACTTGGACACGATCTAGTGACTTCACTTCGCTTCTTCACTTCATACATAAATATATAGGTTTCCCTGATAGCTCAGTTGGTAAAGAATCCATCTGTAATGTAGGAAACCATTAGGATTCCTGGGTCGGGAAGATCTTCGGGAGTAGGGCTGGCTACCCACTCCAGTATTCTTGGGCTTCCCTTGTGGCTCAGATGGTAAAGAATCTGTCTGCAATGTGGGAGACCTGGGTTATATATGAGGGCTTCCCTGGTGGCTCAGATGGTAATGGGCGTGCCTGCAATGGGCGAGACCCAGGTTTGATCTCTAGGTTGGGAAGATCTCCTGAAGAAAGAAATGGCAACACACTCTAGTACTCTTGCCTGAAAAATCCCATGGACAGAGGAGCCTAGTAGGCTACAGTCCATGGGGTCGCAAAGAACCAGACATGACTGAGTGACTTCACTTTCACACTTATATATACTGCCTACAAGAGATTCAATTCATACCTAAAGCAACATACAGACTGAAAGTAAAGGGATGGAACAACATACTCCATGCAAATGGAAATCAAAAGAAAGCCATGATAACAATACCTATACTGACAAAATAGAATTTAAAACAAAGACGGTTACAAGAGACAAAGAAGGATATTATGTAATGATTAAGGGATTAATCCAAAAGGAAACTGTAACAACTGTAAATGTATATGCACCCAACATAGGAGGATGTACACATATACAAAGCAAATATTAACATAACATAAATACAGACATAAAGGGAGAAATCAACAGTAATGAAATAATTATAGAAGACTTTACCACCTCACTTACATCAATGAACAGATCACCCAGAGAGTAAATCAATAAGGAAACACTAGCCTTAAATGACACATTAGATCAGATGGACTTAACAGATACATACAGAACATTCCATCCAAAAGCAGTAGAATACATTCTTTTCAAATACACAGGCAGCATTCTCCAGGATACATCACAGCTAAGCCTTAGTAAAATTAAGAAAATTGAAATCCTATCAAGCATTTTTTCAACCAGAATGCTATGTGACCAAAAAATTAACTATAAGAAAAGCACTGCAAAAATATAAACATGTAGAGGATAAACAATATGCTACTAAACAACCAATGGATCACTTAAGAAATCAAAGAATAAATAAAAAAATACCTGGAGACAAATAAAAACAAAAACACAATGATCCAAAATCTATGGGATGCAGCCTGAGCAGGTAAGTTTACGGTGATATAAGCCAATTTCAGAAAATAAAACAAATCTAAAATAAACAACCTAAACTTACACTAAACAAACTAGAAAAAGAAGAACAAAGCCCAAAGTTAGTAGAAGGAAAGACATCATAAAGATTAGAGTAGAAATAAATGAAATAGAGACTGAGAAAAGAGAAAAGGTGAGTGAAACTAAGAATTGGTTTTCTGAAAAGACAAATAAATAAAATTGATAAACCATTTGCCAGATACAATAAGAAAAAAAGAGGGCCCAAATAAATGAAATCAGAAATGAAAAGAAGTTATTAACAACAACATGGAAATATAAAGGATCATAAGAGATTAATATAAGCAACTATATGCAAATAAAATGGTCCAACTAAAAGAAAAGGACAAATTCCTAGAGATATACAATATCCCAGATTGAACAGGAAGAAATGAAAAATATGAACAGATTAATAAACAGTACCGAAATTAAATCAGTAACTACAACAATGCCCAAGAAACAAATTGTAGAACCACATGGCTTCATAGGTGAATTCTACCAAACACCTGGAGAAGAGTTAACACCACTCTTTCTCAAACTATTCCAAAAATTTGCAGAGTAAGAAATATTTCCAAACTCATTCTATCAACCAGCATCACCCTGATACTTAAACTCAACAAAGACACAACAAAATAATAAAATTATATGCCAGTATCATGATAAACATAGAGGCAAAAATCCTCAATAAAATATTAGCAAACTGAATCCAACAATGCTTTAAAGGGATGCTTTCCTGATGACTCAGTGGGATAAGAATCTGCCTGCGATGCGGGAGACACAGGAGATGTGGGTTCAATCCCTGTGTGTGGAAGATCCCCTGGAAAAGAAAATGGCAACCCACTCCAGTATTCTTGCCTGAAAAACCCCATGGACAGAGGAGCCTGGTAGGCTACTCTCCAAGGGTTGCAAAGAGTCAGACACAACTAAGTGACTAAGCATGCATGTACACACACCAAGATCAAGTGGGACTTATCCCAAGGATACAAGGGTTGTTCCATATCTGCAAATCAATCAATGTGGCACACCACATTAATAAACTGAAGAATAAAAATCACTGGTGAGAATTGTGCTTGACTCTGACACAAACAGGAAAATATTTGGTCCAGTAAGTAGATAGACTGTTACTGTTATTTTAGGGTAAGGGTTCCATAAGTATCCTAAGTTTCCAGCAGGTGGCAAAAGGTCTGATTCCACTCAGGTTGAGATGTCACTTCACTAATGGCCTCTCAAGAACAACAACAATAACAACAAAACAAACTAATGGACTCCCAGCTCCATTTAAAGAGCTCTCTTACCAAAACAGACTCCACTTTGATTCTCCCTTCACCATGTAGGATGTTATATTTTGCACTAATTTATCTGGCTCCTTGTTTACAAAGTTTTACAAAGTATATAAACCCATCAACTTTTCTCCATCATCTGGTGGAAGATGGAGGTGTAAAGGAGACAAATGAGTGGTTCAACTTTTTTGAGGTGGGAAGGGGAGGCAGGACACGACACGTAAGGTATCTGTACAGAGATTTTAAAACAAATTATAGGTCAATCTTGAATTAGAATGACCTTGTTCCTCTATTTCATTTGTTCTCAAAGAAGTTGCATGGCCTTTAAGAGAAAACAAGTAAGTAATCACACTGCTAGGCTTTCCTATACTGATCTCAATACACAAATGCTCCATCAGTTACCTTTCACTGGATGCAAGAAAAGAACTTGCCAAGAAAATGTTAGTATGCTTGCTAAGCAATATAATTTGTTGGGCCTGAGCCAAGGCCAGGCATTTGTATATATCCATATATGTATTTTTTTATTGGTAAATATTTATTTATTTTTGGCTGCATTGAATCTTAGCTGTGGCATGTGGGATCTTAGCTCCCTCACCAGGGATCAAACCTGTGTTCCCTCTTTGAAAGGTAGCTTCTTAACCACTGGCCCACCAGGGAAGGCCCCCAACATTGCATTTTTGTGTGCATGTGATCCTGATATACAGAAAGGCTAAAGGCTAAGACCAATTCCTCTAAGACAGTGGCAGACACTATGTGGAATAGAACAAATCTCAATTTCCATAATTCTTACACGTCAGCAGTTCTCAAATTGGTGTTTTACAAAATATCAACCTTGTGAATGCTCTTTGCAAAAAATTTTTTTAATTAAAAAAAATTCATGGTTTCCAGTGGTTACCACTCCACACTTCCACTGTGGGGGACACAGGTTTAACCCCTGTTTGGGGAACTATGATCCTGCATGCTGCAAGGCGAAGCCAAAAAACAAATTAATGGCCAGGTAGAATAAATTCTTTGATCTGAGAAGTCTTAACTACCAAGTATTTCACTAATTAATTAATTGCTTTATTTACTTATCTGATTATTACATTTTAAATCTAACTAACAACTCACAAACCTTTATAAACAATGCCTGGGATGTTCTGTGATATTATAATTATTCTACTGGAAATGTACAGAACAGACACCAAATATTCTCTATACAGCATTTAAAGCCACTTCCAAAGGCAGAATCAACACTTGATTACAGTCAATATAGCACGTTCTGCTTCCCTAGGTGAAAACCATCAATTGTCTGTCCTCCCAGAATAACATCAGGCAGTGGTTGGGGACTTTGACATCTCCATATACAGTATTAAATGCTACTAAATACAAGGTATTAAGTGCTACTAAATACAAGGTATCAAATGCTACTAACAGGGAAGATATTGCAAACTGAAGTCTTTAACAGATAACATTAACCAAAATATTCCTATAGGCAAATTATTATATATGAAATGTGTAACTTTTCTGAATAACAAAGGCTTCTAAATGTCTTAAACTGATATGATGACAGTTCACCTTGCTCTTAAAATGTATTCAGTTCAGTTCAGTTCAGTTGCTCAGTCGTGTCCGACTCTGCGACCCCATGAATCACAGCACGCCAGGGCTCCCTGTCCATCACCAACTCCCGGAGTTTACTCACACCCATGTCCAGCGAGTCAGTGATGCCATCCAACCATCTCATCCTCTGTCATCCCCTTCTCCTCCTGCCCCCAATCCCTCCTAGCATCAGGGTCTTTTCCAATGAGTCAACTCTTCGCATGAGGTGGCCAAAGTACTGGAGTTCCAGCTTCAGCATCAGTCCTTCCAATGAACACCCAGGACTGATCTCCTTTAGGATGGACTGGTTGGATCTCCTTGCAGTCCAAGGGACTCTCAAGAGTCTTTTCCAACACCACAGTTCAAAGGCATCAATTTTTCGGCGCTCAGCTTTCTTCACAATCCAACTATCACATCCATACATGACCAATGGAAAAACCATAGCCTTGAACAGACGGACCTTTGTTGGCAAAGTAACGTCTCTGCTTTTTAATATGCTGTCTAGGTTGGTCATAACTCAAATGTATAATAATATTAGAACTGCCACTATAGAAGCCTAAATACAATCTCTGCCTAAGGTCTTCCCCACCTCCATCCCTATTTTACAACTGATTATACATACACTCTATTGATAATTACTTGCTATTTATTTTGGGAATGGTCTATTTATAACCTCAGAAGTTTCCTGAGGGCAAGAATCAAGTCTTTTACACTTTCTGTATGTGTGTTAGTCACTCAGTTGTGTCTGACTCTTTGTGACTCCATGGGGCCTGCCAGGCCCCTCTGTCCATGGGATTCTCTAGGCAAGGATACTGAAGCAGGTTGCCATGATGTTCTCCAGGGGATCTTCCCAACCTAGGGATTGAACCTGGGTCTCCTGCATGGCAGGCAGATTCTTTACCCTCTTGAGCCACCAGGGAAGCCCCTTTACACTTTCTAGTATGCTTTTATGTGCCCACCAAGTCTTTAATAAACAATCTGTTGACAAACTACCATTTCTAGAATGCTATATTCTAAATTTCACAACTTAGGAAGGGATGTCCATGCTTTCAGGGGCCTGGACATGGGCTGAGTATTCTTCACTGAGTATTAACAATTATTCTGCACAGCCAGTGAGTGACAGTATCACTCAGGAATCTGTTTTTACAGGTTAACTTACTCCTGAGGGAAAAAAAAAAGTCCTAATTCTATTCTTTGAAAATATTTTACATGTTCTTGTTTACTATTTTAGCATTTAATAACACCAGGTGGCTATAACATTCTCTTCACTAGCTGCAGTCTTACCAGAGAGGATTACCTAAACTGGAAGAAATCCATAACATGAATCTCAACAAATATCACCAAAAAGGACCACATACTCATTTTATTTGATAAATTTCTAGAAAAAAAGAATTGTTTTCCACATCATAGCAGGGAAAAAGGAGCTAAGCAGTTGAAATGCACATGTAATCAGGTTAAGAAAACTGTATTCACTAGAAATCTTTTTAGGAAAGGTATCATTCAGGGTGGGAGAAACTTCTTTAAAATTAATTTGCTGTAGAAGGTGAGTCCTAGAGAGGCCAGAGTAAGAGAACTGTTTCATGGGAGAAAGTGAAAGACTTCCCTGGTTAGTGGGAACACAGTGCTGGAGTAAGTTAAAGATGAAAAAAATGAGTGGTACACTTCAGATAGTGAAAGGCCTCATGCTGCATAATGTGGACTCTACCCTAAGATATTTAATTTTTTGTAAAACTACTAGGTCCATATAACGCTTAGGAGTTTGTGGGGGTTTTGGTGTGGAAATCATTGCTGAGGCAGGATTTGATGACTAAGACACAAGAATGGAACAGAAGCAGGTCATGAATTGGGAAAGTGCAGCAACCCAGAACCTCTAAGGGAAAGAGAGGGCATCACATGACAATCCAGCTACACAGAGGGAAGCACATAAGCTACCCAGATACCAGCAGGAAAAGATGAGAATAAAACAAAAGCTCTTCTACATACTTCACTAACATTCTCTTTTAATCTCTGCAGCAATCCTGTTGAGATAGATGGTCTGGTTTTTCAGATGAAATCTCCAACATTCAGAGATTTGTTTTCAAGTAAGGTGCAATCTAGTGAGTGCCAGAATTGGGGCTTAAACTTGTCTTTCTGTGCCCAAAGCCCACACTCTTAGCCACTACTCTACACTCTCACACTTCTCACTTTAGTTCCAGATGGCTCAGATATAAAACTGATTTTTCTCAAAGATTGCAAATGGGAGTTGGGGGAACCAGGTTGAAGAAAAATGCCCCTCAACAAAAGGACTAGTCTTTGGAAGGAAAATGCAAATGAGGTCACATCACACACCAGTGTGTTAAATCAGAATAAATTATTCCCTACCATAAGCACACTCAGCTCCATTTAATTTGAAGCTTGCCAGCACTCTGAGGTTGAGAAAGCAGACCCCAAATATGTCCATCCTACTCCTATGCACAACTCCAAAATCCACAAAACTCTAAAAGCTAAAAAATTTCCATATGCTTCACGTCAAAACTCAGTTGACAGTAAAACTTGGCCTGAACTGATGTGAAGCTATATATAGCCTTCATTTATCTTACTGACAGTGAATACTCTTGCTTTCCTCAGAAACATTAATGTGTGTGACTACGGGTTCACGCCAGACCCCCCTGAAGCATTACATAACATACAGAGAAAGCATCTCTAAAATATGAAAAATTCTAAATTCCAAAATTTATCTAACCAAAGATTTAGGACCCTCTATGAACCTGTATTTCAAAGTACTTAAAAGCAACTTAAAAAAATAAAAAATAAAAAAAATAAAAAATAAAAAAAGCAACTTAAAAAGAATGAGTAGATAAGAGATAATCTTTAGGATTTCACAGACAATCAATTTTTACAAGTATTTCGAGGACAACACAAGATTGTAACTTGTTTTAACTAAATAAGGGTGATAGAAAACATCCTTGAAAAGTGAACGTGAAAGTCGCTCAGTTGTGTCCGACTCTTTGCTACCCCATGGACTATAGAGTCCATGGAATTCTCCAGGCCAGAATACTGGAGTGGGTGGCTTTTCCCTTCTCCAGGGGATGTTCCCAACCCAGGTCTCCCACACTGCAGGTGGATTCTTTACCAACTGAGCACAGGGAAGCCTAAGAATACCAGAGTGGGTAGCCTATCCCTTCTCCAGCAGATCTTCCCGACCCAGGAATTGAACCAGGGTCTCCTGCATTGCAGGCGGATTCTTTACCAACTGAGCTACGAGGGAAGCCCAGAAAACATCCTTATCAACATAATCGTATAAAAGGATATTTTAAACACCACAAAATATAAAAAGGTCTTAATTTAATGCAAGAACTTCTAATTCTTTGTATTGAATAAATGAAGTTTTATAAAAAACACTATGTGGTCCTAACTTTATCTTACCACCTGCCTGACTGCTGAGTTGCATCAGTCGTGTCTATCTCTATGCGACCCCATGGACTGTAGCCCGCCAGGCTCCTCTGTCCATGGGATTCTCCAGGCAAGAATATTCTAGCGGGTTGCCATACCCTCCTTCAGGGGAGCTTCCCGACTCAGGGATAGGACCTGCATCTCTATGTCTCCTGCATTGGAAGGTGGGTTCTTTACTACTAGCGCCAGCTGGGAAGCCCATTATTTTACCACTGCTGGTGAAAATTCACCTAGGACCAGCACTGGCATGAGTCCATCTGGCTACATAAGATTTCTTCAGGAAGTTGTTAAAAATGCAGCCCCCAGGCTCCATTCTATCAGACCACGACTCAGGTCTCTGGGTGGGGCCCACAAACACACTGTACTTTAGAAAGCCAGTGGCTGTGCGATGAGCTTCAGGAGCAGGGGCCTGACCTGTAGGATATAGTTCTACTCTCCTTTTCCTCCTCCTAGTTCTCCTCTGTGGGGGTGGGAGGAAAACAAGAGTGTTTCCCAGCAGGGAGTCTGTCCCAACCACTGTCTGCAATACCAGTTATTCCTCCAGCAGTCAATGAGGGACCAGCTGGTCAACTTGACAGCTACGGGAGTCAGCAGTGGAACAGAAATGAGGTAGCAGACAAGTGAGAAAAACTTGTTGAAGTAAAACTCCTTCAGGAAAAGGTGTGGCTTCCAGAGTTGATGCCTAAATTCAGAACAAGTATCTTTGTCTTTAGCTAAAATAATAACCATAATTTAAAATATATGTATTTTTTATATATGTACGTGTGTGTGTGTAGATGTGTGCATATATTTATGTATTCCTTCATAGCTGTCTTCTGCACCCAGCTTCTATGCCAGGTCTTCATTTTTGTCCTTCATTTTTTATCTTCAGAAGGATTATGAGAATTACTAGTATTACCTCAAACAATGTAATGCTGAACCACTTAAAAAAAAAAATCCATAAGATGCCTGATGTGTTTTTTTTTTTTGCCTGATGTTTTATGAAGCAGATGATATTCTCCAACATATAAAATAATTACAGTGAGGTTTTTTTTTCAAAAATAGTTTTTCTTATTCTCTTAAATGACTGTTTAAAAAATTTTAAGAATAAATATAGCTAATATCTTTAAAAACACACAAAACTTTCATTTTAATAAGCACTCAAAGCACTTTCCCAGTTAAAACAAACATCAGCCCTTCTAAAGCAAGGCTAAATGTTAACTGGAGAATACAGAAGAGACATATAAATAACCCCCACTCTTACAGGATTAATCACTTAATCCTATTTGACCAGAATCCCCTGGTCTCTAAGCCTTGCAAATGAAATAAAATTTCTCACTTGATATTTGGCTAGGATTTCCAATCATGAAACAAGAATTATGTCATATCCCTATACACTGCTCATTACCTGAACTCAAACACTATGCTTAGTAGCAACAGTTGCGTCTTTCATGATCTGCTCCATAACCTCCTCACTTGTTACACTCCCAGACTAAATTCAGCTTTCTTCTAGAACCAGATTTCTAGAATTTATAGAAATTAGTATACAGCAATGGTTCTCAAAATTTAGTCCCTGGTCCAGCAGCATCAGTATCCCCTGGGAACTTGTTAGAAATGCAAATTACCAGGCCCCAGCCTAGACCTGTGGAATCAGAAACTCTGGGTGGGGCCCAGCAATGTGACTCTGAAGCACCACTGGTTTACAGCAAGTAGAAAAACGGGTTTCCTTCTATATGTCCAAAGCCAGGGGTACTGTATACTCCTGTATACTCTATCTTGACAAGGAATAAAGACATCCAATTAAGACATACTTTCCTCACAACTCCCACCCTCAAGTTAACAAGTTAGATAACAAAACAAGCTGCAATCAGAGATTTAGTTTGAAATGGATACTTAACAGGCATCAGTTCTCATCCAGTCTGATTTCACGCAATACATTTTCATCCTCTTACATCCAAGTTCTAAAAAAAAGATCTTAAGAATATGTGCCTCATATACTTATAGTGATTCTGTAACAAAACATCAACTAGGTCTGAAGATATCAAACTTACTAAAGAAGAAAAGTGGAATTATTTGCTATTAGAACTCCATTGCATTCAACAGGGAGTTCAAGTTTAGGACTTCTTTCACCTTTATACTTTCCAAGTTAATAGAATTAAACCAGAATTCTCCATTCTTCAAAAGCTTCTAGCTAGGTAGAATTTTACTGCACGACCTTGCTTTCAATGGGGACTGAAAAGCCCTGGTATGCACATTTGGTATATATAGACAGTTACATCTGGTAAACTCTCAGATGGTGAGTACAACCTCAGCACAAGTCTAAGTATTGGACAATGAGAACGCCACTATCAAAAGCAAACTCTCAAATAATTACATTCTTTTCTGCTCCTGTTTACACTATACTAAAATCTTGTACACGCGTGCTAAGTTGCTTCAGTCGTGTCCAATTCTGTGCGATCCTGTGGACTGTAGCCTGCCAGGTTCCTCTGTCCATGGGACTCTCCAGGCAAGAACACCACAGTGGGTTGCCCTCCTCCAGGGGATCTTTCTAATCCAGAGATCAAACCTGCGTCTCTTAAGTCTCTTGCACTAGCAGTTATGTTCTTTACCACCAGCGCCACTTGGGAAGCCCTATTAAAACCTCATTTTCCCTGATTTTAATGCATTCTAAAGGACGGGCAAGACCAGTCTACAGTCCACAAGTATACTTTCAAAAAGCAGGTAATCCCCATGAACTGGTTCAGAACACAAACAAATGAAGAGAACCTTCTAATGATTAGTACACAGGTTCCTACGTGCCAAGTTGCTTCAGTCATGTCTGACTTTGTGTGACCCTATGGACCACGGCCTGCCAGGTTCCTCTGTCCCTGGGATTCTCCAGGCAAGAATACTGGAGAGGGCTTCCATTTCCTTCCCCAGGGGATCTTCCCAATCCAGGGATGGAACCTGTGTCTCTTATGTTTCCTGCATTGGCAGGCAGGTTCTTCACCACTAGAGCCGTCTGGGAAGCCCACAGTATACAGGTAGCTCAACACATTAAACAGAACAAAAACAACACAAAAGAAAATCACAGACCAATTTCCATGCTATAAGAACAAACCTAAGGATACCAAGGGATTCCCTAGTAGCTTAGCTGGTAAAGAATCCGCCTGCAATGCAGGAGACCCCAGTTTGATTCCTGGGTTGGGAAGATCTGCTGGAGAAGGGATAGACTACACTCCATTATTCTTGGGCTTCCCTTGTGGCTTAACTGGTAAAGAATCTGCCTGCAATGCAGGAGACATGGGTTTGATCCCTGGGTTGGGAAGATCCCCTGGAGAAGGGAAAGGCTTCCCACTCCAGTATTCTGGCCTGGAGAATTCTATGAACTGTATAGTCCATGGGGTCGCAAAGAGTCAGACATGACTGAGCGACTTTCACTTATGGATACCAAGGACGGAAGGAGAGTGGGATAAAATGATAGATTGGGATGGACATATATACACTACTATGTATAAAGTGCACTTCCCAGGTGGTGCTATTGGTACAGAACTCGCCTGCCAATGCAGGAGACTCAAGAGATGCAGGCTTGATCCCCGAATTGGGAAAATCCCCTGGAGGAGGGCATGGCAGCCCACTGCAAGCCTGGAGGATCCCATGGACAGAGAAGCCTGGCAGGCTACAGTCCATAGGGTCGCAAATAGCTGGACTCAGCCGAAGCAACTTAGCATGCACACACGTGTATAAAATAGATAACTAAGGATAACCTACTGTAAGCACAGGGAACTCTACTCAACACTTTGTGTGACCTAAATGGGAAGGAAACCCAAATAAGAGGGGATATATGTATATGTATAACTGATTCCCCTTATTGTACAGGAGAAACTAAAACAACATTTTAAAGCAACTGTACTCCATTAAAATTAAAAAACAAAAACAAAAACTAACTCCATAAGCATGCCAGAACTATTTTAACTATGAAATGTCATGGGCTCTAGATTGAACAACCAGGGAACAGTGAGTTAGTATGTGAAAAACTTGTTAATTTTCAAACTAGCAGACTTCACTGAAAATTAATTTTTTTTGAAAATTAATTCAAATGTGTTATGAGGTTGGAGCCCTAACAATATTCACATATCTTTTGATGAACTCAGCCTTATTCATGTTATTTGGAAAATTTAATGCTATTTGTGTTCCGTAAGTTAAGAATGTCTTAAATATACTTTTAGAGACAATATTTTTAAAACATTTTCCACGCTACAAACATAATTTCAAATAAAACAGGATCAAATAAAACCAAATTATTTAAAAATAAAGCAAAACGAAAAAGTTATGATCAAATAGGGTTCAGCCCAGAAATGCAAGGATGGTCTAAAACTAAGAAATAGGAAAAAAAATAAATCTCTACCTCAGCATCTCAACAATGAAAGAAAAATAGATATTATAATTCTATTTTTGGAAAGGTTTATATGCATAAAAAGGTCTAAAATAAAAAAATAGAATGTTTTGGGTGGCAAAATTAAAGACATTTTTCCTTTTATTTTGCATTCTGAATTATTACTTTTAAAAGTGTGGTTTTTATAATCAGGGACAAATGTTCTTTTCTTATTCTTATTTTTTCTAATATATGTATGTGCCGTATAAACTAGAGGGCTTGAATTTCCTGCCTCTTGAGGTAGCTCAGACAACTTTGGGAATGTGCACTAAACAAAACTGCCCTGTCTTCTTTTTTTTTTAAAGGTCCTTCTATAGTGACACAGAAAAAAAAAAACAATTAGGTAAGTTTAAAAATATTAGAAATGTAAATGCAATTAAAAATAATACATATGCATATGAAAAAATACAAGTGAATATAAAAAAAAGCAGCTATTGAAGCAATGGGGACTGCCATTTGGCAGTTTCAATATTTTTTTAAATATACAAAACTGAGTAAACAAGAAAAATAAAGCTGCCAAATCTTTCCTGGGGCCTCTCTTGCAATCTTTTCCACTATACTAATAACTATGTATTCACCTGATACTAAAGAGATGGGCAGCACCTCAGATCCTTTTTTCTCCTCTCTTTCTCTTCACTCCATTTCATCCATTTATTCATTTACTCACTCATTTTTTTGAAAAGGTAATACAAACATATGATTCAAAAAATTTTTATTTATACATATATGGGCTTCCCAGGTGGCCCTAGTGATAAAGAACCTGCCTGCCAGTGAAGGAGACATGAGAGACATGGGTTTGATCCCTGGGTCAGGAAGGTCCCCTGGGGGAGGGCATGGCAACCCACTGCAGTATTCTTGCCTGGAGAATCCCCATGGACAGAGGGTCCTCGTGGGCTACAGTCCACAAGGTTGCACAGACACACGACTGAAGCAGCGTAGCACGCATGCATGTATAAAGGCATATACAGTGAAATCTGATTCCCACTTCTACTTCTTTCATTGGTTTCTTATATATTATTTCAGAATTTCTTTTTGCAAATTATAAGCAATATTATATTCTTATTCTACCCTTGTGTTTCTCTTCCTCATTCTTTTTACAGCTATACAATATTCCATGGTTTTGGATGTATCAAGGTTTACTTAAGCAGCTCCTGTTGATACACTGGAGTTATCCTTTTCATGCAACTACAAACAATACCAAGCATAACTATGTAAATACATTAAGCTCATTTCTGAATGTGTCTTTCATGATGCTTCTGAAGTGGTGCAGGATATTAGATTACTGCAAGGTGACTCATTTCACCAGGCAGAGAAGTCAGCTCCTATTTAACAATACCTTGGGAGTTAATCATAATCAGAATTTGACAGATGAATTAAAATTATGCAGCAAGGTCATTAATTAATTCTCATATAACCAAATCTTATTGAAAAGAAAACACTGGCAATCATCCCCTGAAATTCCAGAGTCAGAAAAGGGTGTGGATTTTCAGCATGCTCTTAAAATGCCCTACTAGAAAAATATATGTCTAATATGGCCTAAAATTAATGCAAAATAAAAGCAGCATTCTCTCAAGGTGGAAGAGTACCATTCCAAGACGGCCTCTGCCTGCCCCCACCACTGACTCCTGCTCTGGTTCTGTCCCTTCCCAGGGTGTGTCTGATCACTTTATAGCATTTCAAAATATTAACAAGGCATACTTTTCAAGAGAGGAGGTGATCATATAATAATCATTTTTAAAATTTGGGACACATTGACCAAGATGATAATAACTTGGCTAGAATGTATTTTTTCTCTCCAAATGTCTCTCCTTCCTCTCCTTCTTATCTATGAGATTATAGAATTATACATTATTTTACAGTGGACATGGAGACTACCGATAAACCTTGGTTTGGTAAAAATATATTTTAATTCATCATTCCTCAAATTCTGTCTCATATAATTCTGTTCCAAAAGATGTTTAGGTATGCTGTGGGGGTGGGCTGAATACAATGTAGCCCTTTTGAAGAGCCATGATTCACAAAGGATGTTAATATAATAAAGACTTTAGAGATGCCCTGCATTTCAGAAAACTTTAACCCAGTTTATTTTGACACAAAATTCTACTGTGGCATAACTATTCACATTTTATGCTCACAGACACTGCCTGAACAAATGTAACTATTAACTGAATGCCCAAAACAGATATAGCAAAAAGGGATAATTCTTAAAGTCTTTCCTACCACTAATTGTCTTCACAAAGTCCCTAATTTTGGTCTAGTGCACTCCTAACTCTTCACCCACCAAGGCACAGCTCAAATACCACCTCACTTGAGAAATCTTCCTCCAACATTTCATATTATGAAATACTCCTTTCTCCTGGGTCAGATAGCACTTTATTCCCATTTCTATTACCTCACTTACACAATAAATCATTTATCTGTCTCCCTGGTAGCTTGTTAGCCTCTTGAGAGTAAGTTTGATTACATTTTCAGCACCTTGAACAGTGCACACACATAATGACCTTCACGATGAATTCACTACAGTGTAATAGTTCCCAAAAGTCAGTATTTGTATTTCTAAACTGTTGACACCCTGCCAACAACCTGAAGATATTATACTTTTTCCCTAAAATTTGCATCTATTACTGAGCAGGTATGATCATAAGTTAATTCAGTTGTGACATGCCTTCCGACCAAGCCCACTGATAGTTTTTTGGTTTTTGTTTGCTGTTTTAATCTGCTAGGAGCATATAATAAACCTCATTATCTTTTTATATCTCTGTGCCTTTGTACCTGCTAGTCCCTATTTGAAATGCTGCCTCAAGGTTTTATTTATCTAGAAAACCTTCCTACTCATTCTTTTTTTTTTTTTTCTACTCATTCTTTAAGAACCAGCTTAAGCAGTATTTTCTCTGGGAAGCTTTCCTATCCTTCCATCCTCTCAGGAAGAGTTAAGGAATTCCTTAAGTCAGACATTTGTGCATTTATTACCATGCCTCAGGCACAGAACTAAGTGCCCAGGATAGAGGATGAAGATGTTAACCCTCCCTCAAGGAGAATAGTCTAGTAAAGAAGACAGCCATATAAACAAATAACCACACTATAATAATGTCAAATGCAACATCAAAAGGAAGATCTATGCAATATTTGACATGTAACAATCACTTTGTTAGGTGCTTTATTAAACACTGTCTATGATCATGGTAGGCAAGTATTTTAATAGGACAGAAGTCCATGAAATTCTAAGGACCACTCTATACTCAGTTGTTTTCTGAAGAAACTGTCATCAAGGGGTTCTTCCTGTATATGCTACAGTCTGTGTCATAGATAATACATGAAACCAATTCTACTTCTTTGGCTACAAACTCCTGGACTAAACTCAGAACTCTAAGGACAATCTACAGGCTGAACGTGAGGAAGATCACTTAGGACATGGCTTGGTTCAAAATTTTGCTGTACAGGAGTCCTCCATTTTGTAAGGTGACAAAAGAATCCAATCAGATACTCTCTCTTAGGAAACACAAATGTTGAGTGAACAAAACAAAAGAAAGCAGGTCTTCAGAGCTTAAATTCTAAACCTATCCTAACACTGAAAGCACTAGGGCCAACAGACAATATGGTGGCAAAGATGATATTCCACTATAGTTACATTAAACCCTCATCATCAAAAGTAATGTGTGTGTCTCTTCCTCTCAACAAACAGGGGCCTAGCACATCAGATCACCACTTCTGAAATCAGGAAACAGGCTCTAAAAGTTTAACAGCCCCTCAGACTGGGAGAAAATAATAGCAAATGAAGCAACAGACAAAGGATTAATCTCAAAAATATACAAGCAACTCCTGCAGCTCAATTCCAGAAAAATAAATGACCCAATCAAAAAATGGGCCAAAGAACTAAACAGACATTTCTCCAAAGAAGACATACAGAAGGCTAACAAACACATGAAAAGATGCTCAACATCACTCATTATCAGAGAAATGCAAATCAAAACCTCAATGAGGTACCATTACACACTTAGTCAGGATGGCTGCTATCCAAAAGTCTACAAGCAATAAATGCTGGAGAGGATGTGGAGAAAAGGGAACCCTCTTACACTGTTGGTGGGAATGCAAACTAGTACAGCTGCTATGGAGAACAGTGTGGAGATTTCTTAAAAAACTGGAAATAGAACTGCCATATGACCCAGCAATCTGACTTCTGGGCATACACACCAAGGAAACCAGATCTGAAAGAGACACGTGCACCCCAATGTTCATCACAGCACTGTTTATAATAGCCAGGACATGGAAGCAACCTAGATGCCCATCAGCAGACGAATGGATAAGGAAGCTGTGGTACATATACACCATGGAATATTACTCAGCCATTAAATAGAATTCATTTGAATCAGTTTTAATGAGATGGATGAAACTGGAGCCCATTATACAGAGTGAAGTAAGCCAGAAAGATAAAGACCAATACAGTATACTAACGCATATATATGGAATTTAGAAAGATGGTAATGATAACCCTATATGCAAAACAGAAAAGGAGACACAGATGTACAGAACAGAATTTTTGACTCTGTGGAAGAAGGCGAGGGTGGGATGTTTCAAGAGAACAGCATCGAAACATGTATATTATCTAGGGTGAAACAGATCACCAGCCCAGGCTGGATGCACGAGACAAGTGCTCGGGCCTGGTGCACTGGGAAGACCCAGAGGGATTGTGGACAGTGAGATGGGAGGGGGGATCGGGATGGGGAATACATGTAAATCCATGGCTGATTTATGTCAATGTATGGCAAAAACCACTACAATATTGTAAAGTAATTAGCCTCCAACTAATAAAAATAAATGGGAAAAAATAAAAAAGTTCAACAGCTTGACCAAAGTCACTCAGGTGGTAGGTGGCAAACACAGAAATTAAAGACCAGATCAATCTGATCCTTCTATAATATCCTACCAACTATATGAGTAAACAGCCTCAAAATCAACCAATGACAAGTAGAGAGGCTCAAAAGGCAAAGTATATGCATGGAGTAGAAGAGAAATGTACTGGAAATCAGTATGTTAAGAGGATGTGAAGTGGGAGGGGCCACACAGGGCTTTATCTTGGTCAAACTAATCTCTAATTCCAAACTAGACCTCTCTCCTGAGCTCCAGACTGTTAGCCGTCTGTCTCTGTTATTCAAACGGAGCATCTACAAGGGAGCCCCTTAGTCTCTAGTTTGTACTCCACAGTCTAAAACAGAGCTTGGCTTACAGTAAGTGCTCAATAAATATTTGCTGAATAAATGAATAAGAGAATGAATTCTCAAAAATAATTCTACAGTGAGCTGCAGGGACAGTTGCCCTGAAATAGATTCCAGGGTTCCTTCGCAAGTACACTGGATCCTCATTATTTGTGGATCCTCTATTTGCGAACTTGCCTACTTGCTAAAATTTACTTGTAACCTCTACATCAACACTGATGGTGCTTTTGCAGTCATTCACGGACATGCATAGAGGGGCAAAAATTTTGAGTCATTCCTGAGTACGTTAAGGTCAAACTAGGCAGTCCTCTGCCTTTTAGTTTCAGTTTTTGTGGGGATGACAAAGGACGCAGGTCAGTAGAGGGCAGTGCAGTGCAGGAAGCTCTGGCTTGAGGGGGGTGGTGGGGTGGGGGGGGCGGCCAGCCGAGCAGGGTTTCAACCTGAACTCTGGCACTGTTAGGGGTTGGCCTCACGCAAGTCACTTAACACTTCTGCACCTCATTTTCTCTTCTGTAAAATAAAGAAATAGAATCTACCAGAATGACTTGTATTTAGGAAAAGATTCAAATCTATGTGAGATACGAACATACTTTCCCTAGGAGCAATCGTTCAGGATTCACTAATTTAGTGTTCTGTGTGATTTTATATATTCTCATGAATAGTGAGAATCAATGTAATTATTTATAATGAGGTAACAAAAAATACAGATAATAATTATTTGAATGGAGGGGAGGCAGTGTGAGGCTTCAGTAAGATTTTCAAGTAGGACCTCACCAGGCACAGAAGGTATGGAAAAGTCTTTTAAGAGAGAACAGTACCTACAGAGAAAAGCCCAGATACGTGAAAGAAGCAGGTAGTCTGGGAAAAGGCACTTCAGAAGGTCTACAGCAGTAGGACGTGAGGCGAGAACACGGTGCCACATTGCTTCTCTATGCCCTGTACACAACTTACACTATGGAACCGCTCCCTCCACATCTAATTCTTGGTTTACAGGTCTCTCTTCCACCAAACTATGAGCTCCTTAAATGCAAGGTCTCTAGAATAAATCGTAGTTATGGTTCTAAATTTGCGAAGGAGTAATTACTAAGCACACATACATCTGAAAAGATGGTACAAAAAGAAGTCTGGTTTTCAACTGAACCTTATACCAACTCACAATAGTGTAATAACCAATTCACAGGCTTATAATTTGTCTGGGACTTTTATTTGATGATTGCTAATAATTCTGTCATAATTTTGTTGCTGTGTTCTAGACATCTAGGCATTTGTTAGAGCAGTTTTAAGATTTTCCTCTTTTCAGTTTGATTTTCCATATTAACAGGGCTCAAACATATGGTCCATTAGACAATGCTGCCTCTTCAGATTAAAGACTCCTTTTAATTCTATTAGACTTCTCTACATACAAGATACAGTTTTACCATAGTAAAATACAAGGCAGTATTGATATGTGTCACAAATAAGATAAGGAAAACAACAAGAATTTTTCACAAAGGCTTGTAAAATTCTGGCTAAAACATAGCAGACACAATGTTAAACTCACTGCTTACATTTCCCCACTAAGAACTAGGAAGAATAACTTGAATTTATGTAAAGTCGTGAAACTAAGCACAGTTTAAATCTACAAGGCTTTGGACACCTGTATTTTCTTTCTTCCTCCCTTCCCCCATGCACAGGGATAAAAGACCCATCTGGCTCACCCCCATACTTCAATTTCCTCCATCCCCTCAAACAAAATCCTCACCGTCCAACATCCAAATTAATATTTTCAAAACCCTAAAGTCTCAATCAAAACTGAGTATGATAGGTTACTTTTTCCTCCTAAAAATTCTTGGCATATTTTATTTAGGCACAACACAGTTTGTACCATCTAGAAACATATGGCTAGAACCACCACTAATGAAACCCAAACTATTATGAAAGTGAATCCAAATTCTCTGTGAAAGGGGAATATAAAATGCTGTTTTAAAAGAGATTAATGCTATATTATCCAAATCACAGTGCTATACAGCCAAAATATGTCCTATATTTTATGACTAAGCAGGGTAGTCAAGCCATTACTTACACTACAAACTCTTCCACACCCCAGTTAAGCTGTTTCAAGTATAACCCAATTCTATTTGAATAAAAATAATAATAATACATTTAAAACTTTCTTGCTGCCAGTAAACCCTTCTCATTTGCGTTTTCAAAAATGGTCACTAAACAACTATAATGGGACAGATTTCATAAAGGATATAATGATTAAGTGCCATTTTCAGGAGGGCAAGACGTGGCTACCATTAACAAACTGATTAAAGTCCCCAACCTTCAAAAGCTCCCCGGACTGTATATTCCGCGTCTCTTGGGTTCACCTTCCAGCTGCCTGGTAGGGGCAAGTGGAAAATGTTAGTTTCTGTGAGAGATGAGGACGAAATTTAGGGGATGGGAGGGAGCAAAGGGCCGACTCGCTGAAGGGAAGGATGAAGAGAAGTGACCAAGGTCCCTAACTCACAAGAGGTATCAACAATGAAGGCTAGAATAACGCGGGAAGCGGAGAATGTTTAAGAAACGCAAATAAGGCGGCGGGGGTGGTGGTTGGGGGGAGGGGGGGGTCCCGCGAATGGGGGAGGGGCGAAGTGCGCAACTCCTCCACCCTCCCGCCTCCGGGAGAAGGACCGCGGGAGGCAGCACTGGTCATTTTGCCTAGCGGTGTGGCACCCACTCGGGCAGTAAAAGGACACGCAAGCCTGAGACTTCAGTCCAAGTATTAGAAGGGGACTGGGGGGTGGGGCAGGGGTCAGGGAAGTTGAGGGCGGGGTTAGAATACCTTGCGGGCGCGGGGAGAAAGGGACCACAGACCGCCCCGCTGACCCCAGCGGTCGCCCCTTCTCGTCGAGGGCCGCGACGTGGGACCTGCCGGCCTACCCTCCCCACAGGAGCTCGGGCAGACAGGCGCCGCCCCTCACAGCCCCGAGGGCAGCGCAAAAGGAGGCGCAGGGCCCCCCAGAGCCGGGAGAGCGGCGCTTCCCGTGGGCTCTCTCTCCGGCAGCCCGGCGCGCGAGCCCACCTGCGTTCACTAGAAGCCCCTCCTCCGGACCGTCCTCAGCTACTCTTTCGAGAATCTGAGCCGTCGCCGCAGAGGTCGCCGTCGTCAGAACAGTCTCGGTCCCTAGTACCAAAGCGCGAGCCACAGAACCGGGGGAGCGCCTCTACCACTCGTCAGGTTACCTCTTACTGCACACTGGCTTCTCACCCCGCCCCCGAACCCAAGCCATTGGTTGCTGGGCACCGCCCCATTTGTCTATTGGACCAAAGAAGATGCCGCTCAGTCACCTAGAAGGGCACGTGTGCTGGTTATTGGCCTAAATGAGAAGCAGTTCCCGCCCACTCCCTCAGAGATTTCAGCTTCTGATTGGTACTAATGCCTGTCTTTTCGCTCCCTTCGTTCTTTCCCTCCGGGTGGAGCGTCTCCTTGCGAGAGGCACCCGCTCTGATAGGCTGAAAGGACGCTATGCTTTTCCCGGATAAGGCACTGGGCCAAGGATCCGTCCGGCCCCACGTGGGGGAGGAGCCCAAGGCACAGCATCTCTGGGTTTGTTTACACAGGCTCCCGCTCCTCTTTCCTTCCATTGGCTGAAACAGCAGCCGCTCCCACCGGGTTGCGCCACTCTGTCTAGCGTGGTGCGGAGGGGGCGGGACGGGGCATGGAGGCGGGCTTCCCTGGGATTTCCCCAGCTGTCAATTACCAAGGGAGGTGCTTTGAGCAAGGCTGGCTGGAACCTGATGCAGCCCTCCGTTGAAAAAATTTGGGAACTTGGGCTTTTTGGAGGGGCTGTAGGGAAGGAGAGGGGCTCTTCTATATGTCCAGAGACAAATCTAACTTCTTGAATATTTAAAAAATAAATAAAACATTACTATCCCCTTGGATTTACGATGTCCAACCTTTGCTTGCCAAGACTTTGAACTTTATCCTTTCAGGGAGTGGGATTTCTTTATGGAAGTTTTTATACATCTTTGTTCCTCCCTACCTCTCATGTTAACTGTATACCTAACATAAAATAGAGGCTAAGTAAGTGATTGATGATGATCCAAGCTCCAATCCAAGCTCTGAGTGTATGATATGGACAAGACAGTGAAGCTGCACCCGGGGTGCTTATTCTGTAGCTGAGGAAACTGACAATTAACAAGTAACCAATAAATAATAAAACAGCTCAGTCAGAATCAGTTCAGTTCAGTCGCTCAGTCGTGTCCGACTCTTTGCAACCCCATGAACCGCAGGATGCCACGGTTCCCTGTCCATCACCAACTCCTGGAGTCCACCCAAACCCATGTCCATTGAGTCAGTGATGCCATCCAACCATCTCATCCTCTGCCATCACCTTCTCCTCCCGCCCTCAATCTTTCCCAGCATCAAGGTCTTTTCTAAGGAGTCAGCTCTTTGTATCAGGTGGCCAAAGTATTGCAGTTTCAGCTTCAACATCAGTCCTTCCAATGAACACCCAGGACTGATCTCCTTTAGGATGGACTGGTTGGATCTCCTTGCAGTCCCTTGGACTCTCAAAAGTCTTCTCCAACACCACAGTTCAAAAGCATCAATTCTTTGGTGCTCAGCTTTCTTTATAGTCCAACTCGCACATCCATACATGACTACTGGAAAAGTCATAGCCTTGATTAGATGGACCTTTGTTGGCAAAGTAATGTCTCTGCTCTTTAATATGCTGTCTAGGTTGGCCAGAACTTTCCTTCCAAGGAGTAAGCATCTTTTAATTTCATGGCTGCAGTCACCATCTGCAGTGATTTTGGAGCCCAAAGAAATAAAGTCAGCCACTGTTTCCACTGTTTCCCCATCTATTTGCCATGAAGTGATGGGACCAGATGCCATGATCTTAGTTTTCTGAATGTTGAACTTTAAGCCAACTTTTTCACTCTCCTCTTTCACTTTCATCAAGAGGCTTTTTAGTTCTTCTTCACTTTCTGCCATAAGGGTGGTGTCATCTGCATACCTGAGGTTATTGATATTTCTCCCGGAAATCTTGATTCCAGCTTGTGCTTCCTCCAGCCCAGCGTTTCTCATGATGCACTCTGCATAGAAGTTAAATAAGCAGGGTGACAATATATAGCCTTGATGTACTCCTTTTCCTATTTGGAACCAGTCTGTTGTTCCATCCAGTTCTAACTGTTGCTTCCTGACCTGCATACAGGTTTCTCAAGAGACAGGTCAGGTGGTCTGGTTTTCCCATTTCTTTCAGAATTTTCCACAGTTTATTGTGATCCACACAGTCAAAGGCTTTGGCATAGTAAATGAAGCAGAAATATATGTTTTTCTGGAACTCTCTTGCTTTTTTGCTGATTCAGCAGATATTGTCAATTTGACCTCTGCCTTTTCTAAAACCAGCTTGAACATCCAGAAGTTCACAGTTCACATATTGCTGAAGCCTGGCTTGGAGAATTTTGAACATTACTTTACTAGCGTGTGAGATGAGTGCAATTGTGTGGTAGTTTGAGCATTCTTTGGCATTGCCTTTCTTTGGGATTGGAATGAAAACTGACCTTTTCCAGGCCTGTGGCCACTGTTGAGTTTTCCAAATTTGTTGATATATTGAGTGCAGCACTTTCACAGCATCATCTTTCAGGATTTGAAATAGTTCAACTGGAATTCCATCACCTCATGGCCATCAACAAAAAGTTTACAAACAAATATGCTGGAGAAGGTGTGAAGAAAAACAAATCCTCCTACACTGTTGGTGGGAATGTAGATTGGTACAGCCACTGTAAAGAACAATATGGAAGTTCCTTAAAAAACTAAAACTAGAGCTACCAGGTGAACCAGCAGTCCCACTCTGGTGTATATATCTGGAGAAAATAGTAATTAAAAAAGATATATGCATCTTAATGTTCATTGCAGCACTCTTTGCAGTAGCGAGGACATGGAATCAACCTAAATATCTATCAACAAATGAAAGGATAAAGAAAATGTGGTACATGTATACAATGGAATGTAATTCGGTCATTAAAAGGAGTGAAATAATGCCATTTGCATCAACATGGATGGATCTAGAGATTATACTGAATGAAGTAAGTCAGAGAAAGACAAATCATATGATATCACATATATGTGGAATCTAAAAAAAGGGTAAAAAATAGACTTAATTACAAAACAGAAACAGACTCACAGACTAAATAAACAAACTAACAGTTACCAAAGGGGAAAGGTGAGTGGAGGGATAAATTAGGAGTTTGGGATTAATATGTACACAATACTATATATAAGACAGATAATCAACAATGACTTACTTTAATCTGCGGATGGGTGGGGCTGTGCTCTCTCCCTGTAGGTTGGCCTGAGGCAGCCCAGTCCTAGAGTTTGCAGTCTCTATGGTAGGCTATAGGCTTTGTGGTAGGGGTAATGGCCACCTCCTCCAAGAGGACTTAGGCCAGCACCTTGAGCCTCCCAGGACTGCTGTTGCCAGAGCCCCTGACCCTGTGGTAGCCACTGTTGACCCATGCCTCTGTGGGAGACTCCCAAACACTCACAGGCAAGTCTGGCTCCGTCTCTTGTGGGGTCACTGCTCCTTTCTCCTGGGTCCTATTGCGCACAAGGTTTTGTCTGTGCCCTCAAAGTTTCTGTTTCCCCAGTCCTATGGAAGTTTTGTAATCAAATCTCACTGACCTTCAAAGTCAGATTCCCTGAGGATTCCCAGTCCCTTTGCCAAAGATCCCCAAGTTGGGAAGCCTGTTTTGGGGCCTAGAACTTTCATAACAGTGCAAGAACTTCTTTGGTATAATTGTTCTCCAGTTTGTGGATCACCCACCAGCAGCTCTCAGTTCAGTTCAGTTCAGTCACTCAGTTGTGTCCAACTCTCTGTGACCCCATGGACTGCAGCACTCCAGGCTTCCCCGTCCATCACCAACTCCCGAAGCTTGCTCAAACTCATGTCCATAGAGTTGGTGATGCCATCCAACCATCTCATCCTCTGTTATCCCCTTCTCCTCCTGCCTTCCATCTTTCCCAGCATCAGGGTCTTTTCTAAGGAGTCAGCTCTTTGCATCAGGTGGCCAAAGTATGGCAGTTTCAGCTTTAGCATCAGTCCTTCCAGTGAATATTCAGGACTGATTTCCTTAAGGATTGACTGTTTTGATCTCCTTGAAGTTCAAGGGACTCTCAAGAGTTCTCTCCAAAACCACAGTTCAAAAGCATCAATTCTTCAGTGCTCAGCTTTCTTTATAGTCCAACTCTCACATCCATACATGACTACTGTAAAAAACAGCTTTGACTAGACAGACCTTTGTTGGCAGAGTAACAAAGACGGATGGAAATGTGGTCCACTGGAGAACAGAATGGCAAACCACTTCAGTATTCTTGCCTTGAGAACCCCATGAACAGTATGAAAAGGCAAAAAGATATGACACTAAAAGATTAACTCCCCAGGTCAGTAGGTGCCCAATATGCTACTGGAGAAGAGTGGAGAAATAACTCCAGAAGAATGAAGAGACAGAGCCAAAGGAAAAACAACGTCCAGTTGTGGACATGACTGGTGATGGAAGTAAAGTCTGATGCTGTAAAGAGCAATATTGCATAGCAACCTGGAATGTTAGGTCCATGAATCAAGGTAAGTTGGAAGTGGTCCAGCAGGAGATGGCAAGAGTGAACATTAACATTTTAGGAATCAGTGAACTAAAATAGACTGGAATGGGCGAATTTAACTCAGATGAGAGGCAGCTGTATGGTGGGGCTAGTGGTGACCTCCTTCAAGAGGACTCATGCCACACGCCGCGCCTCCCAAGGCTGTTGCTGCCAGTGTCCATGTACTGCAGTGCTGACCCAGGCTTCTGCAGGAGACCCTCAAATGCTCACAGGCAGGTCTGGCTCAGTCTTTCGTGGGCTGCAGTGCTCCTTTCCCTGCATCTTGGTGCACACAAGGTTTTTCTTTGTGCCCTCCAAGAGTCTCTGGTGGGTATGGGGCTTGATTTAGATGTGATTGCACCCCTCCTACCGTCTTACTGCGATTTCTCCTTTGTCCTTGGACATGGGGTATCTTTTTTGTCGTGGGTTCCAGCAATGGTTGTTTAGCGGTGTTCTCACAGGGGAAGATAAGCGTACATCCTTCTACTCTGCAATCTTTCAGACAAGGTACTGTGCAGGGAATTCTACTTAATATTCTGTAATAACCTAAATGGGAAAGAATTTGAAAAGTTTTAAGAAGAATTTGAAAAAAATTTGAAAAAGAATAGATATATTATACGTGAATCACTTTGCTGTACACCTGAAACTAATACAACACTGTAAATCAATTATACTCCAATATGAAAAAAAATTTTTTTAATAATAAAATGTTATGCTTTGACTAAGCACTACAAAGAAAAATAAAGCAAGGTTAAGGGAATGGCTGTTTCAGGTTTAACAGTTTAAGAGCCGTTTGAAGAAGGAACATTGAATAGAGACATGAATAATGGGAACAGTAGGAAGGGGGTACCATCCCCAGGGTCATTATGCTGCACAACTAGAATCACTAGTCATAATCCTTCATGTATTTCCAACTTGGGTTATAAGGTATATGTCCTGTCAGGACTATCTACTCTTGTTTTAAGCTTTTTTTTTTTTTTTAAGCTTTATCTGATTAAATAAATAGATCTTATCAAAAACATATTTATTTTTTAGTTTATTTAAAATTTTTTTATGTCTTTATTGAATTTGTTACAATATTGCTTCTGTCTTCTGTTTCGGTTTTTTGTCCACAAGGCATGTGGACTCTTGACTTCCCAACAGTGATTGAATCCAAGCCTCCTGCATTGGAAGGCAAAGTCTTAACCACTGGACACAATTGAATCTCAGTAAAAGTAGAGAAAAAGAAAGATGAAGACATAGAGCCAAGGAAAATGGGAGACAGAACAGAAGGATGAAAGGAAAACCCAGAAGAACAATGAAGGGGCAGTAGCAGTGCAGCATGCATAGAGAGCAACCTGCTCACAGTGGAGAAGAGAACTCAGGACTCCAGAAGTGATGTATCCCAGAAAGTAATTGAATGGATATGTCAGCTATATGTATGGCTGTATTCACAGGCAGTTTTATACCTTCAGATGAGTTAGTGATAAATTCATAGAAGACTAAGGGGGACTTCTATGAATATGAACACTAATAAGTGCAAGAAAAAGACAAAAGAAAAGGCACAAAATCATACTACTTTTGGTGGCTTAGCTACAAGCAATAATAGCAAACACACATATAGCACTTACTATGTGTTAGGCACTGTTTCAACTGTTTTACATGTATTAACTTTAATCCTCACAGTGGCTTCGCAGGTGTCTCAGTGGTAACGAACCCACCTGCAATGCAGGAGACAGGAGACTCAGGTTCAATCACAGGGTCTGGAAGATACCCTAGAGGAGGGCATGGCAAGCCACTCCAGTATTCTTGCCTGGAGAGTCCCATGGACAGGGAAGCCTGGAGGGCTGCAGTCCATGGGGTCGCAAAGAGTTGGACACCACTGAAGTGACTTAGCACGCATGCACAATCCTCTTAGTAGCTCATTTTTTTTAATAGAAATTTATCTCTTTAAAAAATTATTTTATTTATTTATCACTGCACTGCATCTTTGTTGCTATGTGCAGGCTTTCTCTAGTTGTGGTGAGCGAGAGCTACTCTCTAGTTGCAGTGTGCCGGCTTCTCTCTGAGATGGCTTCTCTTGTGGAGGATGAGCTCAGTTGTCCAGTGGCGTGTGGAATCTTCCTGTACAAGGGAATGAACCTCTGCCACCTGCAATGGTAGGTGGATTCTTAACCACTGGTCCATCAGGGAAGTCATTTTGCAGATAAGAAATCTTTGGCAAAAGGACCTTGTTGAAGGTCACACAGTGTATTCATTTCCTCTGGTTACTCTAACAAAGTACCACAAACTTAATTGTTTAAAGCGATATACATTTATTATCTTGAAGTTCTGGAGCCTTGAGGTCCAAAATAGGTTTCAATGAGCTAAAATCAAGGTGTCTGCAGGCCTGCATTCTATTTGGAAGCTCTAAGGGAGAGTTCATTCCCTTGCTTTTTCCATCTTCTGGAGGCCACCTACGTTCCATGACCCATGGCCTCTTCCTCCATCTTCAAAGTAAGCAGTGAGGCATCTTCTCTCCCTCTGACTTCTGCTTCCATCCTTACATCTTCTCTCTCTGACTCTTCTGCCTTCTTCTTAATAAGACATATGATTACACTGGGTGTACCTGGTAACCCAGGATAATTAGTCAAAATATATAATAAGTCAAAATCCTTGGCTTAATCACATCTACAAACTCCCTTTTACATTGTAAACTAGCCACATGTTCTGGAAATTAGGGCATTGGCACCTTTGAGAAGATATTATTTAGTCTAACACACACAGCTAGTGGTGGAGACAGGGTTCAAATTCAGATAATCTGCCTCCAGAGTTCTTACTCTTGTGCTGTTGCCTCTGTGACAGTATTTACATAGTCAGCCTCGTATTGACACTGAATATGGGTTAACACTGGAAGGCAGGGAGTGGGAAAGTAGATACGTGCATATGAGAGCTAATTTCCCTTATTTCACAGCAGAAAGGCACTAGCTAGACTAGACAGATAGTTTAAAACAAAAAATTCAAGACTATATAACCAAATTATTAACATCTGAAGACACATGTATCAAAAGAAAAGCCTAAAAAGTTGAAAAAGTTTGCCTCAATGGCAGAGAATGGAACTGGAGATTTTCATTGAAAGGCTTGGAATACCAACTGATTTTGTAAAACGTGTGCAGGTATTACTTTGATTAAAGAGATTTAATTAGAAAACCCTAAAGTGTGAATATGGGACCTTGTTTACGGAGTTTCTATTTGCAGCATCTGCCCTGCTGGTTTTCACTCTCATGTTCCCCGGCTCCCTGACCTTGTCTCAGGATCCTGTTTCTTGCCTCTGGCTCCTTGCATGGTGATTAGATTTGGCTGAGTTCCTCAGTCTTGGCACCCTTCCTTGGACACAGCTTTGGTATTTGTCCTCCAGCTGCAAGTCTGGGCCTCTGAGTATCTAAACCTCCACTGTCAGAAAGGTGAGGGAAGACAAGGACTAATCTAGCTTTGGTGGGTTCCAGCTATGACATGTGGGTACAGAAATTCTTTCTGATTTCTTTGTGGACTGAAGCCAAAAGGCAGAGACCAGAATCAGAGGTAAAAGTAGGGATCCTACACCTGGGAGTTCATCTTAGGGGCAATGCAGAGAGCAGGAGGTAAGTCGTAGAGCCAATATGGGATGAGTGAATAGGGGTGAAAGAATGGAGCTTTCTTCCAAGGTCAAAGAGAGACAGAGGGGACTGGGGCACTCGGGTTGGCCTTGGCTAGGGGTGACAAACAAATGGGCCAGAGCCCAATGGGCCTCTCATTAAGATCATTAAAAAATACTCCAATAATTTATTTTTCTAGGTTCATGGTAGATTAGACTTTTCCTTCCCTTTAAAGTTAGACACAGACATCCGATTTGCTTTGTCCAGTGAAATGTGAGTGGAAGCCGTATGTGTTATTTCTGGTCAGGTGTCTAAAGAGCAAGCACGTTATATGCCACACTTTCTTCCTACCACAATCGTGTAGGAAGAGAGCTGAGGTACTGAGACGGAGCCTCCATCAGCTTGGGTCATTTGAGTACCTACAATGAGCACAGCCCCCTGCCTCCTCACACCAGACATAGAGAATAAGTGACAAATTTTGTCGTATTAAGGCTCTGAGACATTGGGATTGTTTGTTACCACAGTCTGACCTTACCAATCATGGCTGATGTACCAGAGCAGTGAGTACAAGGTGGAGTTTCCATAAAATCGATGGATCAAGCCAGAAAACCAAATTCATTCAGTGGATACAAAAGGTAGGAATAGTGATGGCAAAGTTAAGAATCAAGAGCTGAGGAGAGCTGGGATGAAAACAGATTGGAAGTAAAATTGAGGATGCCAGCTAATTTCTAGGGAAGGAGGTGAATTAAAGTGAGAAATTCTGTCTTTATTATTTTCACTTCTTTTTTTTTTTTTTTTTTTAATTCTCTCACTTCTGATCCACAGGCTCATCTGATGGGTTTGAAGACTCCAGGTCAAGTGGACGTGAGAGGAGTTGAAGCATCATGACTATGCAGGTTGGTAGCGGAGGGGAACATGGAAAACACGGTGGGGGTATTCTGACTAGAGAGCTGAACATAAACCCTGCAGGGACAAGGAGCTTTACAGAGCCACAGTGATGGCGATGGTAGGTTTCCTTTGAGTTTTGAATGAGATGTTCTCTTTGGTCATCACTGTGTGTGGTGAGCAGGGTTCAGGTGGACAAAGACACGCCCCTCTAAACTGAGAGGGGAACTGGGGGCTAGGTCAGAAGTAAAAATTCTGAAGGAAGATTAACAGATTGGCCTTGGAGGCAAAGACAGGGGCTAAAATAGAAAATGTCCATGCTAGGAGGTTGGGTCAGAAACATGCAAGGAAGCACTGGAAGTTAGAAGGCAACAATTCCTCATGCTTCCCACGCATCCCTTGACTTCAGGATGGGAGTTTCACGTAGCAGTAATGCACAGGATGTTATTTTTGATTCTGTACTTCATACACTATATTCAGGGCTAGTGAAATCTAGTCAAGAAGCATGGCGACAGAGCATCAACCTAAACACATGCTCCCTGGCAGTTTTGGTTGTCTAGAGTTTATGGGTTTGAAAATGCAGAACATTTATAAGAGGTGGCCTGCCTGGTGTGAACAGAACACCCTGCATGTGGCAGCTGCAGCAGGTTGTGATGGGATGCATGTCTTAGCCTCAGATGTGGGGCCCTTAGGAAACCATGACTAAAATCTGATTTTAGGCTAGAATTCCATTTCCTGGGACAATATTTGGCCTTCACTGGGGTTCTCTTCCATGAGAAATGGGTACAGAGTTGAGGTTAACAGACCTGACAGCCCCCTGAGATACAGCTGCCCTCATAACTTTATAATAAAGAGACTATAAAATACCAGACTGGCAGAGATAAGGTCAGGGCAGAGATGAAGTCTGCAGCCTGTGGATTACAGAGCAACTTTCTGGGACCTAACAAATCGCCTTGTCTTCTGAATGAGTCATTTTTGGTACTTTCAGAGTAGGAAAGGAGTGAAAGAGTATTAGTAATATCAATGCCCCCCAGAGAGGATAATAAATTATACAGAAGCTTGGTGGTCTTGTGAGAGGCCTGTACAAAGATCACTGGTGTCTTGCCTGGAAATGAGTGTCATGGTATGTGAGTAGCTTCAGAGGGAATGCAGCTGCTTGGCATTCCCTCAGCTTCAGAGGGAATGCAGCTGCTTGGCAAAAAGTCAGACTGGGCACGTGTTCAACTGGGCACTTGTACTAGGGAGGGTGGTGATAATGGGGCAGCTCCTCAGCTTCCCTGTCGACTGTGTACATCTGGAATCTCTGACACTGAATCACAGCGGAGCTAGGGTTCCATGGGTCCAAGCAATGCTGGCAGAGAGCAGGCATGCTTCCTTCAGGAGAGGCTCTGGTTGTTGGCCTTGTCTAGAGAGGCCAAAGAACTCAGATAGTGTGGCAGCATGGGACTAATTGCTGGCTTTGGATACACTGCCTCAAAGAACAGCTGGAATGAAGTGATCTGGGTTACTGTCCTCTTTCTCTCTGGCCCTCCCTCCATTTCAAGTTCAGCAATATTGTCTCCTCTCATCTCTCCAATTATTTTCTAAGAAGGGTGGGGCCAGTTAACTGCAAACTTTCATTTTGTTGAGTCAAATGTGCAAGTGGTATATGACACTTGTAGCCATATACCACACCTATAGTCCTTCTCCATGCCTCTCCACACAGCAAGTAACTCTTTCTCTAAAGAAACACTGAACAAATATTCCTTAAGTGTTGACTTAATGAAGCATCAAATCATTAACTTCCCTGGACACCTGTGTGTCCTGATCTGACCCTTCTCTACCTACCCTAAGAAGGAAGACTCTGCCCAAGTACAACTGGAATACAGAAAAACCCTTTTTTTAGTTGAGCCTGGAGTACAGCACCAAACATAAGGTTCAACTGAAGCATCAATCTGAAGATGCCAGATAGAGAGATGGGAGCAGGAATGAGGCCATGGAAGACAGGGAAAAGATAGGGTATCGTTCAACCCATGCCCATAGTTCAACTGGCATGGGCCGAACTATGATCATCAGCCCCTCCATGGAGCCTGAAATCCCCCTCCACACCACTCAGGTGAGCTAAATGCAAAAGGATTCCGTCCCGCTCGATAGGGACCCCAATAGACCTCAAAGGCATAGTTGGCTGATGTTGGGACTGATTTGGTCAAATAAATTAGAAGAGCTGAGAGAAAGAGATCCAGAAGCAGGGTCCAAAAACATCCCAGAAGAGCCAAAGTCAAGACTGAAGAGGGCAATGGTGTCAGGGCTGAGAGATGAAAAAAATCAGACAAAATTTAAAAGATGGAAGCCAGGTGAAAGGAAGATGAGGACCAAAAGCCAAAAATGGGGGAAAGAGTGTAGCCAGGACTTGTAAAGAGGGCTGAGACACTCTAAATTATTTTGTGTTAGGTGTCAACCTAACACGAGATAGGAGAGGATATAATGTAATTAAAAATCCAAGTGATACTAGCAGTAGTAATTTAATGGTAATGATGATTTCAGCGATCATTTAAAAAACAAGCTAAAACAGCTGTGGAATATATTTGGAATAGTTGGGAAAATACAACTATGTACTAGATTAAGAAATAATTGTTCATTTTGTTGGCATAATGGTGGTATTGTGGTTAATAGTGAGAATATTCTTAATTTTTTAGAGATGCAAGATGAAATATTTAAGGATAAACTATCATGATAACTGAAAATAACTTTGAAATGGTTTAGCAATACAGGCACATATACTCATTGATATAGTCAATACAACAAAATGTTAACTATTTTTGGACTTAAGTGATAAGAATATGACTGTTCTGTGTACTAGTTTTTCTACTTTTCTGTTTAAATATTTTTCTTAAAAAAATTAAAAATAAGGCTAAAACATTAGCTTTTATAAGTGGGTCAATCAGAAACTAAAACACAACTATGTATTAAGTGATTATCCTGATGAGAAATCAAGACTATGTGCATGAAAATGTGTTATCAATTATTAGTGTTGACATCCATTTGGCACAAGGTCTTTAGCATAGAGACTTCACATACTAAATGAGGTTAGAGTTGGATAAGATAATTTCTGAATTTCTACAGCAGTTTCTTAGGTCTATCTTGATTTCAATGATCTAAATATTCATTTACAAATTCATCTATTTTAAGGACATTGAGAGTGATGACTTTTTTTTTCTCTTGAGCGCTTGCATCTATTTAGTGAACCTTATCATTTTTGTCTAGCATTTTTAATTATGTGTGTGACAGCCTGATTTATTCCTCAATATTGCCACCTTTTTAATGATCATGTTTTAGAATTCTTGATTTCTCTACCTCCCAGGAACAAGTCCAACAAGTATCTATTTATGGGTGAACTTTAAAGATTCATGTTGCGAATATGTTTGCAGAGCCCACGAATACCACTACTATCCAATTTATCTTTTGCAAACCATTATGTTTGTATAGGAGCTTGCATTCTGAACGCAAATCTCATCCACATTACCAATGATCGAAGGGTTTCACTATATTTTAAAGCCAAAATTCCAAGAATGCTTCCAGGTTCCAAATTTACCCCTCCTGTAATGGAAAATCCAGGGTTGACCTCTCCTGCTGAGGTGGTAGTTTCTGATTGCACAGTATCATGTTCCCTTCCCTGTGTTTCAGGAGCCCAAATACTCTTTTGAGAATCTTTCCCCTCACTAGAAACACAGACTGTTCATTTAGCAATTAGAGCTGTCAGCATAGCAAGCTGGCAAGACAGCAAGCAGCTTCTGGCCCTGGGCAGGAAGCCCTTGGCAGAGACAGAACTTCAGGGCCTAGGGAACTAGGTAGGACAGTAACTCTAATTTGTTACTTCCCCAGCACTTATTTGCATCTTGTATCCTGGCAAACGACATGTGTATTAAGCATACTTACATGGTAGAGAGGAAAGTTAGAAAGGAAGTATAGCAAGAATGTAAGAACATGAATGGTCTGTAGGTCTCCAAGAGCTCAGATCTAGGTGATGCTGCCTCATCCATTCAACACCCACCTACTGACCATTTATTCTATTCTGCAAGCTTGGTGCTGAGGACTCACTGGTGAATGCGACCTGGTTCTTGTCTTTGAAGAACACACAGTGAGTGGAAAAGACTGAAATATAAATAAGAGCAACAACAGGTTTCAAACTTTATGGGGCATAGAGAAGATATACAAATAGGAGCAGAATAAACTGTAGGTCTCCACAGTTTCTATCTGCCCCTTTGTCCAGAGGACCCAAATTTCCTAACTGTTTCAGTATGCTAATGCTTTCTAAGATTCCTCTTTGAGGTTTTCTGTCACCTGAACAGAAAATTCTGAAATTCCTCAATTTTTCCTCAATGCTATCTGTGTATTTTATTTTGGCCTGTAAATGGTATTAGCCTGGGATGGCTATTTAGGTATCACATATATATAAATCTTGTCACCAAGATTTGATGGCAGTGATTATCTTGTACTCTTACATAATGGCAAGCACAGTGCTAATTATATAATAGCTACTCAATAGGTATTTTGAATTGAATAGTTACTGAATTACAGAAGTCCCTTCATCTCTCTTTCTCAGATAGTTAGTGTTAGTCGCTCAGTTGTGTCCGACTCTTCATGACCCTATAGACTGGAACCCATCAGACTCCTCTGTCCATGGGGTTTTCCAGGCAAGAATATTGGAGTGGGTTGCCATTTCCTTCTCCACTTTCTCAGATATACAATGTGAAATATTAAGACAATTGCCCGACCCGCCTTACCTTCTAACACTGATGATCAAGACCTCTGAAGAATGAATATAATTTGTCTGGATAACAGTGAATAATTAGTGTTCTCCATTTCATGGAATTCAGGATATAGTCATCAGGGAAGAATCAAGGTAGTGGTCTTTGCTAGTTAAGACTCTTTAGACACAACTGACAGAAACCCAACTTGGAATTCCCTGAAGCAAAAAAGGAATTTGTTGGTTTATTAAAGCCTCAGGATTATTATTAGAATCAAGTATCACTGGATCCAGTTATTCAGGCAATGTCATCAGGCCCTGTTTTTCTTTTTCTCTCTCTTCACTCTGTTCTCCTCTGTGGTAGCTCCATTGTTAAGCAGGTTCTCTAACTCTCATAGGAAAGATGGACCCATGCAGCTTTTGGCTTTATGATTCTCATAACATCAATCCCATGGAAGGACAGAGCCTTACTCCCCAACCACAATCCTAGCAGATTTCATGTAGTGACTCCAACTGGCTATAGTTGTGTCTCATGCCTACTCATTTGACTGACTACTGCAGACAGTAGGAGGAAGCATCAGAATCATCTAGGCCTAGGTCACCTTCCCACCCTTGCACTGGGGTAATGTTATTAGAACCACCTAAGGATGGGGAAGGGAAAGTTCTCCAATAGAAAAAGGGATATTGAGCAGACAAAAAACAGATATCCACAAACTTCTTGATAATCTTTACCTAATCTAGAAGCTGGGAGAATTCAAGTGCATGTATGGCAATGGAGTGTACTGAGGGACTTTTATTTATCCTTTGGAGGAGTACTGCATCTTGATTTCCTTTTAAACACTAGCGGCATCTAACTGGTAGAAAGTGGGTTAACTGCTCCAACTCATTCTTTACTAGTTGTCCTCTCGTATGCACAGTAGATGAGGTAAGTGGGCTTCAAGCAGGTTGTACGCCTTTTCCCAACTTACGGGAAGTTGTGGTTTATTTTATAAGTGGGTCAAAGTCCCACCTGGCCGGGTCAGCCCAGAGTAAAGAACGAGGTGAGAGAATGAAACCGCTATCAGGCCTCAGTCTACACGGAGCCGCAGTGCATGGTGCCTGTCTCAAGGCCCAGTCACAGACTGGGCCCATCAAGGATGCCATTTTATGAGCACATGGGTTTAACTCAGCGGTTTATCAGAGACCAAGCATATGAGCAAAATAAATTTCCCACCTCAACAACTGATAGACTGGGGTTACTAATAGTTTCTGGCCTTCCCAACTCTCCTCCCTAGGAAAGAGACAGTACTGATCTGGTTAATCATATTGTAGAATGGTAATTGGGCCCCGTTCATCACTGATCAAAATCATCATGGGCTGGAAGATGCTCACTCACATAGCTGGCAATTGATGCAGCCTCAGTTGGAGCTAGCAGCTGGAGTGTCTTGGCTCTATTCCACAAGACTTCTCCATGTGGCCTGAGTTTCTTTCAGCATAGTAACTGAGTTCTAAGAAGTATTTCCCAAAAAGGAAGCAGAAGTTACTCATTCTTTCAGGCTTTTGTTTAGAACATCATCTCCATCTCATTCGATTGACAAAAGCAGTCACAGTCCACCCTGGATTCAATAGGAGAGAAAATAAACTTCACCTCTTGATGTGAGAAACACTATGCATAGAGAGAAAGGAGGAATTTTACTGTTGCTGGAGGCCATCTGTGGACAGTAGCTACCACATACAGTTTGGGCTTTACCCTATCATAATAACATGATGCATTTTTAATCTCTAAAAAAATTTCCCATTTGATAGTCAACCAATATTATCTTAAATTTTATATATCCTTAATCATTAATGAGGTTATAAAATACATACATACATAAATGTTTTTAGTTCATTTATGTTTTTTATAGGAATTGTCTTTATAGTTTTGCTCATTTTCTCTCTTATGATATCTTATTGACTTATAGGAGCTGTTTATATGTCATGGATATTAATCCTTTGATGTTTGTTTCCAATATTTTCTCCCCATTTGTCTTTTTTAAAAAAATTATTTATTTATTTGGCTGCACTGTGTCTTAGTTGCAGCATATCAGATCTTCAGTTGGGGTATGCAAACTCTTAGTTGTGGCATGTGGGATCTAGTTTCCTGACCAGAGATCAAACTCTTGCCCCCGGCACTGGGAGCACAAGAGTCTTAGCCATTGCACCACCAGGGAGGTCCCCCCTTTGTCTTTTAACTTTATTCTTTTTGCTATTTCAAAAAGTAATCAAATCTACCAGTGTTTTCCTTTAGGTATTCTAAGGTTCATGTGTTCCTTGGGAAGGTCTTCCCTATGTTAATATCATAAAAACACTTTTCAGAATCGAGGTGCTGGTATCACTGTTTCCCACTTGAAATGACAGTCTTAAGTGTTGGGGGCAAGGCCTCTGCATGGAGATTATAGTCAAAAACATCTCTAATATGGGAAAGGAAATAGTCACCCAAATCCAGGAATCACAGAGTCCCAAACAGAATAAACCCAAGAAGGAACATGCTGAGACATATATTAATAAAACTGACAAAAATTAAATAGATAAAAAATATTGAAAGCAACAAATAACATACAAGGGAATACCCATAAGGTTATCAGCTGCATTTGCAGCAGAAATTCTGTAGGTCAGAGGGAGTAACACAATATATTCAAAGTGATGAAAGGAAAAAACCTACAACCAAGACAATACTCTACCCAGCAAGGCTCTCATTCACATTTGATGCAGAAATCAAAAGCTTTACAGACAAGCAAAAGCTAAGAGAATTCAGCACCACCAAACCAGCTTCAAATCAAAACCTAAAGAAACTTCTTTTGGGAGGTGGGGGCAGCGTGAGGCCACAACTAGAAAGAAGAAAATCACAAATGGGAAAGTTCACTGGTGAAGGCAAACATAACAGTAGAAGTACGAAACTATCCAGGTACAAATATGATATCAAAACCAGCAACTCTGAGGAGAGCACAAATACAAGAAATACGAACTGTGTTTGAAATTAAGAGACAAGCAACTCAGGACAACCTTATATATACATAGACTGTTATATCAAAACCTCATGGAAAATACAAACCAAAACATTACAATATGTACAAAAAAAAAAGAGAGAAAGCAACCCAGACATAACACTAAAGATGTCATCAAACCACAAGAGAAAAGAACAAAGGAGGAAGGAAAGAAAAAAGATGTACAAAAATAAACCCAGAACAATTAAGAAAATGGCAATAGGAACATATATATCAATAATTACCTTAAATGTAAATGGATTAAATGCTCTAACCAAAAGACACTGACTGGCTGAATGGATACAAAAACAAGATCCATACATACGCTGTCTACAAGAGACCCACTTCATACTTAGGGACACAAAAGACTGAAAGTGAGAGAATGGAAAAAGATATTCTATGCAAATGGAAATCAAAAGAAAGCTGAAGTAGCAATACTCATATCAGACAAAATAGACTTTTAAATAAAGACAGTTATAAGAGACGAGGAAGGACACTACTTAATTATCAAGGAATCAATCCAAGAAGAAGATATAACAACTATATACACATATGCCCAAATTATAGAGGCACCTCAATATGTAAGGTAAATCCTAAAATCCATAAAAGAGGAAATTGACCCCACAGTAATAGTGGGACTTTAACACCCCATTTACACCAATGAATTGATCATCTAGACAGAAGATCATCAAGCAAAAACAAACCTTAAAGGACACACTAGACCAGATAGAATTAATTCATATTTATAGGACATTCCATCTGAATGCAGCAGAATATACTTTCTTCTCAAGTGCATATGGAACATTCTCCAGAATAGATCACATCTTGGACCACAAATCAAGCCTTGGTAATTTAAGAAAACTGAAATCATATCAAGCATCTTTTCTGATCGCAACACTATGAGATTAGAAATCAGGACTTCACTGGTGGTCCAGTTATTGAGAATCTACCCACCAAAGCAGGGGAAATGGGTTCAATCCCTGGTCCTAGAAGATTTCACATGTTGTAGGGAAAATGAGCCCTTATGCCACAACTACTGAAGTCCATGCGCTCTAGAGCCTGTGTGCTGCAACTACTGAGCTTCATGCTGCCACTACTGAAGCCTGCATGCCCTAGAGCCCATACTCTGCAATAACAGAAGCCATCACAATGAGAAGCCCATGCACTGCAACTAGAGAGCAATCCCCGCTCACCACAACTAGAGAAAGCCCGCATGCAGCAACAAAGACCCAATGTAGCAAAAAATAAATAAATAGGCTGCCATGCTCACTGTCTGTGATGGTCTACACTCAGTGTGTGGAGTGTGTTTCTCTCTGAATAAATCCACTTCTTACTAAAAAGTAATAAATAAATGAATTAAAAACAATTTTTAGAAGAAATCAGTTACAAGAAAAAACTGTAAAGAACACCAATGCACAGAGGCTAAACAATAAGTTGTGAAAGTTGCTCAGTCATGTCTGACTCTGCAACACCTGGACTATATGTATATACAGTCCATGAAATTCTACAGGCCAGAATACTGGAGTGGGTAGCTTTCCCCTTCTCCAGGGGATCTTTCCAACCCAGAGATCGAACACAGGTCTCCCACATTGCAGGTGAATTCTTTACCTGCTGGGCCACAATGTAAACCCAAGAATACTGGAGTGGGTAGCCTGTCCCTTCTCCAGGGGATCTTCCTGACCCAGGGATCAAACTGGAGTCTCTGGTATTGCAGGCAGATTCTTTACCAACTGAGCTATGAGGATAGTAAACAACTGGCAAATGAATCTGGAAAGTGCTGTGTAATCTGCTATCCAGCAAGGTGCAAGACCTGTAAGAGTCTCTGATTAGGAATACCTACTATGATCAAGTGGGATTTATCCCAGGAATGCAAAAAATTCTTCAGTATATGCAGATCAATCAATGTGATATACCACATTAAAAACTGAAGACTAAAAACCATATGATAATCTCAATAGATGCAGAAATAGTTTTTGGTAAAATTAAACACACATTTATCATGAAAACTCCCCAGAAAGTGGGCATAAAAGGAACATACCTCAACATAATAAAGGCCAAATATGGCAAACCCAAAGCAAACATCATTCCCAACTGTGAAAAACTAAACGCTTTTCCTCAAAGATCAGGAACAGGACAAAGATGTGCACTCTTACCACTTTTTATTTTTTATTTTGGAAGTCCTAGCCATAGCAATCAGAGAAGAAAGAGAAACAATAAGGAATCCAAATTGGAAAAGAAGTAAAACTGTCACTGTTTGCAGATGACATGATACTATACACAGAAAATCCTAAAGATGTTACCAGAAAATTACTATAGTACATCAATTAATTCAGTAAAATTACAGGATACAAAATTAATACACAGAAATCTCTAGCATTCCTATATACTATTAATGAAAGATCAGAAAGACAAATAAAGGAAATAAACTCATTTACCATTACATCAAAAAGAATAAAATACCTGGGAATAAACCTACTTAAGGATGCGAAAACAATAAGATTCCAGGTGGCTCAGTGATAAAGAATCCGTCTCCAACACAGGAGATGCAGGAGATGCCAGTTCAACCCGGTCAGAAAGATCCTCTGGAGGAGGAAATGGCAACCCACTCCAGCATTCTTATCAGGAAAATCCCATGAACAGAGGAGCCTGGCAAGCTACAGTCCATGGGGTTGCAAAGAATCAGATATGACTGAGTGCACACACACACACAACTGGTAAAAGAAATCAAAGATGACACAAACAGATGGAGAGATATACCATGTCCTTGGATGGAAGGAATCAATATTGCCAAAATGACTATACTACCAAAAGCAGTCTACAGATTCAATGCAATCCCTTTCAAATTATCAATGGCATTTTTCACAAAACTAGGACAAAAATTTTTACAATTTGTATAGAAACAGAAAAGATCGCAAATAGCCAGAGCAATCTTAAGAAAGAAAAATAGAGCTGGAGGAAGCAGGTTCCCTGACTTCAGACTTCTATAAAGGCACAGTCATCAAAGCAGTATGGTATTGGCATAAAAACAGAAATGCAGATCAATGGAATAGGATAAAAAGTCCAGAAATAAACCCATGTACCTACAGTCATGATAAAAGAGGCAAGAATATACAATGGAGAAAAGACAGTCCCTTCAATAAGTAGTGCTGGAAAACTGGACATCTAAAAGAATGTAAAAGAATGGAATTAGAACACTCCCTAACACCATACACAAAAATAAACTAAAAATGGATTAGACTTAAATGTAAGGCTGGTTACTATAAAACTCTTAGAGGAAAACATAGAACACTCTCCAACATAAATTGCAGCAATATCATTGTTGATCCACCTACTAGAGTAATGAAAATAAAAACAAAGATAAACAAATGGTACTTAATTAAACTTAAAAGCTTTTCACAGCAAAGGAAGTTATAAAGCAAACAGGAAGACAACCCTCAGTATGGGAGAAAATATTTGCAAATGATGTGACTGACAAGGGATTAGTCTTCAAAATATACAGACAACTCATGCAGCTCAATATTAAAAGACAAAAAAATCAATAATAAAATGAGTGAAATATCTAAACAGATATTTCTCCAAAGAAGACATAAAGATGGCCAAAAAGCACGCAAAAAGATGCTCAACACCACTAACTATTAGAAAAATGTAAATCAAAACTACACTGACATCAGTCAGGATGCTGTGCTGTGCTTAGTCACTCAGCCATGTCTGGCTCTTTGTGACCCCCTGGACTGTAGTCCACCAGGCTCCTCTGTCCATGGGGATTCTCCAGGCAAGAGTACTGGAGTGGGTTTCCATGACCTCCTCCAGATATCTTCCCAACCCAGATATTGAACCCAAGTCTCCCACATTGCAGGTGGATTCTTTATCATCTGAGCCACCAGGGAAACTCATGAATACTGAAAAAGGTAGCCTATCCCTTCTCTGGGGATCTTTCCAACCCAGGAGTCAAATGGGCTTCCTGCATTGCAGGTGGATTGTTGACCAGCTGAGCTACCAGGGAAGCCCTTTAGTCAGGATGGCCATCATCCAAACATCTATAAATAATAAATGGTGGACAAGATGTGGAGAAAGAAGAACACTTCTACACCACTTGTGGGAACGTAAACTGGTACAGCCACTGTGGAGAACAGCTGGAGGTTCCTTAAAAACTAAACATAGATCCAGCAATCCTACTACTGGGCATATATTCAGAGAAAATCATAATTTGAAAAGATACATGCCTCCCAGTGTTCATTGTAGCACTATTTACAACAGTCAGGACATGGAAGCAACCTAAATGTCCATTGACTGAGGAATGGATAAAGAAGATGTGGTACATATATACAGTGGAATATTATTCAACCATAAAAAGAATGAAATAATGCCATTTGTAGCAACATGGATGAACCTAGAGATTGTCATACTGAACGAAGAAGTCAGACAGAGAAAATCAAATATCATATGATATTCCTTATATGTGTAATCTTAAAAAATGGTACAAATGGACCTATACAAAATATAAATAATATCATAGATATAGAAAACTAATTTATGGTTACCAAGGGGGGAAAGAAGGGACAATAATTTGGGAGACTGGGACTGACATATACATGCAACTATACATAAAACAGATGACTAATAAGGACCTACTGCAGAGCACAGAGAATTCTACTCAATACTTTGTAATGGCCTATTTGGGAAAGATATCCTAAAAAAATGGATATATGTATATGTATAACTGATTCACTTTGCTGTACTCCTGAAACTAACACAACATTGTAAACCAACTATAGTCCAATAAAAATTAAAAAATACTTTCTTCTGTCTTTTCACTATGTATAGTTTTAAAATATATTTATCTATAGAGTTATTGAGGTTTTGACATGATATTTAATATTATATACCCAACAATATGATTAATATATATATTAACTTCTTATTAGTCATATTTGATACACATATATTTCAAATACAGCAGTTTAGCAATATCATTTCAGATTGAGTGATAATTTTAAAATTTCATAGAACTGATTGGTTGGCCAGATTTATTCTGTTACATCAGTGCTTAGAAGGATTTTCCTTCCAGGGTCTAGTACTAATTTCTCTTTTATTTCACTATTTTTTAAATATATTTTACTATATTTTTTATATTTCACTCTTTCATTCATCTGGTACTTACTTTGGTCTATAAACCATTTACCGAGATAACATTTATTAAGTAATCCTCATTCAGTTATTTTAGTGGTGTCTCTTTTTGATTTTAGCTGCTCTATTGTACATTTTAACATTTAGTTGAGTTAGACTCCCTTCTGTGCTATTCTCTATGTTTTAGGATAATCTGTTTCTTTTACCCAGTTATTCTTTCTGATGCAAAAATTGGGCAATAGCTCAGCCAACCAGGGTTTTCAGAGTGACTCTAGTTATGGGGCAGAAAACTAGGCAGTCGTACCAGAAAAAATAAAACACAACACAGTGGTTCAAACTTACATGTGTGTGTTTTGGTTTGGAATCAAGGTAGGCAGCATGGGATCATGGTAGAGAATGAGAAATATGAAAGGAGTGCTACAATTCTCAGGCTATATGGAAAGCCTGAGTGGAGAGAAATGTGATATATTTAATTATTTGTTAATTAATGAAAGTATTGATATTTTGTTCACATTTTAAAAACTTTTATTGAGAAAATTTTATGTTGTGTCAATAAATATCTGATAATTCAGAAAACTAAGAGAATAAAGGCAAACGTGTCCAGGAATACCACTATCCAAAGAAAGCTGCTATTAATAGCTCCTTCTACACACCTTTCTCTTTAACTACATGAATACCCACCCCCACCCGCCGCCCCACCCCCAAACACAGATGGCACTCCTAGACACATGATGTTTTCTAACCTCCTTTTCTTCTCTGGAAAAATATTGTGGGCATCTTTTCATATTAATATATCTAGAATAACATCACCTTTAATATATGTGTTTGTGTTGATGTGTGGCAGAAATCAATACAATACTATTAAGCAATTATCCTTCAGTTAAAAAAGAAAAAAAATGTGTTTAAATGTATGTCATAATTTATTTAATCAGTTCCCTATTAATGAACTTTTGTGTGTTGTTTCCAACATAAAAATTCTGGTATTAACACTCTTGCAAATGTATCTTTAGAAATATGTATTGTACATGCCATAGGATAATTTATAAAAACAAAATCACTGGTTAACTTTCTCCCCAAAGTTAACCATTATATATAGAATTTTGTGTTAGTCATTCTCTCACTTTTTAAATAATCTACCCTATCTGTATTTATCCCTAAATGCCCCCACATAGAAGCTTTTAAAATTCTAGTGTAGGTCAAACTTATTCATTTTCCGTTAGGATTTATGACTTTTGCTGTATACTTAGAAACGTCTCTTTCATCTATATATTCATTATATTTTTTGTACTAGTTTCTTTCAATTTTTTACACTTAAGTGCAAAAAATAACCTGGAGTTTATCCATTTGATTTAGGAATAGAGGTAGGAAATCCAACAATTCTTTTTTCCAGACGGCTAACCAGTTGCTCCAATAGCATGGTTTAGAACATCTATTTCTTAGGAAGGATAATACAACTCCTTTTCCTATTCCCTGGCATAAAACCAGGAAGATGTGGTTTTGAGCTAAGAATATAATCCAGTCATTAGGAGCATTAGAGTAATCTCCACAACCTTATCCAAGGCTTTGTGTAACTGAGGAAGGGCCATAAAGAACCACTCGGCTTCTTTCTCTCAGCAACCCAGAATGAGCATGATCTGTAAGCCTGGTGGCTCAGATAGTAAAGAATCTACCTGCAATGCAGGAGACGTGGGTTTGATCCCTGGGTTGGGAGGATCCCCTGGAGGAAGGTGTGGGTAACCCACTCCAGCATTCTTGCCTGGTGAATCCCGGTGCACAGAGGAGCTTGGCGGCAACAGTCCATGAAATTGCAAAGAGTCAGACATGGCTGAGCGACCAAGCATAGCACAGTAATCCAAAGAAGGGGACAGGAACCAACAGAGCTCTGCATAATAAGAGGCCCTGACACCACGTGAGTGTGCTCTAGGTGAAGTTAAGAAATGTCCTTTCCTCTTTAAAAGTATATATTGAATTAGGAGTCATGTGTGTCTGATTTAATAGTTGGTTCTTTTGTTCATTCATCCATTTATTCAACAAATATTTATCGAGTGCCTCCTGTGTGTCAGGTACTGAGGCTGGATTTTTGGACCCATTTATCCCTCGGGCCAGTGCCAACTATACGCAGTGGCCCTGGGCAGGGAGAATATCACTTGAAAGTTAACACTAGCAAATACCTGAAGGAAGTGAAGGATAACTGTGGGCAGGGCATTCTAAGTAGGAGGAACAGAAAGCACAAAGGTCCTGAGATGGGAAAATGCCTGGCACATTTGAGGAAGGCCAGAAAGGCCCACAGGGCTGGAAAGCAGTAAGGGAGGGAGGGCAGTAATCGAGGAGGTGAGAGCGGTTAAGCGGAAATGTAGATCCTGCAGTGCCTTGTAGGCCACTCTAAGAATGTTGATAAGATGACTTGGCCTCATTTTTAAAGGATTTCTTCAGTTGCTAGACGGGAAATAAATCACAGGAGGAACAAGTGGCATGCGAGGGAGACCAATAAGACCGGGGATGATGGTGGCCTGAACCAAGGCAGCAGCAGTGAGGTGGTGAGAAGTAACTGGATACTGGATGTACTTTTAGGGCAGAACTGACAGGATCCGCTGCCGAGTGGGATGTGTGAGGGGAAGGAGGTGTCAATGAACTGCCTGGGCTTGGGAGCAGGATTTGTATAGTTTGTGTGGTAGAGTGTATTTTCCACAAACGGCCACAACATCTCCCATCTGACATACTCATCTACACTGCAACCTGATGTTCTCCCAATTGAGCAGTGGCATATATGTCTTCTCCCTTTGAATCTGGACTAGCTTGCTTATAACCAACAGAATGTAGTAGAAGTGACTCTGTGAATTCAGAGGCTGCCCTAAAACGGTTGTGTACCTTCCAACTTGTGGAAGCACTTGCTCTTGGAACTCTGAAATGTCTTGTAAAAATTCATTCTACTCTGAGGCTATCAAGCTAAAAGGAAACCAAAGCACAAGGCAAGACTATGCATAGGTGCTCTGGTCATCAGTCCTAATCTTCTCCCCCAGCCCAGGCACCAGACGAGTGAATGAATGAGCCTTCAGGGAGTGCAGTTACTGTGCATGGACATACTCCCAGGCAAGGTCCTAGACAACATGGAGCAGAGACAAACTGTTCCTCCTTTCCAAAACCTCTGACAGAATCCACAAATCTAATAGAATGGTCATTGTTTTACACCAGTAAGCTTAATAATTGGACACTGTCGGGGCTTGGTCTTTAATCTGAAGCCAACAGGGAGTCATGGAAGTGGTTTCAGGCTAGGGAATAATGTGCTCACACCCGGGAACAGGCACATGCCAACAGTGTGGCATACAAAGCCTCAGTACTGCCCGGCTCCAGCCAGCACCGATAAGACAGCGTGTGATGTGGGGATGTCATGGGACCTAGAGGTGTGCACGGCAGCGACTCTGGCTGCTGTGGATGAACTGCCCACAGCACAACTAGAAGAAAGTGAACAACTAATGCTGCTGCTGCTGCTAAGTCACTTCAGTCGTGTCCGACTCTGTGCGACCCTATAGACGGCAGCCCACCAGGCTCCCCCACCCCTGGGATTCTCCAGGCAAGAACACTGGAGTGGGTTGCCATGTCCTTCTCCAATGCATGAAAGTGAAAAGTGAAAGTGAAGTCACCCAGTCGTGTCCGACTCTTAGCGACCCTATGGACTGCAGCCCACCAGGCTCCTCCGTCCATGGGATCCTCCAGGCAAGAGTACTGGAGTGGGGTGCCATTGCCTACTCCAGAATAACTAATGAAGCCAGGATAATTATCCAGGGGGGAGAAATGGAGGGTCTGAGCTAGTCAGGAACATTTCAGAAATGTTTCAGAGGTGGATCCTACTGGCCCATGAGGCAAATCCTAATAGGGTGAGGTAGGAGAAGATTTTCAAAAATACAAAAGAATGCCACTCTTCTCACTTATTTAGTTGTTGTGAAAAATAAAGTTAATTTTCATAAAAATATGCTATCTATGTTAACATATTTTTATTATTTTTTCCTTTTATTTATTTCTTTTCTTTTGGCCACACCACTCAGTTTGGAATCTTAGTTTCCCGACCAGGGACTGAACTGGTACCCCCTGCATTGGAAGGGCAGAGTCTTAACCACTGGACAGCAAGTGAAGTCCCTATTTTTATTTTAGATCATTTGACTCCCAAGCATTTGGCTCACAGAAGATGGTGGTATAATTCCCCACGCTTGAAAGCACAGGAGAAACAACCAGTTAGAAGGGAGTGATAATGGTTAAGATTTGGATGGGTTAAGTTTGAGGCGTCTAAGAAATGTCCAGGCCTCATTTGGCCATATGACAGAGGTCGGGGCTGTAAATAATGTCTTTGGGTGTCAACAGTATATATTTAATAATTAAAGCCATGGAGGTGAATGATGTGGCAGTTGGAGAAGTTATATAATAAGAAGAAAGAAGAACCTAGGGCCGAAACTGAGGACTGAAGATATTTACAGGCCAAGGAAGAGAACCTTGTAAAGCATTTTTAAAAAAAAATTCTTTATTGGATAGGTGGTAAAAGAAATAGAAGTGTCTGGCATGGGAATAACAAATAGAGCATTTTAATATAAAAGAAAATATCAGTAATAATCCCATATTTCAAAGAGCAAGGAAGATGAGGACTGAAAACTGGCCATGGAATCTAGTAATAAGGTCACTGGTGCCTCAGGAAAGAGCAGTGTCTGTAGAGTGGTGGGAATAATGAACAACAGGCAATGGACAAGGACTTAATGCAGAATGAAAAGAAAGGAGTTCCCTAAACCAGCTGGGAAAGAGAAAAGAGCATTGAAATTGAAAATGGCAGGGAGAGGAGGGGGAAGGGGTGGTTGAGTGGATGACTCAAACTTTTGTCATTTTACTGCAGGCTTTGTCCGTTAGAGAGGCAGGATAGTGCGGTAGTTAGGACAGGCTTTGGAGCCAGGATGCTGGGATTTGTATTCCAGCCTTACCATCACTTACTAACTGTGAAAACTTGAGCCATTTACTTAACTTCTTTGCCCTTAGTTTCCATATTTGGCAAGTATCATTGTAACTACTTCTTAGGCTTTGTGAATGCTTAGAATACACCATATAGTAAGCACCCAAAAAGTGTTATTTTTCAGTAATATTACTATAATCATCATCATTACTACATTTGTAAATTCTGTCTTCTTCTCTTAGAGAAAACTCTTGGGTAGTGATTTTCAAAGTGTGGTCCAGGGACATCTGTGGGTCCCTGAAACTCTTCCAAAGGATCTGAGAGATCAAAACTATTTTCATATTACAAATACATGATTTGCCTTTTCACTCTCATTCTCTCACAGTTTCCAGAGGCAACGTGATGTGCGACATTGCAACAGATTGATGCAGAAACAAATATGAAGGCCCAGCTGTCTTCTATTAAGCCAGACATTATAAAAGTTTTTAAAAAATAAAAAAGAATGCTACTCTTCTCACTTATTTTTGTTGTGTTGTGGGAAATATACTTAATTTTCATAAAATATGCTATTTACCTTAATATGTTTTTATTGTTATTTTATAGCATTTCAAATATTTTAAAATTTATCTGTTTAAATTTCAAATACAGTAAACAGTCAAAAGATGTTATCCACATACACAAAAACTCTTTGAAGTTACCAATTTTATTTTTTTTGGCTGCACTTTCACTTTCATGCAGTTTGTGGGATTTAATTTCCCGACTAGGGATCAAACATGCATCCCCTCAATGGAAGTGCTAACTTCCCCTCAAAGGAGTCCTAACACTGGACCACCAGGGAAGTCCCCAAGGTCATCAATAATTTTTGAATGTAAAAGGAAACTGAAGCCACAAATTTGAGAATCATTGCTCTAGGGACTAAATCAGAATGAGAGTAGGAGGTGTTAAGTAGTTTGTACTCTTGTCTGGTCACACAAGACTACTTGCTTTCCCCTAAAGAAACGATTTATATTCACAGTTCTGAATTTTTCCTTGTGCTGTTCTTTCAGTTTTAAAACGTCTGTTTACCTTTCTTTGCTTATCAGAATTCTGCACATCTTTTAAGTCCTCTGTAACCCAGATTTCACTGGCTTAAGGTAATGTAGGTCCTCAACTGCTCTTCTCAGAAGGTGCCCAGAATCAAGTGTTGCTTATTCTCCTTCCCCAAAGTCTCTTTGTTATTGTTCACCAACCATATAGGAATAGCTATGCACCAATCTCAGCAGAGGCTGGGGGGCTTGTCACCTCCACTGTGGCCAGTGTCCCCCACGAGAACCCTTCTGTCTGCTAAGAGTGCTGCTCCCCTTGCTCCCAAGGCCAAAAATCCTTGACTTGAACAACTGCACTATCCTTTCAGGTTTCACTTTACAGCTGGAGCCACACTTCAATCTAAGCAGAAGTGGGAGAATGACCCTCTCCCTAACTCATCACTAAACTTTGTAACCTGGGCCTCCAAGCATCATTTCTTGTTTGCCAACTCTCACAAACCTGCCACTTTAGTTTTTTCACAAGCCCCTTTCTATCACAGTCAGACATAGTCTGGGTCTAAACGAGAAACATGGAACCCTGTTCTCCATACCTTCATCTTTCTTGAACTCCTCAGCGGCTCAAGCGCCAAAAAAATCTTCTTCACCTTAGTAGCATTTCTGCCAGGTTCTGAATCTTAATTTAAGCTCAGCTTGGATTTCCTTTTGCTGTCATCATCACCATCCTCATATAAATTCTTATCCTTGCAATAATTCTGCAAGGAAGATAATATTCCATTGCATTAGTTATCTGTTGCTATGTAACAAATGACCACCAAACTTAGCGACTTTAAACATTTAATGTCTCAGTTTCTGTGGATTAGAGGAGTCTGGGCTGATTTAGCTGAGCCCCTTCCTTCACAGGCTCCAATCAAGGCATTGAATAGGGCTATAGTCATCACCAGTTTCCCTGGTGGCTCAGATGGTAAAGAATTTGCCTGTGATGTGGGAGACTTGGGTTCAATCCCTGGATTGGGAAGATCCCCTGGAGGAGGACATGGCAACCCACTCCAGTATTTTTGCCTGGAGAACCCGTATGGACAGAGGAGCCTGGCAGGGTACAGTTCATGGGGTCTCAAAGAGCCGGACACAGCTGACCGACTAAGCACAGCACACAGCACATGGTCGTCACCAGCCATAGGCCTCAAGGGGAGAATGATCTGCTTCCAGGCCAACTCACGTGGTGGTTGTTTTTCAGTCACCCAGTCGCGTCTGACTCTCTGCAATCTCATGGACTGCAGCATGCCAGGCCTCTCTGTCTCTCAAAGAACTTTGCCCAAGTTCATGTCCCTTGCAACAACACATGGTTGTTGGCTGGACTTACTTTCTTACTGGCTTTTGGCTAGAGGCCTCCCTCAGTTTTCTTCCACGGAGGGCTCTCTGACATGGAAGCTTGCGTCATTAAAGCACGTAAGCTAAGAAGGCAAGAGAGAAAAATCCAGTAAGATGAACATCAGTTTTTTGAACCCTCATCAAAGAAAAAACTTGCAGCATTCTATTTGTTAGAAGCTAGTCACTAGGTCCTGCCTCCATTTGAGAAGCAGACACACAAGGGCATGAGTAGCAGGATCATTAAGGGCCAACTTCAAAGATAGCTGCGTACCCATTTTCCCAGAGAGTGCAACTGAAACTCAGTGAGGATCAAAACTATATTCAAGGTCACTCAGGAATTGTAGAGCTGGAGGTGAACTTAAGTCTTTCTGACTCCACAACTTGCCTCTAGTACTTATTGCACATATTCATTTCTTTTTTTCAGGCAAGGCTTTATTGGGCTCCCGTGCTGCAGCAAGTGTGAGCAATAATGAACAACATGTTCCTTTGCCTGCTGGATCACTCCCTGTGGGGGGCGGGGGTGGGCGTTAGGGGAGACCAGCTTGTTCCTTATATGCGGTGAGGGTAGGGGTGCATCCATGGGTGAGATTGGAGGTGTGGCGCAAGCGGTTTGCCCACCCCTTAGGTGGTGTTGTATGCAGGGGGCATGCCCAGTACCCTGCTTTTGCTTCCCATTCAGAGCTTTTGTTCCTAGCTCTTCAAAAGTGTCAGTTGGGTTTCCTGGTCTCTTTGTATCTTTTGTCCAGAGTTTGCTCCAACTGTGCATGCACAGAGTTATTTTTAGTCCTATATTGTTTCTTTGTATTTTGTTACTGGAGGAGAGGTGTGTCCAGATGCAAGCATTGCAGCAAAGGGTCCCAGGTCCCAGCCTGTCTCAGTCCCCTCTGAGAGACTCCACACTTATTCTTAAGGGGTAAGGGGCGGAAGATCTCTTCTTCTGAAACTTCTTCTTGCTGGACAGGCGCCACAGACCCTAGCCTACCCTAGAGGTGTAGAAGTCCCTTGCTGAATGTTCTTAGGACCTGAAGGCACCTAGGCCACTCTGCTGGAATGAGTTGAACTCCTTGAGCCATCATGAGCCTTCCTTCAAACTGTTGGAGTCTAAAAGACACAAAATTAATCAAAAGGCTAAACAAACAAGGGCCAAAAAGAAGAACAACAATAGCTATTAAAGGGCCTGGAAAAGGAAGGAACCAGGTTAACTTTGGGAGGCCTTCCTTACCTGTTGACCAAATAGGGAGTGACGTTGCCTCTGCCAAGAAGCCATTATGCTCGGGTGTATATTTTTTGTTAACCTCAGCATTAAAATTTAACATGTTGTTCTATTTTTAGAATGGAAGGTCGAGACCTGTTGATCCCAGGTCTCCTTCTTGGACAGAAAAGTGCCACAAGTTTATAACAGTGTGGAAGACAATAGAATACTAAACAAAATATAGCATAAATCAGTATGATCGAAAAGAAAGAGGTCATAAGAAATTGAACATCTCTTGTTGGAAAGTTTTTCACATCTTGTGGGATCCAAGAGAACAAACTAGAAAACCAGTTTTTAATCTCCCCCTCCATATTGAATAGCAAGGATTGGTAGTTAATTGTCTGTTGAAGCTAAGGGGCTTGTTGAATTTTCTTAATGTTAGTTTCTACCTGGTGTGGGAATCAGGATTTCTTTCTTTGCCTCCTGATCGGCCCTATTGTTCTCTTGGTTAATTGAGAATTTTCCTTTTGATGGCAGTAAATGACTATTGCTAGTTTTAGTTTTTGAGCTGCTTCTTTGAGATGTAAAATCTTAGCCCCATATTTTCCAGGGGAATTTTTTGCTTTTAAAAGTCTTCTTTCTTTCCAGATAGCTACACGGGCATATAAAACAAGGAAGGCATATTTCCAGTCTGTATATATTCCTTACTCTAAGATTAAACCTTGAATTAGGGCTGTTAGCTCAGTCCTCTGGGCTGAAGTACTAGGTGGCAAAGGTTTTGCTTCTATAACACTATCACAATAGCATAATCTGCCCTCCCAATTCCATCTTTAACAAAACTACTGCCATCAATAAGCTATTCTTCCTCAGAGTTTTCTATGGCCTGGTCTGTTATATCAGGCCTGCAAAATAAACCTGGTCAAGTGTTTCAAGGCAGGAAGGTGTTAATTCTGGGTTTTCCGTAGGTATTAGTATAGCTGGGTTGAGGGTGTGGCAAGTTTTGAGTGTTATTAATAGTTTTGGGGAGTTAAGAAGTAAAAGCTGGTACTTAGTAAGGTGACTTCCAGTTAGCCAGTGGTGACCTTTAATCTCCAGAATCCCTTGTACTTGATGAGGGGTCTTAGATTTCCAGTGGCTGTCCAAAGGAAAACTTGTTGGCTTCTGTCACTAAGACAACAGTGGCAGTTACTGCCTGAGGCCACCAGGCCAACCTCAGGCCACTGAATCTATTTTGGCAAAACAGCCTATATCCTGAGGAACTCCTAGCTTTTGTACAAGGATCCCCAGGGCTGTCCCCTGTCTTTCAGCTACATATAAGATAAATGACTCTTTTTAAAATGGGAGACACCCAGAGCAAGAGCAGTAGTGACAGCCTGTTTGATTTTATTAAAAGCCTTTTCTTGTTCCCTGGTCCAAAGTAATGGTTCTGCATCTGGGTCTGTAGTGGCTTCATTTGGGGCTTAGCCTTTAGTTTGAAGCCTGGAATCAAATTCTGCAGAAGCCTCCCACACCTAAGAAAATAGGGAGTTTTTTTTTGTCTTTGGGGTGCTTAGGCTTAATATAGCTTGTTTTCTATCTCGGGAAAACAGTCTACTTTCGGGATGTATAATATATCCCATAAATACAGTGTACTTAACTTGTTTTGAGATTTGTGCCTTTATTTGGGACACTCTGTAACCCCAGATCTCAGGAAATTAAGAACTTCAATGGTATTTTGATCTGAGGCCTCCATGGAGGGGCTACATGCTAATATATCATCCACATACTATAGAATGGCCCCTTCCCTTAGTTCTTTTCCTAGGATCTAGATGAACAAGTGCGGACTATCTCAAAACACCTAAGGCAATACCGTCCAGGTATATTGTTGCATTTGGCTCAAGAGGGGGTCAGTCCACTTGAAGGAAAACAGGTGCTAGAATGAGAGATGACTTGAGATGCAAAAGAAAGCATTCTTAAGGTCAAGCACAGCAAACCATTTAGCATCTCTAGGAACCTGGACTAATTTAAGGATTGGCCACAAGAAGTGTATAGGGACCACTGTCTTATTTATTCCTGTAAGTCTTGTACCATTCGATATTCCCCATTTAGCTTAACAACTGAAAGAATAGGGGTACTGCCTGGAGATGGATAGAGCACCAAGAGGCCATGTTTTAAGAATTTATTTATGATGGGTGGCAAATCTTTTTTGCTTCCAACTTTAAGGGACCCTGTTTCTTGTTAGGATAAGCAACTTCTGGACTAAGTCTAATTTTTACAGGTTGGATGTTTGTAGCCTTCTCAGGGATTCCTTTGTCCCAAACTGGAAGGTTTACTGTGTATAGAATGTGACTGGCAATAGGCTCTTGTTCTCACAGCTGATTTGTCTTAGTCAGAGTCAAGAAAAGGACTGCTCAGGAACTCCAGATCATAATATGGCTCTGAGGGAGCCCAGAAAGTTTCTTCCACTAGTGGGGTAGGACACTCAGGCACAACTAAAAAGGCATGCAAGATCAAACACTGTTCAAATTGACAAGTGGGAGGCCCAGTGAAGAAACAGGTGTGAGGCTTTCCCCCGGCATCAGTCACAGTACAGCTTTGGGAGGAAAGAAGCCCAGTGTGAGAGATGGGGATGGAGTAGGAGGCTCTTGTATCAATTAAAAAACTGGTTTTCTTACCTGCCACTTCAAAGACCACCCTGGGCTCCTTGATGGAGATAGGATACCTTGTTGTGGGGAGCTGCCAGAATCCCTGGACCCCTCAGTCATCCAGCACAGCCATCTCAGGACTGGGAGACCCCATCCCCTTTGGGACTGAACAGGCTCACTTCTAATGACCTGTTTGCAGACTGGGCATGGACCAGGGATTTCCTTTTTGCCACTTTTGGGCCCAGTGGTCAGTTGACTGACATTTAAAGCATTCCCCCTTACTGGTTTTACCTCCAGAAGGACGGTTAAACTTCCTTGGCCCCCTTGGGTAGTCCTGAGGTTAAAAGGCATAGCTGATTGCTATGGCCATCAGTTTAGCTTAAGGCCTGGCCTGCTTGTTTACATGTTGGATTCTCTGTCTTCCTCCTCAGTTTGATCTCAATTATTAAATACCTCAAAGGCTGTGTCATCAGGAGTTGGGACATCAGGGTTTGTAGGCCTAACTGTAATTTTTGGAGTTTCCATTTAATATCAGGGGTGGACTGGCTGATATTATGTTATCTTAGCAGTGACTGATCCTTGGGAGTGGATTGATTGGTGTTAGTAAATTTTCTAAAAGATTTCACAAGCCGTCCTGATTTTCTTTCTTCTTGGGTCATGCCTTTCACCTTTTCAAAGTTAACTGGCTCCCTGATACACTTTCTCATCCCTTCTAATGCACATTGGATCATGTGCCTCCCGGCAACTGTTCCCTCCCAGGAATTATAACTCCAATGGGTTATAATGGGGCTCCTGATTTAGGACTGTGTCTCTTACTCATAGCAAAATATTCAGGTTGGTCCCTGGCATGCTGGTCAGCATGCCCCTGATCTGCTGCCCAAATGCTCTGTTTTTCCTCAGGTTACAGCAAGTAGATAGGACTATTTGTATATCCTTCCAAGTTAAATCAAAGGTCAGTTAGGGCCTGAAACCCTTCAACAAGCTTAGAGTCTTCAGAAAACCGGCCCAGTTTCTTTTCGCATTGGGCTAAATTAATAACCTCAGATATGCAGATAACGCCACCTTTGTGGCAGAAAGCAAAGAGGAATTAAAGAGCCCCTTGATAAAGGTGAAAGAGGAGTGAAAAAGTTGGCTTAAAACTCAACATTCAAAAAGCGAAGATCATGGCATCTGATCCCATCACTTCATGGCAAATAGATGGGGAAACAATGGAAACAATGACAGACTTTACTTTCTTGGGCACCAAAATCACTGCAGATGGTGACTGCAGTCATGAAATTAAAAAACTCTCGCTCCTTGGAAGAAAAGCTATGAAAAATCTAGACAGTGTATTAAAAAGCAGAGATATTACTTAGCTGACAAAGGTCCGTATAGTCAAAGCTGTGGTTTCTTCAGTAGTCATGTACAGATGAGAGAGTTGGATCATAAAGAAGACTGAGTGCCAAAGAACAGATGCTTTCAAACTGTGGTGATGGAGAAGACTCTTGAGAGTCCCTTGGACTGTCTCTTGATACTAAAGAAAATCAACCCTGAATATTCATTGGAAGGACTGATGCTGAAGCTGAAACTCCAATTCTTTGGCCATCTGATGCAAAGAGCTAACTCATTGAAAAAACACCCTAATGCTGGGAAAGATTGAAGGCAGGAGCAGAAGGGGACAACAGAAGATGAGACGGTTGGATGGCATCACCAACTCAATGGACATGAGTTTGAGCACACTCTGGGAGATGGTGAAGGACAGGGAAGCCTGGCATGCTGCAGTTCACGGGGTTGCAAAGAGTCGAACGTGACTGAGCTACTGAACAACAAAGTCAGTTAAAGAGAAGTGTACTCCAGTTGTCCTCTCACCATTTGCCACTTCCCTAAGAGTGCACACTTTTCCTGATCCTGGGTGATAGAAAGTTCCATTACAAGTTACCCTGGAGGGACTAGTTTCTTCTTTCTGGGGTAACGGAGGTTATACAGTAAAGGGATACAGGAAGGCGGAATTTGGGACTGGTCAGAGGGATCTGGAGACACATGGACCTTCAGGGAGGTAGGTGGCTCTGGATAAGTAGGAGACTTGGTTTCCCCCTGAGAACTGGGGAAGATTATATCATCTAAAATGTTAGGTGTTAGGAGTGCTTCCTGGTTCCCCAGGCTTTTGATTACAGAGCCGCTTAGAGTGGGGTTTTGGTAAAGGACCATGAAGGCTCAGACACAGAGAATCTCTGCCCATTTTCCCATCTTGTGACAATAAAGATCTGATTGCAAGGTAGTATTGTAATTTAGAGACCCATGTGCAGACCATTTTTCTCTATCCCCCAACTTATATAAAGGCCAAGCAGTGTTACAGTAGAGTTTAAAATTTTCACTTTTCAGTTTGTCTATTTTTTAAAATTTCCAATTTTTAAGGATACATACCAGAGGTGTTTCTTCTGGCTTAGAAGAGGATCCTCCCATGCTGAGTAGCCTGCAACCAAGAGTGCTTTTAGAAACGAAGTTTGGCATCCCAAGACATTTTACCAGGAGGCCTTTGTCAGAAGGGTGTCGGAGGGTCCTCCAAATTTCCTTCTTATCTAAAGGGATTTTGACTGTCCTCTACTTTCCTATCACCTAACCAGATGTTTCTGGTTGACCCAGTCTCTTGAGTGAGGAGGCCTCAATAGAGGACGTTTGAACCAGTGCCGTGCATTTCCACAGCTCTTCTTGAGGGGAATCTGCTGTCTATAAAGCCTATGCCTTTCAGAATGGGGAACACATTTACATCCATGGCTGATTCATGTGAATGTATGGCAAAAATCATCACAATACTGTAAAGTAATTAGCCTCCAATTAAAAAAAAAAAAGCCTATGACTTATAACAGCCTTCCCTGTATTGGGATGTATTCCTCTTGATTGAGCGTCTGTAAAACCTAGGATGTGGGCTGCTTGGAAGCCTAATAGGTAGTCTGTAACAAGGTATGGGCTGCCAAAGCCTGGAGTGAAGGGGGTCCTATAGGTGCAGAAATGAATTCCTGGAAGAAGTGGAGTTCCGCACAATAGAAAATGCCAACAGGGTCAGGACCTGAGAGTCCAGAGGTGGAAGTATTTTCATAGGGGATTTTTTGGACACAGAGTAAGGTAAGATAGTAGATAGCAGAAGAATCCCAAACCCTTTCCCCTATCTGCTTAGCAACTGCGATAAAACTTGAGATACTGATAATTCCATCCAACATAAGCAACAGTGAATTTGGACAATGTTTCCCATAAAATTTAACATACCAAATGAACCCAATTAGGTTAGATCTCTCTGCAATGTCTTAGGGGCCCCTTAAAGAACCTCAAAGTTAACTGGAAGTCAAAAGAATTTCAATTAGAATTTGATATTTGGGAAGTCTGTCAAAAATCTCGAAAAATTTTAAAACACCTTGTCCGACAGAATCATAAGTCACTGTGAAACAATTATTCCTTGAGCTAAGGTGAAAAAAAAAATTTCAAAAATAAATACAGATCACTTAAAGGCACAGATACTCACACAATATGATATCAAAAGCAGTATTCTAGGAAAACTTTGTTCTCTTAGAAAGAACCCAAATCTAGTCCTGCATCAGCCTACTCTTAATAAATACATTTACAGAATTAAATTTAATCTAACCTTAGAAAATCCTGACTACACACAAAACTCTTTTCTTAGTGTTCCTTTTTCTCAAAACTTTTGCAACTTTCTGTAGCCATACTTTGTCCCTCATTCTTTCCATTTAGAAACAAATAGTTTTTGGACAAAATCACCCCTTTTTTCTTTCAACAAAATATATTTCCAAACCTCATAGCTTCTTTTCTGAAAACACACACCCCATTTTCCTTAAGCAACCATGAGCTATTTTTCATCAGCATTCCATAGATTGACAGAGAACATCTCAAGGTGGCCATCAAACAGCTTTAGTTTCCTTCTCACCAAAAGACAAAAGTGGGTAAATTTAGACCTATTTAGAAATTAATGTTTCCAATATTTTATCTTATTTGAAATGGTCTGGATAGTCAGTGACTTCCTAACATTTAACTTAATTTAGTTTTAAGTTACTAAAATTTGGAGGGATTGTTTTAGATGGATGTTTCCAAAACATAATTACTCCTATAGAGTTTACCAAAAAGTTCTTATCCCAGTTATACTTACTTAAATATTTAATCATGTCAGATTATTTTCCCTGCTGGCAAATTTCATAAAAAGCAAACAAACATAAAAAAAACATGTACTTACTGACTTTTGGTAACCCTAGGTACAGTAAAAGTATTATACTTAATCCTTAGGGCTCTAAAGACAAGTCTATGTTAATTAAACCCACAAGATAAAGCTAGCTTTAATACCAGCATTTAAAAAAATTTTTTTTATTTGTTTATTTTTGGCCGTGCTGGGTCTTTGTTGCTGCATGGGCTTTTCTCCAGTTGCAGAGAGCAGGGGCTCCTGTCCAGCTGCGGTGCTCGCATTTCTCATCGCGGTGGCTTCTCGTTGCGGAGCATGGGCTCTAGAGCGTTCAGGCTTCCGTAGTTGCGGCACGTGGGCTCAGCACTTCCGTTCCCAGGCTCTGGCGCACAGGTTCAGTAGTTGTGGCGCCCGGGTTAAGTTGCTCCAAGGCACGTGGGATCTTCCCAGACCAGGGACTGAACCCGTGTCTCCTACACTGGCAGGCAGATTCTTTACCACCGAGCCACCATGGAAGCCCTAATACCAGGTATTAATTCAATATTGAGTATTTCCCAGATCACATGAGCCTGAAATGGGAGTGTCTTTTATATTTCTGTATATAAATGCTTGATTTCCTTCAGGCCAATTAAATACAGCTAATTTATGAATTAATTTTTTACATTAAGATAGAACCAGATACCTCATAGTTTTCCTGCTTCAATTTAAAATGGTATCTCCCCACCCCCCCCACCCCCCCTCACCCCCCCTAAACTCCCCTCCCCCCACTTGACTCAGTCTGGGGGACTAAGGATGAATCAGATAGTTCCTGGAAGCCCAGGCAGAAAAGTTACATTGCAAAGGCAGAGAGAGATGCAAGCTCCTCCAGCTCAGGGAGCAGCACAATTTGACTGCAAAAGCAGAGGGAAATGTCTAAATGTAGCATGGTGCTTTGTTTGCCCCAGGAGATTGAAGGTTTTAAATGTCTTGATTGCCAGTGGGCTTTGTTCAGTGATTTACCAGTTTTGCTAAGAAGCAGCAACAACAGCAGAGTTAAGAAACATGAAGATGAAATGCAAAAAGAGAACACACACATAGAAGGTGGTGACTGCTTTCCATAACTACCACCTCATAGTTGCAGAAAACCCTAGATGTAATGATAATGTAATCATTTTGAATTGTATGCATTATTACAGCAAAGAGTTGGGTATCTTGCATGATTGCTCTCTTCTGTGTTTAGTAGGTATCCTATGCCATTCTTGCTGTAGAACTGAAGTGCAAGTAGAAAAAACCTTTAACTATATGAAACTTTGCAACACTTATGAAAACAATTTGGTTTACTCACAGGGTAATATTTCTCCAGGTGTCATCCAAAATTCCCCATAGACAAGGCTTTCATCCTCATTAGATGTTGACCTCAGCCTAGTCATCTAGGACTGTTCTGTTAATTGCTGCTAGGATTTTATATCCTGTTACCTCCACTTTCTAGAATATATTCTCTACTAATGTTATTGAAACCAATTTCTACTTCATACAGATGTTTTTTCAACAGCAATGAAAGTTTTTCTTCCATGAGTTGAGTACTCTAAGAAAATGATTGGAGTTATCCATTCTATGTATTTCTATTTTAACACTGCTTCTCGTACTTGAGTTACTTTGATTCCATCCTTACCATGGTGTCTCCCCTCCCAAACACACTCCTCAATAAAGCAATACACTATTTAAAAAAAAAAGCAGAGGGAAAAATGCAAGCTCCTGTCTTTGTTTGTTCTGTAAAATCCCACCAAGTAACCCAAGGCTACTTGGGGAGGCTTCCCTGGTGGCACAGACGGTGAGGAATCTGTCTGTGATGCAGGAGACCTGGGTTCAATCCCTGGGTCACTAAGATTCCCTGGAGAAGGAAACGGTAACCCACTCTAGTATTCTTGCCTGGAGAATTCCATGGACAGAGGAGCCTGGAGGGCTACAGTCCATGGGGTTGCAAAGAGTTGGACATGACTGAGTGACTGACACTTTCACTTTCAACCCAAGGCTAGAGTCTCAGGCAATGTGGACTGCATTTATTTATTTTGGGAGGCTGCATTTATATTTCAAGATTTACATGCTCCACGGGGCCCACAATTTTGGAAGAGACTTGCAGGAGCAGTTGGATTACATAAAACAAAGATACCAATGACAAAAACTTAAAGACACAAAAAAGAAATTTTCAGGATGAAGGGGACAGGAGTCCAGGTATAAGTATCAAGGGAGAGGTAACAGGAGGAGGGACAGATAAACCTGAAAAAGAAAGAGACAGCAAGAAAATAAAGATGAGTTTGCTGGGATGATAGGCCTTCCAGTCACTACACTATATGAGGTATAGACCTCTATCACTCTCATAAATCTCCCATCAGGGAAAGCCTGCTGGACCAGGGTCTGCACAGTGTGTGAGAGGCAAGCCTCTCCCACCTCTGCTTGTCATCCATCAAGGTGAGTCATTACCAGCGAGAGGAAGCGTGGTCTCACTAGCCGAGGGGAGTGATGCTGTAGCTTCCTGATGTCACTCTCTCAGAAGGAGAGGACAGAAATAGGAAAGAGAGTGGAGAAGTAGAGAGCTATCAGGAGAGGGAAAAGGACAAAGGGCGGGGTGGAAAGTGCTGCCTGAATGAAGATAGTGGGCCAGAAAGACTTACCAAACACAGTAACGAGGAAATAAGACGTTCAAGTGTCCACTTGTGGTGGAAGCTGCATTCAGTGGTCTCGGCGCTCAGATCTTCTCCCCAGAAAGGGACAACTGCCCCATGTTGGGTGCTATCAATCTGATACTGACCAAGGTTCTTGGCCTTCCCCAATCAATAGAAATCGACGAGAGGCCAGACAAGAAATTCAGGCAAGGCTTTCTTGGGGCCCTGCTGCAGCAGCAGAGAGCAAGAACAAACTACAGGTTCCCTGGCTAGCTTGCTCCATTTCATATATTTTTACTTTGTATTTGTCACTTGGTCAGTTTCCTTATTCAACTGCAGCTTTACTAAGGGCAGGGAATGCTCATCATCCTTACAGTGAAAAAAATTTTGGTGAATAGATGGATGGATGAATATATGAATCAATTAAAAGAATCCATATGTTGGAACTATACAGACAGAAATTGCTGAACCAGGATTAAAAATAAAACAGGACTATAAAAAGTGAGAAGGGAAGAGTGCAAATGAGCAACCCAGATACACTGTTAACCCCTTGGAGTTTATCACATTTTTTACCTTCTTTGTGAAACACAGCCTGTGTTTTGGTGAAAGTGAAAGTCGCTCAGTCGTGTCCGACTCTTTGTGACCCCATGGACTATACAGACTATGGAATTCTCCAGGTAAGAATGAATACAGGAGTGGGTAGCCTTTCCCTTCTCCAGGGAGTCTTCCCAACCCAGGGATCTAACCCAGGACTCCTGCATTGCAGGCGGATTCTTTACCAGCTCAACCACAAGGGAGGCCTATGTTTTGGTAGACAGAGATACATCCTGCATATTACTGGAATTTAGGCAGGATGGCTAAGAATGCTCAAAAGGCACTGTGAATAAAGCTAGATCTACTTCCCACTTCAAATGTTTTTACCCTGTGTATTTAGGTATATTTAACTCAGAAAATCCTAACCTATGTCACTGTGCTACTTAAAACGGAAGAAAAATGGTTACAGCCAAGATATGTATGCTAAAAGTGACTGAAGATGCAAAAATTTTTTATGCAAATTTGAATGCTTGGATTATTTCTTCACCTCACAATAATTGAATTGTTAATATATTTTTGTGACCCCATGAACTATAGCCCACCAGGCTCTGCTGGCCATGGGATTTTCCAGGCAGGAATATTGGGGTAGGTAGCCATTCCCTTCTCCAGGGGATCTTCCGGACCCAGGGATTGAACCCAGGTGTCCTGCATTGCAGGCAGATTTGTTACCATCTGAGTCACTAGGGAAGCCCCATTAATAAAATATTGCCTGCAAAAGGTAACATTTCTAATAACCTTGATTTTATTGGTGGATATTTTGATATATATCTTATCTACATAGCTTTTGGGGCTTCTGTAAGATGCTTTCAAATATGATGTCATGCTATGGAAAAGGGATTGGTTTATGACAGTCTTACCAGTTAAGTGAGAGCTCTCTGAGAAATAGTTGCTGGACTTATCACTTCCTTTCTTCTACTGTACACTTCAATGTTTCTTCTGGTCAGGGTCTTATAGAAGGCACAATAAAGAACTGAGCAGAAGCAATAACAGTGCAGCCTCTTCTATGAAGTGGAAGAAACTAGCAGTCAAGAAGTCCATAGTCTGTGACTGTTTGTGATATTTCCAGCTATCTCTTGACTAGAGCAGTGTAATGTAAGAATCTATGCTACACAACAGTCACCTAACCAGTGGTACTAGCTCTTGCTGTTTGCCTAAAAATATGAGAACAGTAGCTAGCAGAGCACTTCCTTCATGGCCTGAGTACCTAGAGACATAAATTTAATGGCTAAGCCCTGGAGTTCTAACTATATAGTGGTCTCATTCTAATTTCCAGTTTGGTTAATTCAGTAAGAAAACTTACACAAAGTTCTCTTAGGACCTGTCTCCAGAAAACCTTATACTTATGAAAATGTTTACACACTTCTGTGAGATCCTGTAAGCCTGCTAATATTGCAGTGTTGAGAGTCATTATTCAGAAGTTTAGTTTTCAAAAGGGGAGGATCAAAGGTGATGACCTCTGCAGTTTAAGCATTATGTAAGTAGTGGCTTCATGATAGCAGAGCTGTGCATTTTTAAAATTTTGCAATTGCCAAAGAGAATTTTTTTTTTTTGAAACTTTTGCTTAAGTGCTCAGGTCATTACTGTTTATAGGATTAGGTAAGTCATTTGCTGTTGTCAGGTTACATTTGCAATTGTTGAGCAAGACTACTTTAGCCATAAAACGATGCTAATCTCTCCAGGACATTCATTCCTCAACTCTGCTGACAGTACACAAGTTATCATATAGCCTGCATGGGAGTGTGAGGTCCAGTTCTATTTTCAGCTCACCCTCTGGCTTGCTCTATAACCTTGGGAAAATCACTTCTAGACCTTGTGCCACAGATCTGCCATCCGCCAAATTAGGCTGGTTAGTAACCATCCTTTGGCTAAGTCAGTGGAAGTGATGAATTCTGGAGTTGGGCAATTAGGAACTTTGACATGCTGAGAGTCACTTACAATATTGATTCTTTTCTCTGTGAACTTTTGTCACAGACAAGTTCTTGAATATTTGATTATATGTTTGCTCTAATAACACAGTGTTATTAGAACAATTTTTCTAAAACTAGACAGCCCAACTACATTCCTTGCAGCGCTGTTGCCAAGAGAGAGTAAGTGTTGCTTTTTTCATCTTACCTGTTCATTTACATGCACCCCCAGCCATTGTCCACAGTATACCTCAACATCACTTCCACAGGATTTTACTGTGGCAGGGGCTTAGCAACAATCCATTCATTCTGTTTTAGTCAGTGGATGGGGATCAATATTGTTAGAACAAATGGGTATTTTTTTAAAAATTCATATATTTAAGCCTCTCCTAAGTGTAAAACATTTGCATTTACTTCATGTTATTTTCTTATCCTTATGTAAGACAAATATCAACTAGAGCACCCCTTCCCTTTGTAATCTAAATAAGACCTTCCCAAACATCCAGTTTGGGAGTTCAGAGCCATTCCCAAGATGACCAATCATTTCTGAGGGGCTCACTTTGTTCTGTCTTCTCTGGCCCTGAACCCTGCATTCAACGATTATGTCTTCTCACTGTCAATTGCTTCCACTTCAGTCTCTTCCTCAGTTTCTACAAAACTTCATTCACATGGAGCTTTAGTGAGATTTTGAGATTTGAGAAAACCACTAAAATTTATATATTAGATACTCCTGTTCTTTTAAAGTTTCCATTTCCCACCCTATCACCAGGGACTTCCCACCAGCCTTCAGCCTGCTCAGCAACCCAGACCATCTCTTCTTCTCCCTCTCTCACATAGGAGCAAATATAAATTCCTCCCATGTTTTCATGCAGAGCAGCTCTTCTTGTTTTGCTAGGGCTCATACCCATGTTTTCAGAGTCTCACCTTATACCAGAACAGTTTATCAGGGAATTTTCCCACAGTATTTTTTTACCCCCTAAGAAGAATTCTGATGCCATTTATTACTGAATTTCTTCCTCCTTATACTTAACAATGTACATGTATTTATGTATAGTTATTAGAATTTAGAAAATAATTTATATCCTACTTTCTTATTCTTTTGCATGTACTTTTTCCCATTTATTAATATAGTCCGTGTTTGCAACTTTATTAAACATCCTCCCAATTATCCAATTATTTGAGTTGTTTCCAGTTTTATTTTGTTTAGCATTAGGAGGAGTATTAATATAAACCTCAGAGTAAACTTTTATTTACTATAAACATTTAGCGAAAATTGATTTTTCTCACTTGGATTATTTTGAGGTATCCCCAAATGTGGATAATGGTACAAATATGAATAATTTCATAAATCTTGTGTTTTGCCTCACTAATTTCAGTAACAGTTGTCCTAGTAATTTATCAATTTATGAGTTTAGCCATTTTCTTAGCTCTGCCAATATTCTCCTTTGTAATTTTCAATTAGCCTTGCAGTAAAGCTAGTTATTCCCCCAAGATTCACTTCCTTGAGTTTCTTCATGTATGAATATTTGGTCATATGTTGTGACCTCTTGTTTAGTGAAGTCTGAGTATTGACTCTGTTTTTTTGTTTTTTGTTTTTTCCGAGAGTTGCTGTACATACGTCAACTTGTCAGCGTTGCGGATTGACTCTGTTTTAACACTTCTATTGAGATATAATTCACATATCATAGAATTCATCCATTCAAAGTATACAATTCAATGAATTTTAGTATATTCAAATAGATTTATGAAACTATCACCACAATAAATTTTAGAACATTTCTTTATCCCAAAAAGAAACTCCATACCTCTGGCCATTATCCCTAGTCCCTTCATCTCACTCCCAGCCATGGGCAACTACTAATGTTTGTTTCTACAGATTTGCCTATTTTTTGGATATTTCATATAAATGGAATCACATGATATGTGGTCCTTAGTGATTGACTTCTTTCATTTAATATAATGTTTTCAAGGTGTTTCTATGTTGTAGCATGTATTAGTCCTTCATTACTTTTTTATTGATGAATAATATTATATTATATGAATAGATCATATTTCTTTATCCATTCACCAGCTGATGGGCATGTGTGTTGTCTGCACTTTTAGACTACTATGAATAATGGTGCTATAAACATTCATGTACAAGTGTTTGTGTGTGTATTTATTTGGGATTATATATGCAGGAGTGCAATTGCTGGTATAATAATATGTTTAACTATGTTTTCCAAAGTGGATGCATCATTTGACATTTCCATCAACAGTGTAAGAGGATTCTAATTTCTCCACATTTTTGCTATATTAGTCTACTAGGGCTGCCAAAACAATATATCACCTACACGGTGTCTTAAACAACAGAAACTAATCTTCTTACAGTTCTGGAGTCTGGAAGTCCCAGAACAAGGTATTAGCAGGTTTGGTTTCTCCTGCAGTCTCTCTCCTCAGCTTGGAGATGGTCACATTCTTGCTGTGTCCTCATATGACCTTTTCTGTGTGTGTGCATATCGCTGGTGTCTCCACTTTTTATAAGGACGCTAGGCATATTAGGTTAGGGCCTCACCTTATTACCTCATGTCACTTCAGTTACCGAGTCTCTAAAGGCCCCATCTTCAAATACATACATACATATGTATATAAAAAACATTACTGAATTTATATATATATGTAAAACATTATTGAGTAGGAAAATGGGCAAAGGATATGAATAGAATGTTCACAAAGTTTCAAAAAATTAAGTTTGATAAATACTGTATAGAGAGATGTGGTGGAAATGGTGCCCTGAAAAATTGCTGTAGGAGCATAATTGAAACAAAAACTTGATGCAGTCATTAAAAAGTTGTTCAAGATATAATGGAAAGTGAAGAAAAAGCAGGGTGGCAAAACTGTGTAGAGTACTTTGTGTGTGTGTGCGCGCGTGTGTGTGTGATAGAAAGAGGAGATTGTGGAGAAAGAAACGAATATTTATATATTGCACAGAATGTCTCTGAAAAGATATGCAGGAAATTTAACAGTGGTAGCCTAGAAGGAAAGCAAACTAGGGACAGTGGATGACGGAAACTTTGTTTTCATTGCGTATCGTGTATTTCTGACGCTATTTAAAATTTAACTATCACACATATTATCTAGTCATCTTTAAGGAAAAAAGAAAAAGATGTGTGGACTGTGTATCACAGCCACTAGATATTAGGGTATTGGATATCCAGGGTATTTATTAGTCTTTTTAGTTCTCGCCTGGCCTAAATCTCCCTCAACGCTCTCCCCTCCTCGTGCAAAACATTACTTTTTATACTGGAATGCACCCCATGCGGGCTCCCCTATTTATCTGTTTCCGAATCTGCTTCTGCACCCGACTGACCGCGAGATCCTCCAAAGTTGGGGCTGTTTCCCATTGCCGTCTGTCCGCAAGCACCGCGGCTGGCCCTCGATAGGTGGGTGTTCTAGAAACAGCATACGAAGAAATGTTTGTCTAGAAAGGGGAAGAGACCCCGCAAAATCAGAAGCGTATCCCGCACGTCTTAGATCTTTTATTTGCGGAATGTGTTTTCCCTCCCCTATCCTCATTCACCTGAAACCCACTGTTCTAACCAGTGCCTCGGCCGCAGCGTGAGGACCGCCGCGCCTGCGGCGTCGCTAGGAAGCCGGGCCGGCTCCGCCCCGCCCCTAACTTCCCGCCCTCCGCGCTCATTGGCTGTTCTCAGGGATGGGCGGGCCCCCGCCTCAAGGTGCCGCGCGACCGGCGACTCGCGGGCGGCGCGAGCTGAGAGCACAGAGCTACGTGGATTCTGCGCTAAAGCTGCCGGCAATGCCCGGAGACGGCGCTCCCGCCAGGGATACAACCCCCGCGGCGACTAGAGCCGCGACTCCGAGTTCCGTCTCCTCGACTGCCGCGACGCCGCTGACTAGCGACCCACTGAAGAGGTGAGCGCCTACCAGGCTCCCCGCAACCTCCTGTGCTCGGGGGCAGTTTGCAGTGGGCGGATAAGCAGGGGCGGGCGGGCAGGCAGGGTCCAGGCTAAGGCACCGTCGCGTCGTGGGGTTAGGACACCGCACCCCACTCAACCTCCGGCTGTCACTCCCGGGTCGACTGGTCTTTAGCGCTAATAAGCAAGTTGTGTTTGCGGAGGCTCCCAGCCGGTCAGCTAGCGGTGGAATGTCTCATCGGCGTTCGTCTCTCGACTTCGCGGTCCGAGTATCTCTTCTCAGATCCAGACGCGCGCAGTGGACGCGGCGCTGTGCAGGTGGGTCTGGGAAACAGCGATTAAATAAACGATAAGTTACACTGAGAGGTCTTGTGGTGGGAGTGGGGTGATGAGGGGTCGCCAGATAGCCTCATGTTCGACTGAAGTCAGTGAGATAGCTGGGATGAACTCAAGCTCTTTTTAAAGAAATTAATCTGTAGAATTGCATAATATGCTGTATCTCAGCCAAAAATAGTGTTTGATGTCAAGGTAGTCACTTGAAGTCAACACTGACACGTTTGTTTCTTAAATAATACGTTTTGAGCTTTCTTATTTTAGAATAATAGATTTCTCTCGTCAGAGGAATTTCTTGAAGTACAGGAAAATGAAAGAAACCATGTGAACTGTTTTGAGTTTTTTTGTTTTTTTTTTCCCCAGCCATCATTTTTGAGGGATAAATGGCAGCCCGCCCCAGTATTCTTGCCTGGAGAGTTCTATGGATAGGGGAGCCTGGTTGGCTGCAGTCCATGGGGTCGCAGAGAGTCGGACTCGACGGAGTGAGTGACACACTCCTTCCCGTTTGCTTAGGCTAGTTTTCACCCGCCACGGCATACCCAGGTTCCCGAGTTTGGAGCTGAGTAAAAAGGCGCGTGCGCCGCCGCTCGGGTCCCTTAACTCGGCCACGCCCCGCAGCCCCGCACGGCGGCGGACGCTGGTTTGTCCCCAGACCGGGAAGGAGTAGCCGCCCGCCCGGCTGCTGGTTGCCGGGATCTGCACGTTCCCCGAGTCCCCAGGAAGCCGAGCTGCACGCCTGTTAGGACGCCGCTCAAGTCTCACTCGGTCCAGGGGGCGCTTCATAGCAACAGCGGCTCTCTTTCCACCTTTGTGTAAGAGTCTTGTCTCCGGTCCTTAGAGCAACTTAAAGAAATTGCTCAGACAAGCCAATACCAGTACTGTCCTGCCCTCTCCCAGACTCTATGGCTTTTGTTGCGAGTAGACAGGAGGCAGGAGTGAAGAGAATGAGACACACTTTGCAGAGCGAAATTCTGGTATTCCGCCTGGTATTGTGTCATGATTCTTGGCGCTGGTTTCCGGTTCGAATTCTGGTGGCATTGTTTCAGTCGGCTTTGTCCTTTTCCAAGCCCCCGTGGGTTTAGTTTCAGTCAAAAAGGAGTGTTTATTTCTTATCCTGTAAGGGTTAGGAAGAGGGATTGCTGGCTTGAGAAAAAGGTTCTGGAATTTAGTCTGCCTCCTTCCGAGATTCAGATTATGGATTTTTTAAAATGAGGGCATATTGGAGATTTCTATGTAGAATAGTGTAATTCTTGTTCTTATCAGGGGAGTTGGAAAAAATAGAATGCCACTCTTTATTAAGTGATTAGAAAAAGTATATATATATACTTGAAACTTTAAAATTCCGAGTATTTCTGTTGTTTCTCTTGTAAAATAAAAAAGGACTCTTAGTTTATCTTTTCAGTAAGTCTCTTTTTGCATGTGCTCAAAGGACTTGGGTTGTGTTCGGCCATCCCTAATTGTCCTGATTCTGAGTGACTTCTTACCTGAATTTTAAGTGTATTTTAGGGAGGTAGTTGAGAGAGCTATAAATGTATTGAATCAATACCTTTTGCTTCTGGGCACATTTTGTGAGGGCCAGGAAAAGTTATTTAGCACTCATCTATGAAAATGTTTTTGTTGTTGTTTAGTCACTGAGTCCTGTAGGACACTTTTCCAACCCACGAACTATAGCCTGGCAGGCTCCATGGAATTTCCTAGGCAAGAATGGTCTGCCCTTTCCTTCTCTAGGGAATCTTCCCTACCCAGGGATTGAACCCACATCTGAATTGGCAGGCGAATTCTTTACCACTGAGCCATAGGGAAGCCCATCTATAAGAACTTGTTGGGGATTAAAGAATTTGTTGGGGATTGCTCTTTTTGAAAAAAAAAATTATGTTGCATTCATTATGATTTCTGGAATTTTATAGTATACTGTATCTCACCCAGAATAGTTTTTGATGTCAGTGTAAGTCATCAGAATGCAACACTGACACTTGTTTCTTAAAATAATGTTTTGAACTTTTCTTATTTTATGGTAACAATATATTTTTCATTAAAGAAATTTCCCCAAATACAGACAAAATAATATATATTGTTTGAATCATCAATTTTGAAAGATTATTTTTTTCCTAATTTACTTTGGCCTGCTACTACAGCTAAATACCCAGTTCACAATTTGGAATGGTGTTAGTGTTGAATATGCAATTTGGGAGATTGGGGGACTTATTTAAAAAATACTGTTTCTCCATTGAAATGTCAGCACCAGCAGAGGTTGTTATGGCATTTTCTTAAAGAAAGGGATGTGATGATAAAATGCTTTAGTAATTTTGAATATTATAACCACTAACATTAAATGCTGGAATTTTTTAAATGACATTATGTAGGAAGGTTTTGAGAACTTAGATCTTTCTGTCATTTCTTAGTGATGTGTTTGAAACCTCAAGATTTTCCTTGCAGCACTCATGCAAGAGCTGTGGTTTGGTATCAAGGCTAGTAACGTTTTTTTAGACTTTTTGACATGTTACATGAGCAAAATTTTGCAGTTTAAGATTTGAAGGTTTATATGGGACCTGAGGACTTACAGATCAAATTAGTAAAGCATCTTTTGTCATTTCCCTTAAGTACCTTATATTTTCTTTCCCATTACTGTTAGGTTTTTGAAAGGCATATCACTCATACTTATAAAAATTCTTTATTATTTTACATACACTTGACTCAACAATTCCACTTCTGAGAATTTATTCCAAGGAATGGATTTATTTACAGGGTAATAGTAAAATAAAGGAAATTTGATAAAATGAGAAAATGGTCATAATACAATATCAGGATAAAAAAGAACAAATTCTGTAAATTTATGAATATTATCCTATTTTGGGTAAAAGAAGTATGAAAAGATTGAATTGTAGTGAAGCTTATACTTGATTCAGACTTGCCACTTTGAGAGAAATTCTTCTGGATAGTATAGTGATGAATTGCAAGAAGGAAAAAGAAAAAGTTGTGTTCACATATCTAAGCATTGAAACCATTCTATCTCTGAAATAATCATCGAATACCTAGAGATGAATGGGGAGTTTTCAAGTGTCCCTACTTATCCGCAAGGTTTACTCCTTTTTACTTTATTTGAACCTTTTAGTCTTATTATAGATTAATATTAATATTGTGAGAATTTAAAGACTGGCAGGTAGGTTCTCAGGTTGGTGTGTAAGTATGCAAGTTCAATATATGTGATGGGATTGCCCTGATGTACATCAAAATGTTAACAGTTATCTCTGGAGAGATGAGATTTGGGGGTATTGCTTTTAGTATTTTCATTATTTCCCAAGATGTTGAAAAAAATGTATTTTAATTTTATACCAAGATAAAGAAGTATGACTTAAATTTTTTTCCAAGTAGTCAATCATTTCACAGGCTTAAAGATCAGAAAGTTAAAAAACGATGTACAATTGAAAAGCTCCCTCTTTTGCCTGTTCTTCATCTTCTCAATTCCCATTCCTTCAATTTACCTACTCTGGGTAGTCATTATTACTAGTTTATTGCTTATCCTCCAGAGATATTTCATGCATTTCCATATCAAAATGGATTTACATTCCCCCCTTCTTAAATGTATTTGTAGTTTTCCTCCATTGCTTTTTCCACTTGACAGTGTATCATAGAATCTTTTCATATCAGTATACATAGCATCCTCAATAAATTTTTTTTCTAGAAAATGATTGTCACAGAAAGAAAGAATAAAGGTAGAAAATGGACCTTGATCAAAACACTGAAGAGGCAATTAAAAGAAGAGTTTTCCTCATGGTTGATGGGGTATTGAGTACAAGGCTCTCTTGCTTAGTGAAGAGGAAATCACTTTGAGTACTGATGTAAGGAACTGTAAAACCTTGCAGTTTAATTAACCAGTAAATTATTTTTTAAAATGTTACTGCAAGATCAAAGTAACAATATATGTCATTGAAAAATTAAGTCCATTCTTAAAAGTTTACCACAGAAATATGGGACACATTCCTTGTTTCTTTCCTGGGAGGCAACTACTTTCAATTCTTACAACCTTTTCTTCTGTTATTTACCTCTGTCTTTCTAAAAAATACTTTACAACTACTTCTTTTTTTTCCCATTTATTTTTATTAGTTGGAGGCTAATTACTTTACAATATTGTAGTGTTTTTTTGCCATACATTGACATGAATCAGCCATGGATTTACTATAACTACTTCTTTTTTTTTTTTTTAATAACTACTTCTTGACTAAAATTTTTTAATGGCTTTTTGATAAATTGAGAACTGATAACTTAAGATGAGAATTTGGCTCCTTTTCTCTCTATTCTATTTTGACTTCTTCCTTCCTCTCGATTGAGATTTTATTTCAATATTTTGTTAAATCAGTAGTTAGGTTTTATATTATTATGACTAGGTAAATATGATCAGCCTTTTAACCAAAGATAAACTAAGATCGTTGTTTTATCTTTTCCAATTACTCAAATGCCTTCAAACAAATGCAAGGATCTATCAGTTATTTTTCCCCTAAGACTGCCTTTCTCTAGATCTCATTTTTCATTTTTTCCTATTTGTTTATTTACCAGATTACATTCCATTATAGGTTATTACAAATGGTTGGGTATAATTTCCTGTGCTATGTTGTAAATCCTTGTTGCTTATCTATTTTATGTATAGTAGTTTGTATCTGTTAATCCCATACCCATAAATTTGTATTCTATGTCTGTGAGTCTGTTTATGTTTTGTATATAGATGCATTTGTATTACTTGCACATACAGTGATATATAGTATTTGTGTTTCTCTGTCTGACTTATTTCACTACACATAATATTCTCTAGGTCCATCCATGTTGCTGCAAATGCCAAAATTCATTCTCTTTTATGGCTGAATGATATTCCATTGTGTAAGCCAAGAGTTTGTTGATGGGCATTTAGGTTGCTTCCATATTTTGGTTATTATAAATAATGCTACTGTGAATATTGTTTGTTTTGAATTGGAGTTTTCTTTTTTCTTCTGGATATGTGCCCAGGAGTGGAATTGCTGAATCATATGGGAGTTCCATTTTTTTGGATTTTTGTATTTATTTTTGGCTGCACTGGTTTTCGTTGCTTTTCATAAACTTTCTCTAGTTGCAGTGAGCCGGGGCTGGTCTCTGTTGTGGTGCGCCGGCTTCTCATTGAGCTGGTTCTCTTGTTGCAGAGCACAGGCTTTAGGTGCGCAAGTTTCAGTAGTTGCAGCACCTGGCTCAGTAGCTGCAAAACAGGCTCATTAGTTGTGGGTCACAGGCACTAGAGTGCAGGCTGAGTCAGTAGTTGCAGCACACAAGCTTAGCTGCTCTGAGGCATGTGGGATCTTCCCAGACCAGGGAATTGAACACATGTCCCCTGCTTTGGCGGGCGGATCTTATCTATTGTGCTACCAGGGGAGTCCAGTAGTTCTATTTTTATAGACCCTATGCTCTAACCTCCATACCTTTTAGTTTTGTAAAAGACCTCCATACTGTTTTCATTAGTGGCTACACCAGTTTATATTCCCATGAACAGTGTACAAGGGTTCCCTTTTCTCTACAGTCTCGCCAACATTTATTTGTATGATAATTTTTTGGTGATAGTCTTTCTGACCTATGTGAGGTGATAGCTCATTGTGGTTTTGATTTGCATTATTGAGCTTCTTTTCATGTACCTGTTAGCATATCTTCTTTGGAAAAATGTCTTTGTATTATTTTTTACCAATTTTTCACTGTTTTTTTCAGTTGAGTTGTATGAGGTATTTATGTATTTTGGATATTAACCTCATGTTAGTCCCATTGTTTGCAAATGTTTTCTCCCATTCTGTAGGTTGTCTTTCAGTTTTTTTTTTTCCCCTTAATGATTTCCTTTGCTGTTCAAAAGCTTTTAAGTTTGATTAAGCCCCATATGTTTATTTTTGCCTATATTTCTTATGCTTTTGGGAGACTGATCTATGAAAATACTGCAGTGATTTATGTCAGCTATGTTTCACTTGTGGCTTCCCAGGTGGCTAAGCAGTAAAGAGCCTGCCTGCCAATGCAGGAGCCTTGGATTAGTCTCAGGTCAGGAAGATTCCCTGGAGGAGGAAATGCCAATCCACTCCTGTATTCTTGCCTGGGAAATCCCATGGACAGAGGAGCCCAGTGGGCTACAGTCCATGGGATCTCAAAAGAGTCAGCAACGACTTAGCAACTAAATGACGACAGTGTCTCACCTATGTTCTCTTCTAGTTTTATGGTGTCATATCTAACATTTAGTTTTTAAAACCATTTTGAGTTTATTTTGGTATGTGAGAAAATGTTCTACTTTCATTGTTTTACATGTAGCTGTGCAGCTTTCCCAATACTACTTGTTAAAGAGACTCTTTTTTCTCCAATGTATATTCTTTGTTATAGATTAATTGAGCATGGGCTTATTTCTGGGCTCTCTATTCTGTTTCATTGATCTATGTTTATGTTTTTTGTACCAGTACCATGCTGTTTTGATTAGTGTAGCTTTGTAGTGTACTCTGAGGTCTGGAAGAGTCATACCTCCAGTTTTTTTCCTTTTTCTCAGGTTTGCTTTGGCAACTCTGGTTATTTTGTGGTTCCATGTAGATTTTAGAATTATTTGTTCTAGCTCTGTGGAAAATGTCATGGGTATTTTGATAGGGATTGATTGCATTAAATCTGTAGATTGATTTGGATTCTATGGTCATTTTAATGGTATTAATTAATTCTTTCAACCCAAAAGCATGGAATATTTTTCCATTTCTTTAAATCATCTCCAATTTCTTTTATCAATGTTTTATAGTTTTCAATGTATAGATCTTTTATGTCCTTGGTTAACTTTATTACTAGTTTTTTTTAATATTATTAAAAAAATTTTTTTTTGCTTTCTTCCTCTGATATTTCATCATTGGTGTATAGAAAGGCAAAAAATTTCTGTATATTGATCTTGTATCTTGCTACCTTGCTAAAATCATTTATTAGTTTTTGTGTGGAGGCTTTAGGGAGAGAGTGTCATATCATTTGAAGATAATGAGTTTTACCCCTTCCCTTCCAATTTGGATATCTTTTCTTTCTTTCTTCCTTCCTTCCTCCTTCTGTCCCTTCCTCCCTCCGTCCCTCCCTTCCTTCCTTCCAATACTGTGTTATAAATAAAAGCAGTAAGAGTGGGCATCTTTATTTTGCTCCTGAATTTAGTAGGGAGGCTTATAGGTTTTCACCATTGAGTATTATGTTGGCTGTGAGTTTGTCATAAATGACCTTTATTATGTTGAGATATATTCCCTCTGGACCCACTCTGATGAAAGTTTTCATCATGAATGGATATTGAATTTTGTCAAATGCATTTTCTGTGTTTATTAAAATAACCATATGGTTTTTGTCTTTCCCTTTATTAGATCTCATTCTTTGTACTCTAATCTGGTCTGGTTCTAGGTTTGCACCAACCTAAAGATTAGGATTTTTAAAGAGATGAGCAAGGAAATTGACCCATAAAATAAGAATTGGATGCTGTGAGGGGACTTCCTGGCAGTCCAGTGGTTAAGACTGTGCTTCCAATGCAGGAGGTTGGGGTCTGATCCCTAGTCGGGGAATTAAGATCCCAAATGTCACACAGTGTGGGCAAGAGAAGAAAAATGGAATTGGATGCTATGAAAGAAAGCAATCAGAGAAGGGGAAAGTGCTCTATAAAATTAAATATATGATGGCCAAGATGGAACTCTGAACAAAAGGGAGAAGATACAGTTCTCTTGGTTTGGTGCATAGCTGGGACTTTCCTTCTTGTCTCTCCTAGTTTGGATCGTTTGTTAACATAGATTCGGGTTTGCTTTACTCAGTCAGTTTGGTGAAAGACTTAGTCCAATTACTTTCTAAGAAAGGATAAATTTTCTAAATCTTTGTGTGTCTCGGAAATGCCTTTATTTTACTCGTACACTTGATTCTCAGGTACACTTCTTTTGGCGCCCTTCTTTCTGGTATTCTGAAATTTTATGCTTATGTCACCTTACTGTGGTTCTTTTTTTCATTTATTGGGCTTTGATGCTTTCAACCTTTTTTCCCCCTAGTCTGCTGAAATTTATTTAGCAAATTCTTTCTTCCCATTTAAAATGTTCTCTTTTTTTTGGTCACAATTCATGACTTGAGGGATCTCAGTTCCCTGACCAGGGCTTGAACCCGGGCCATGGCAGTGAAAGCTCAGAAGTAATCACTAGGCCACCAGGAAGCTCCCTGTTCTCTCTTTTTCTTTGCTGTTTTAGTCCTCCTGGATTGATCCTTTAGTTTTCTTATCTCTTCTGTTTTTTTTTAATCCTTCTCTCTCTTTTTGTCAGCTTCTCAAGGCAATTTTTTTCAACTCAGTCTTCTAGCACTTCTATTTACTATTAAATTTTGATTATCGTATTTTTAACTTTAACCTTCTCTAATTTTCCTTTCATGCATTCTGCTCTTATTTTATAGATGTATTTTCTTATCTTTTTAAAGATATTAATTATAGTTTTATTTTTGGAGTTTTCTTTTGCTTTTTTCATTGTTTCTGCCCTTTGTGGTCCTTTTTCCCATTTGTTTGACTTTTCTGTTTCTCCAGGGAGATGCCTCCAGTATTCTGTAGTGTGGAAATAGTCCTTGGTGTTGACATTCCGGGAGCAGAGCCAATGAAGGGGAATATGTCAAGATTACCTGAGACTACTCCCAGGACTTCCTGGGTGGTCCAGTGGTTAAGACACTGCACTCCGAATGCAAGGGACCTGGCTTCAATATTAGTCAAGGCATAGATCTCATATGCCACAACTAAGCCCTGGTGCAGCCAAATTTAAAAAAAGAAAGACTGCCCCCAAAGTTCAGTGACCCACTAAGAGGATGTCAGCATGTAGACACACTTGTGTGTGTGTGCTCACACTCTCAGTCACTAAGTTGTGTCTGACTCTTTGAGACCTCATGACCACCATGCTCCTCTGTCCATGGGCTTTTCTAGGCAAGGATACTGGAGTGGGTTGCCATTTCCTCCTCTAGGGGATCTTCCCTACCCGGGGATCGAACCTGCATCTCCTGCATTGGCAGCTGGACTGAGCCACCTGGAAGCTGTAATTTAATACAGTGAGAGGATGCAGCATAAAATTGGCGAGGGGAAAAGGTAGGTGAGGCAAAGTCCAGAGGAAAGTAGGTGCACGCTTCCAGAGTCCTCTCCCACTGGAGTGACTCAGGCTGTGCTGAACTGCTCCAGCAGTGAATTGTAGCAACATGTGTGAAGTGTTGTCTATCAGGGGAGCTCATTTGTGACTCAGTACCTGGGGTTTTTACAGGGTGCTGCTCACATAGGTACCCTCTGCCTAGCACACACCAAAATTCCAGACTCCCAGAAAGAAGGGAAGTCTTCTGCACAAATCGCATTGTTTGTGTTTCAGTTCAGTTCAGTTCAGTCACTCAGTCGTGTCCGACTCTTTGTGACCCCGTGAACCGCAGCACGCCAGGCCTCCCTGTCCATCACCAACTCCCAGAGTCCACCCAAACCCATGTCCCTTGAGTTGGTGATGCCATCCAACCATCTCATCCTCTGTCGTCCCCTTCTCCTTCTGCCCCCAATCTTTCCCAGCATCAGAGTCTTCTCATCAGTTCTTCGTATCCGGTGGCCAAAGTATTGGAGTTTCAGCTTCAACATCAGCTTTTGTTTGTGTTCAGGTGCATTAAACCACCGTTATCAGTTAGGGAGTGGTGGGAACCTTGAAGTCAGTTTTGCCATACAAGGGCTAGCCTTGCTAACAGGCCTTTCAAAAGGATAGCAGTCATAGGTCTGCTATGTGAGTTCTTTCCTGCATAGGAATTGAGGGCCCTACAATTTAACATACGGTTGACACTTGGACAATATGGGATTGGACTGTGCAGGTCCACTTGTATGTGGATCTTTTTCAATAAATATATATTGGAAAAATGGAGATTTATGACAATTTGAGAAACTGGCAGAATGAATATCATAGATGTAGATACTGTGCCTATCCTTAGATAAGCATAAGGTGAGTGATACTTAATATAAAATGAATATTGTGTTAGTTTTTTTTACTGTTTTATAACTTCGATTTCAAAGAACTACATTACCCATTATAGTATTGTATGCCTGTCTCTTCCTTTTGCCTAATTGGATCAGCCTATTATCCCAGGTAAGTGGTTTTTTTGGATTAGGAAAATGGCAACCCAGTCCAGTATTCTTGCCTGGAAACTTCCATGGACAGAAGAGCCTGGCGGGCTTCAGTCCACGGGGTTGCAAAGAGTCAGACAGGGCTGAGTGACTGAGCATACACACAGGTGTTTTTTTTTTTTTTTGGAAAAGATAACAATGTTTTCAATATTGTATTATGAATATGACTGTAATATTGTATGCCATAAAAATTTTATAATGACTTATTCATTAGTGGATAGGCTAACTGTAAAGCAATAGCATTGATCACACTGGGCTACCATAAGACAATCATGTTGCTTCTTTGTCGTTACTAATGCATGAATTGTTATACCTATAAATATACATTTCTTTTTCACATTATCCCTTCATTTTTGATGTCTAGTGTTAGTAATACATTAGATATCTACTGTGTTTTATATAAGACAATATGATGTAGGTACTAATGACTCTTTAAACAGCTGTATACTTACAGTATCAATAAATACAGTATAGTGCTGTAAATGTATTTTCCCTTCCTTATAATTTTCTTTTTTTAATGTATTTTTAAAATTTTTAGTTGGAGGATAATTGCTTTACAATGCTGTGTTGGTTTCTGCCATGCTACAAGGTGAAGCAGCCATAGATGTACACGTATCCCTTCTCCATCCCACCCCTTTAGGTGGTTGCAGAGCACCAGGCTGACTCCCTGTCTTACACAGCAACTTCCCACTAGCCATCTGCGTTACACATGTAATGTGTATATTTCAGTGCTATTTTCTCAATTCGCTCCACTGTCTTCTTCCTCCCCCACCGTGTTCACAAGTCTGTTCTCTAGGTCTGTGTCTCTATTCCTGCTCTGCAAGTTGGTTCATTAGTACCATTTTTCTATATTTTCATATATATGTTAATATACAATATTTTTCTCTTTCTGATTGACTTCACTCTGTATGACAGTCTCTAGGGTTGTCCACCTCAGTTCAACTGACTCAAATTCATTAATTTTCTTAATAACATTTTCTTTTCTCTAGGCACTTTATTGTGAAAGTACAGTACATAATACGTAAAACATAAAAAACATGTGTTAATCAACTGTCTGTGTTATTGGTAAGGCTTCCAGTCACAGTAAGCTGTTAGTAGTTAAGTTTTGTGGGAGTCAGAAGTTGTAGGTGGATTTTCCGCTGCGTGGGGATGGGGGTTGGTGTCGCTAAGCCCATGTTGTTTAAGAGGCGTCTGTACGGGGTTTCATTAACCTCCTTGTCTTCTGCCTGGTGCCCTACCCTTGTCCTCACTGGTGGCCTGGAGGCTGGAGCCTTCCACCTACTGTAGGGCTGACAGTCACCTGTTTGAAACGGGGTAAGAGCGTGGCTCTGGGTGAATAGCCAACATGTTGCTGTTTACTTGTCCTATAACTAGGACCACTAATATGGTCTTCGTTCCTGAGATCCTTTTCATACTAACACTTCCATGATGTTTGCCTTTTTCTTACAAGCATACAGTGCAGTTTCCTAGAGGCCTATCAGTTTAGTTCAGTTCAGTCGCACAGTCGTGTCCTACTCTGCGACTCCATGAATCGCAGCACGCCAGGCCTCCCTGTCCATCACCAACTCCCGGAGTTTACTCAAACTCATGTCCATTGAGTCGGTGATGCCATCCAACCATCTCATCCTCTGTTGTCCCCTTCTCCTCCTGCCCGCAATCCCTCCCAGCATCAGGGTCTTTTCCAATGAGTCAACTGCCTATAGTGTTACAATATACCGAATGCAGAAATATAAAGCAGTGCCACTCTTGTCACTAATTTATTTTTTGTTTTGGAAAATATAGTTATTTTTCCTTAAAAATCATGAGATTATTTTTAAATGGACTAAAATTTTTAAATAATTTAAATTTCTCAGTTTTTTCTTAAGATAACCTAATAGCTACATATAACCCACATAAACAAAAGTTTTTTGGAGTATCAGTGCTTTTTAATTATGTAGGTCCTTGGACCAAAAAGCTTGAGAAACTTACATATCCCATTTTTCTGAGTCTTGCAATTTGTCCTTTTGCTGGTTGTCTATCTATACCTGTGTTGTCCAGTATGGTAGCCACTAGCCACATATTTAACTTTTAAATATAAGTTAATTGAAATGAAATAATGTAAAAATTCTGTTTCAGTCTTACCAAGTTTCAAGTGGTCAATAACCACACATGGGTAGTGGTTACTATAATGGACAACACAGATCTAGAACATTTTTATTACTGCAGAAATTCTGTTGGACAGTACTGATCAAAGCTGTAAACGTTTAGAAGCTGTTCTTATTTCTTCCCCTTATTCTTTTCTACTCTTATGCTCTTTGCTTACATCATGATAGCTGAGCACATAAACATATATTATTGGTTTATAAAACATTTCCTCATCATCAGATGATGGGACAGGCTTTCCTAGTGCACACACTCATGTGAAATTATGTAACTCACCACCTGGCTGGGACATGAACCTAGCCAAAACCTGTGGTCTTTTAACTGAGATCACACACTTGGTTTCAGGACTTAATGAGGCTCAGGTTCTTGATGTCTCATCACAGAGAGAATTCGGTGAGAGACAAAGTGATAGGTAAGAAATAGATTTATTTAGAGAGAAAACACACTCCACAGAGTGTGGGCCATCTCAGAAGGCAAGAGGTCTCAGGATATGGGATTGTCAGTTTTTATAGGGGTGGGTAATTTCATAGGCTAGCGAGTGAGGTGTATTCTAGCTATTATGGGGAGGGGCGGGGATTTCCAGGAATTGGGCCGCTGCTCACTTTTTGACCCTTGATGGCCAGCCTTGGTACTGTCATGGCACCTATGGGTGTGTATATATCATTTATCTTGCTCATGTGTTACAATGAGCATATACTGAAGCTCCAGGTTTAGTGGAGTTGACCTGTCCGCCGCCTTGAACCTGTTTGGTTCTAGATGTCATGTCCTTGGGCTGTGTCATTCTTTTAAACGTGGTGTCCTTACTCTTTCCCCTCTGTTTCAGTTGTAATGTCTTTTATTTTTTATTTATTTATTTTTTTGGCTGCGCTGGGCCTTCACTGCTGGGAGGGCTAGTTGCGGTGAGTGGGGACTACTCTCTCGTCGTGGTGGCTGCTCTTGTTGCGGAGCATGAGCTTCAGTCGTTGGGGCACGTGGTTGTGGCTCCTAGGCTCTGGAGCACAGGATCAATAGCTGTAGCACATGGGCTCAGTTGCTCCATGGCATGTGGGATCCCCCTGGATCAGGGATTGAACTCGTGTCTTCTGCAGTGGCAGGTAGGTTCTTTACCTCTGAGCCGCCAGGGAAGCCCAGTTGTAACATCTTTTTTTTTTTCCATTTATTTTTATTAGTTGGAGGCTAATTACTTTACAATATTGTAGTGGTTTTTGCCATACACTGACATGAATCAGCCACAGATTTACATGTGTTCCCCATCCTAATCCCCCCTCCCCCAGTTGTAACATTTTAATGATTCCCTCATTTAATTAGTGACTTAAATGTGTTCTTTTTATATCTGTATGAAAATCATGGCTTTACCCATTTTTGAAAAATTTCCTCCAACAAAACATATATCTGGGACAAGAGGGATTGGTTGAGTGATCCTAACCAAAGTTTTAAAAAAGCACAGCCTATAGAATTACACAAGTCAAATCCTAGCTCTTTGAGGTGCTCGGGGCCACTACACTGTGCACCTCCTTTGGGAACCATCCACTTTGCAGTCCTTGTGAATGTGTTTCCCTGCATACTGTTTTGCACAGGTCTGCACTGCATACATGGAAGCATCGTCTCCATTTCACAAGCATGCATGTGGAACTGGAGGGAAGAAATTAAAGCGTTAGATGTTTGGTCGTGTCCAACTCTGTGAATCCATGAACTGTAGCCCACCAGGCTCCTCTGTCCATGGCATTCCCCAGGCAAAAATATTGGAGTGGGTTGCCATTTCCTTCTCCAGGGGATCTTTCCAACCCAGGGATCAAACCCAGGTCTCTTGCATTGTAGGTGGATTCTTCACTGTCTGAGTCAGCAGGTAGTACTTGAGGGAATTGGGTAGGGCATAACCTTTGAAAGAACGATGCAGCCTGAGGACATGACATAAACTGATTAGAACCAAATGGGTCCAAGACAAGTTGACTTTCACTAGACCTTGAGCCTTATATGCTCATTTTAACACATCAGCGGGCTAAATGACACACCTACAGGCCCCATGACAGTTCCAAGGCCAACCATAAAAGGTCAAAAAGTAGACGATGGCTCAATTTCTGGAAATCCCTGCCTTTTTTCCAAAATAGTTCAAACAATCCTCCCACTCATTAGCCTATGAAATTACCCAGCCCATAAAAACTAACCACGTCATATTTCCAGGCTGCTCTCTCCTTCTGAGATGGCCCACACTCTGTGGAGTGTATTTCTCTCTAAATAAATCCACTTCTTACCTATCACTTTGTCTCTCACTGATTTCTTTATGTGATGAGACATCAAGAACCTGAGCTTCATTAAGTCCTGAACCTGGGTGTATGCTCTCAGATAAGAAACCATGGCTTGAAGTCCCAGTCTGGGTTTTGGCTGGGTTGGAGTCCTGGCACGTAGGTTCAAGTCCCAATTGGAGTTACACAGTGTCACAAGGAGTTTAAAGGGAGAGTTCGTAGAACGGACACATTTACAGAAGTGGACTGTTGGAATGAATGTGCACTAAACTCTGAACTGGCCTCTTCGACAGTAGAGGGAAATCCACTGAACCTCTATCAGACAGAGTTCACATGCCTAGACGCAAGAATTATTTTGCACCACTATCAGTTTTCTTCAGTAGAAGCTGAAGAAACAGCTCAATGGCAATCAAAGGCTAGAGTCAGATAATCTGGTAGAGTGTGATCCCAATGCAGCATAGTTTTCCAAAGAAGCACACGTTTTTCTCTTACAAAACTCATCCAGTGAAGTTTGGATTTTAATTTGCCTACCTGTATAAAATTGCTGCAGGGAAGAACCAATTCTGACTCCATGTCGGATCTCTTTCTTTGACTTTATGTACCCTTTGCTTTTTCTTGCTTTTTTTATTGCAGTCATACATAATGGCTTGCCTCAGGGAACCCTGCCTTGCTATCTGACTGTTGAAGTGCTTTTGTTAGAGACAGTCTGACCCAGCCCACCTGTGAATGACTGCAGACAAGAAGAAATTAACACATCCCCTCTTATTTATGTAAGATAAATAGAATTTTTTACTTTACTTTCTCACCTCTTCTCCCTCTCTGTTCTGTAAAAGAACATGATATCCAGACCCTGGTAAGTTGGTGTTTGGAGACATTATTATTATTGTTCAGCCACTAGCTAAGTCATGTCCGACTCTTTGCAACCCCATGAATTGCAGCACGCCAGGCTTCCCCGTCCTCCACTATCTCCCAGAGTTTGCTCAAATTCATGTTCATTGAGTTGGTGATATCATCCAACCATCTCATCCTTTGTCACCCCCTTCTCTTGCCTTCAGTCTTTCTCAGCATTAGGGTCTTTTCTAAGAGGTGAAGAGTCAGCTCTTCAGCTTCGGCATCAGTCCTTCCAATGAAGATTTGGGGTTTACTTCCTTTAGAATTGACTGGTTTTATCTCCTTGCTGTCCTAGGAACTCTCAGGAGTCTTCTCCAGTACCACAAATCGAAAGCATCAATTCTCCCATGCTCAGTCTTCGTTACGGTCCAACTCTCACATCCGTAGATTTGGAGACATTAGTCTGCCATCTTCTTGGGTCAACCACCTTTCTAAATAAAGTCATATTCCTGGCCTCAACACATCGCCTCTTGGTTAACTGGTCTGTCACGTGATGAGCATAGCAAGCTTGGACCTGGTAACAAATTTATCTGTGTGAAAATTCTGGTTGACAGAGGTTAGATCTAGCATTGAAATGAGTAAAATTTGTATTCTGGGTTCGTTTTGTTTGGTAGGTTACTTGCTTATTTTAAGCAAGTTGTTTAGGTTTATAAGGCAAATCAGTGATGAGCTAAATAGATAATTTAGCTTCTCACTTTGTTCCCAGACTGGTTTCCCTACCAGTGCTGAGAGTGACTGGCAACTTTTAAAAATTCAACCCTGCCTGGAGCTTGGAGGACATAGTGAGCCTCAGTCCTGTATTTTCACTAGAGAGACAGCCTTGTACATAGTGAACCATCATACAGTGTGATAGTTTCTGTCCCAGAGGTGGGAAAGTGTGATGTAGAATCACAAACAAGGAAGCAGTGAAATTTGGCTGGAGAGTTAACATTTTGTCAGGGCCTTGAGGACAACTAGAATTCAACCAGAATGATGTTTCTACTCATACAAATATGAGAACTTCCGATTGTACTTCCAAGTAAAAAGCCAATGTCCTAGTTGATCCCCAGATCTAGCCTCCCAGTACTCACATATTGTATAAGGATTGCTCTGTATACCTGTATGCATAGTGATGGACGTGGCAGTGTATAGAGTCTAAGATTTGGTCATAAAAGACGTTGCTGCTTCCATGTGGCCTCTTGGCTTACTTGCTCTGAGTGTAACTGACTGTCCTGTTGTGGGAACAGAACACTTAAGCAGCCTGGTGAAGAGGTTCATATGGGAAGAAATCAAGTTTACTCTGGACCAGTGGCCACCCAGCTGGAGTATTTCCTAGCTTCCCTGGAAGCTAGGTTTATCTTTGTGACTAAGTTCTTGAGAGCAGAAGAGATGTGTGCAATTTCTGAAACTTGCCTTTAAAACATACATTTGCAGTCTTTTTTTCATTATCACTCCTGTAAGGAGCCTTCTTAGACACTTTTTTCCCAAATTGCCCCCATGAAAATTTAATACCATAGATATATCATGTATCTGTTTATGCACTGTATCTAAATATCTGTGCTTTAGCATAAAAAGGACTAGAGTTTTTTTGCCCTTCTACCACCCATGAACCAGTTTTTGCCCTTTGGGGGCACTGTGTCCTTGCTGAGAATGCATGTTTTAAAGGACTGGGTTTGTTCTCCCCTCCTTTGGGCTTGTTCTCTGTCTTCCTCTTGTGGACAGAATTGTGTGGTGAGCTGACTTCAATTAGGTAGAAAAAAAGAATGTAAGCAACAAAATAGAGGGAACTTGGAAACTTAGGCAGCATCACAGACCAAAGCTTCTGGCCTGTGACTAGACAGTTAACTGAGAAAGAAAGATACTCTGATCTTATCAGACTCATATATCGATAATTTGCTATAGTTTTGTTCTGGTGTGTTTTTCAACCATTAGTTTTGTAGTAGTAGAGTGTACTAGGAGCACATACAGGATCTTCATACATTTTAAGGTGCATTTCAGAAACTTGAGAAAAAAATATTTGAGAATTTAATTCTCCAAACTTCAATAAAATGATAATAGAAGGGAATAAAAAAGGCAAAAGAGAGTGGAACAGGAGACCACAGTAATTTCAAGAACCTTTTAGAATATTGAAAGTTATTTTAGGACAGTGATCCCCAAAATGTAATCTCTGGGACAGCAGTATCAGTGTCATATGGGCACTTACCGGAAATGCAGATCCTTGGGCCTCACCCCAGACCTACTAAATCAGAAACCCTAGGGTGGAGCCCAGTAATCTCTTTTAACAGACTCTCCAAAATGGTTCTGATGTCTGTTCAAATCTGAGCAGTGTTTCCTTCAAAGAATGGAGATTCCCTTGAAAAGTTAGCCAGTTCACAGTATTGTCCTTCCCTCACCCTCCATGCTCACTATTTGTTGGCACTAGGGGCCAGAGAAGATGGGAATGAGATGTGCAAGCAGGGGTATCCTTTCATCTTGGGGTGACCACCGTTAACATTCTGGTTATCATCTTTTCATGCATTTCTGTATGTGTGTACATGTGCATATCTTAATTTTATACATATGAGATCATATTGATATTTTAATAGTCACTTTTCAGTTAATCTTTCTCTTCTTACATTCCACATCTTCACAATGTGGTCTTATATTAGCAAGATAATATATACATTTCAGCAAAATTTAGTTTATAAATATTTATTATTATATTGCTGGAATATAAATATTATTTAGCTATACTTTTTTATGCATATATGTATCATATATAGACACAACCCACAAGTCTTTCTCTTTAGAGGTAATTCATTGAATCAAATTTTCTATTGTTGAGTCAATTTTTATAATTTATAGTTTGCTGAGAAGTCATGTGTGTTCTTTTGATTTTCAAATTTGTTGTCATGGGGTTGCATGTGATTATCTCTTGCAGTTTATTTAGTCTCTTTTATATCTTCTTTCTTATTTCTCATCCTATGTATTTTTGTTCAGCCCTGTCCCTCCTTCCCCTCTTTACTAAAATCAGGGTTTTGGTTTTTTGTTCTTCCAAAGAACAAAGTTTTGGATTTATATATCCTTGCTGTTATTTTAAAAATTTACTCTTAAGTTTATCAATTCCTGCTTCCTGTTGTATTCTGTTTTTTATCCTTTTTCCTTACTTTGAATAATAATTTCTTTGCATTTTTTAAAGCCTATTTAATGATGAAAGCATTTAAGACTCTAAAATTTCCTCTGAGGACTGTTTTAGTTTTTAAAGTAATATCTCATTGGTCTAAATTTTTTCTCCTTTTCATCACCTTCTAAATGGTTTGTAATTTCATTTCTGATTTCTTTGCTCCAAATATTATTTAGTAATATGTTTGTTAATTTTCAAATATTTATGATTTTTAAAAATCTTTTTACTTGTGGAGTTTTATTGACTGATTAGAGAATACATGTGAAATGCCTTTTTAAAAATCCTTTTTCATTGTTCAGTTTTTTTTTTCAATAATACTTATTTATTTTGACTGCACTGGGTCTTCATTGCAGTGGGCGGGCTTCTGTAGTTGTGGCATGTGGGATCTTAGTACCCCAACCAGGGATTGAACCCCTGCCCCCAGCATTGGAAGCAGAGTCTTAACCACTGGACTATCAGGGAAGTCCCTATCCATGGTTTATTTTATTTTTTAATTGGAATGTAATTGCTTACAATGTTGTGTTACTTCCTGCTGTATAGTGAAGTGAATCATCTATTGTTCAGTCGCTAAGTCACATCCAACTCTTTATGACCCCGTAGACTGTAGTACATTATGCTTCTCTGTCCTTCACTATCTCCCAGAGTTTCTTCAAATTCATATCCATTGATGCTATCTACTAATCATCTCATCCTCTGCTGCCTTCTTCTCCTTTTGCCTTCAGTCTTTCCCAGCATCAGGATATTTTCCAGTGAGTCCACTCTTCGCATCATATGGCCAAAGTATTGGGGCTTCAGCTTCAGCCTCAGTCTTTTCAATGAATATTCAGGGTTGATTTCCTTTAGAATTGACTGGTTTGATCTCCTTGCTGTCCAAGGGACTCTCAACAGTCTTCTCCAACACAGTTTGAAAGCATCATTTCTTAGACGCTCACCCTTGTTTATGGTCCAACTCTCACATCTGTACATGACTACTGGCAAAACCATAGCTTTGTACTATATAGACCTTTGTCAGCAAAGTGATGTCTCTGCTTTTTAATATGTCTAATTTTGTCATAGATGTCCTTCCAAGGAGCAAGTGTCTTTTAATTTCATGGCTGCAGTCACCGTTCACAGTGATTTTGGAGCCCAGGATAATAAAATCTGTCACTGCTTCCACCTTTTCCCCTACTATTTGCCATGAAATAATGGGATCAGATGCCATGATCTTTGCTTTTTGAATGTTGAGTTTCAAGCAAGCTTTTTCACCCTCCTCTTTCACCATCATCTAGAGGCTCTTTAGTTCCTCTTCACTTTCAGCCACTAGAGTGGTATCATCTGCATATCTGAGGTTGCTGATATTTCTGCTGGCATTCTTGATTCCAGCTTGTGATTCATCCTGTCCTGCATTTCACAGGATGTACTCTGTATGTAAGTTAAATAAGCAGGGTAACAGTATACAGCCTTGTCATACTCCTTTCCCAATTTTGAAACAGTCAGTTGTTTAAAGTCCAGTTCTAACTGTTGCTGAGTTCTAACTGAGAAATCCACTATAGGTTTCTCAGGACACAGTTATAGGAATTAGCTATAAGTACACCTATATCCCCTCCCACCTTGGTTTATTTTAAATGACATAGCTGCTTGAGTACTTTTGCTTTGTAGGTTTCTTTGCTTTTCATAGGGAAGGATGGAATTACTAATTGATAGAATGTGTACCATATATTTGAGTTTTGGCACAAACTGGTTATAGAAACAGAACAAGAATTTCTTGGCCTAGGAGTTTTCTTATTTGTTAATTTATTTCTATGGGCTTAGTTTAGAAGAGCTGAACAGTTAGCTTCATTTTGAACTGAGTTTTCTTAGAACAAGGGAAGTTTGGATTACATGAAGTTAGGAGGTAAGACCATTAAAAAGGCAAAATAAAAACAACTTAGGCTTTTTTAGATGCAACTGGGTGTTCTGGGAAGTTAACCAGTTTTTTAAGAGTATTAAGCTCCAAACAAAGAAGGGAGAGCTTTTTGTGTAAAAAGGCTACTGTTTGCTAGTTTTGCTAAGAATATAGATTGATGTTCAAGACTTAAACCTTATGATGGGTCGGGGAAGGTGTTTGGAAGGGAAGTTGTCCCAAACTGATTGCCTGTGGACCATTTGTTGGACTATAACAGTGTTTTATGCTTGGGGTTAGTTGCCAACACTTTAAAATAAATAAAGCAGATTCAGACTTCTCTGGCGGTTTAGTGGTTAAGACTGTGCTGGTCCCACATGCCATGATGAGGCCAAAAGAAAAAAAAGCAGATTCACTCACGTACACACCCTGCATTCACACACACACACACACACACACACACGTACACACCCTGCATTCTCTCACACACACACACACACACACACACACACACACACACACACACACTATACATACACCAGTCTGCACATGCCATGATGAGGCCAAAAGAAAAAAAAGCAGATTCACTCACGTACACACCCTGCATTCACACACACACACACACACACACACACACACACGTACACACCCTGCATTCACACACACACACACACACACACACACACACACACACACACACACACACACACACACACACACACACACACACACACACACACACACTATACATACACCAGTCTGCATTTCCAGTGTTTAAAGATTCCATGAAGGCTGAGATTACCTCAGTGTGCTGCAGCAATAGACTGGAGCTGGGGTGTGGCTATCCCTTTTAGAAAGACATCTCCCCTTGGATGTCCCCACCACGCCCTTTTGCCCGCAGTTTCGAGGCTAAGTGTCAATAGTCAGTTATCCTTGGTCCTTGTGCTGCTGTTTTTTCACTGTAGCTTTAAGAAGGAAGGGCAGTATATTTTGAGTCCACTTTTCTCTCAAAGGAGAAGGAAATGGTAACCCACTCCAGTATTCTTGCCTGGAGAATCCCATGGACAGAGGAGCTCATGGGCTACAGTCCATGAGGTTGCAAAGAGTCGGACATGACTGAGCGACTTCACTTTCACTTTCTCTCAAAAGTAGGGAAAGAAAAAGCCCTTTTGATTATTTAAAAAAAAAAGATTTTTGTTGTGGAAATGCAGAATATTACTGTTTTAGTATGCAAAGTGTATCTGTATCAAAAGAGCACAAATTAAGATGTCATTTTATTTTTTCAAGTTTAAAACAGACTTTATTTTTATTATGTGTTTATTTGGCCGGGTCTTAGTGGCAACATGTGGGCTCTTCAGTCTTCATTGCAGCATGCAAACTTTTAGTTGGGGCATGTGGGGTCTAATTCCCTGACCAGGGATTGAACACAGGCCTCCTGCATTGAGAGCACTGAGTCTTAGTCACTGGACCACTGGGGAAGTCCCAAGATGCCATTTTAAAATCAACCTGACGTAGTTAAGCACCATAACTAGTATATGGAAAAGTTACAATAGGGCTTGTTTTTGAATGCGAAATAAGGGACACTACTACAATATGTAGCTATTTACTTGGTAAGAAAAAAATTCCTGGAGATCAATACCATTTATCAATGGTAAGTTCCTAAAGCAATGCCTTTTGAGTGGAGCAGAAATTATGTACCTCAAACAGAAAAAAAGTAAATGTAAATATTATTGGAAATACTGTTTCATAGCATACTGAAGATATGGCCAGGTTATATAACAAATTTAAATCATTTGTGGCATTTTCAATTTAAGCTCACGAAAATACATAAAGAGATATTATCACACAGTTAACAAATTTGTGATGCCTGGATATTTTAATGAATTGAAGAAATTTTGGATTTGTTGACAGTGAATTGGCAATATCGAGTGACTCTTACATATGTTAGAAAAGTCTTTCAAAATTTAATGTAAGCGGATAAAAATATATTAGCTTGGTTATAGATAGTGCTCCTAGATTAGTGAATAGTTGGGCTTAGCATTGGACCATGTTGAAAAGACAAGGCCTAGATTTAATGATTTGTTTATTGCAGATTTTACTAGGAATAATTTACTAAATGCTTAAAAAAGGCAGCCAAGATAGTAATGATCATCATAAATTGGATACTAATTCCTGAACTTCATATAGTTTAAGACTTTGAAGAATGCATGGTATGCATAACCCTAGTCTTCAATGTATAGTTTAGAGATGACAGTGCTTTTTTAATGGTTATAAAAAATCAATCTGTACTTGCATACAAGGGAAAATCTTTCCCCTCAGTTTACCAGTGATGAATGACTCAACTATTTGGCTTTTTTGGTTGGCAATATAGCTCATCTAACTACTCATTTAAAAAAAAGGATTATTTTTACAAGGATTCAAAAGGAGTGCCATATAATTCAGCTCTCTCATTTGTAGTAAATATATATCAGTTCAGTTCAGTCAGTTCAGTTGCTCAGTCATGTCCGACTCTTTGCGACCCCATGAATCGCAGGATGCCAGGCCTCCCTGTCCATCACCAGCTCCCGGAGTTTACTCAAACTCATCATGCCCATCGAGTCGGTGATGCCATCCAGCCATCTCATCCTCTGTCGTCCCCTTCTCCTCCTGCCCCCAAGCCTTCCCAGCATCAGGGTCTTTTCCAGTGAGTCAACTCTTCGCATGAGGTGGCCAAAGTATTGGAGTTTCAGCTTCAGCGTCAGTCCTTCCAATGAACACCCAGGACTTGATCTCCTTTAGGATGGACCGGTTGGATCTCCTTGCAGTACAAGGGACTCTCAAGAGTCTTCTCCAACGCCACAGTTCAAAAGCATCAATTTTTCTGTGCTCAGCTTTCTTCACAGTCCAACTCTCACATCCATACATGACCACTGGAAAATCCATAGCCTTGACCAGACGGACCTTTGTTGGCAAAGTAATGTCTCTGCTTTTTAATATGCTATCTAGGTTGGTCATCACTTTCCTTCCAAGAAGTAAGCGTCTTTTAATTTCATGGCTGCAGTCACCATCTGCAGTGATTTTGGAGCCCCTAAAAATAAAGTCTGACACTGTCTCCACTGTCTCCCCATCTGCTTCCCATGAGGTGATGGGACCAGATGCTATGATCTTAGTTTTCTGAATGTTGAGCTTTAAGCCAACTTTTTCACTCTCCTCTTTCACTTTCATCAAGAGGCTTTTTAGTTCCTCTTCGCTTTCTGCCATAAGGGTGGTGTCATCTGCATATCTGAGGTTATTGATATTTCTCCTGGCAATCTTGATTCCAGCTTGTGCTTCTTCCAGCCCAGCATTTCTCATGATGTACTCTACATATAAGTTAAATAAGCAGGGTGACAATATACAGCCTGACGTACTCCTTTTCCTATTTGGAACCAGTTTGTTGTTCCATGTCCAGTTCTAACTGTTGCTTCCTGACCTGCATATAGGTTTCTCAAGAGGCAGGTTGGGTGGTCTGGTATTCCCATCTCTTTCAGAATTTTCCACAGTTTATTGTGATCCACACAGTCGAAGGCTTTGGTGTAGTCAATAAAGCAGAAATAGATGTTTTTCTGGAACTCTCTTGCTTTTTCAATGACCCAGCGGATATTGTCAATTTGATCTCTGGTTCCTCTGCCTTTTCTAAAACCAGCTTGAACATCTGGAAGTTCACAGTTCACGTATTGCTGAAGCCTGGCTTGGAGAATTTTGAGCATTACTTTACTAGCATGTGAGATGAATGCAATTGTGAGGTAGTTTGAACATTCTTGGCATTGCCTTTCTTTGGGATTGGAATGAAAACTGACCTTTTCTCTGTGTGTGTGTGTATGTGTGTGTGTGTGTGGCAAACATTTTTTTTTTTTTTGGCTCTGCAGCAGTTCCTGGACCAGGGATCCGCATGCGCCCCCTGCAGTAGAAGCACAGAGTCTTAACCAGTGGACTGCCAGGGAAGTCTCTGGCAAATATTTTTTTAAGAAACAGTCTGGATCACTTTCACATACTGAAGTTGGTTTCCAAAAGTGAAAATTGTGATCTTACTGTCATTCCCCCATTATGAAATTTTTTTTTTTTTCATTATGAAATTTAAGACTGAATTCTAAGAGACTTTTTGATTTTATACTTTATGAAAATGAAAAATTAATTTTCAGTTAATAACAATAAGGTGAATGGATGGCTACAAATGAAAGTATTTATTTATTTATTTGACTGTGTTGGGTCTTGGTTGCGGCATGTGTGATCTTTAGTTCAGGTATGTGGATTCTAGTTCCCTGACCAAGGGTCGAACCTGGGCCCCCTCCATTGAGAGTCTGGACTCTTAGCCACCGGACCACCAGTTATGTCCCCCAAATGAAAGTATTAAAAAAGCTAAATTTTATAATATCAGAGCATTAGAATTCTGAAAACACCTTTGAATTATCCTAAATTCAAAACTCACTATGCAAAGCTTCATGTTTGTTTGAAAGTACCTGTGTTTAAGAGGTGTTGTCTTCTTTTATGAAAATCAATTTAAAAAAATATACTGGGTTCAAGGGCTGAGTTCTGTATTATACGTTGCATGCTAACTACATTGACGTATTGGTACAGGGGAAAGGGTGTCAAGGTTTTGGTTCTGTATCAAAAATATATGAGCTGCAAGAAAATTTTAATAATTGTTTCTCTTTTAATTTGTTTTTTTATTTCAGTTTCAAATTTATAATCTCTAATATCATAATTGCTTGCATTTATGTTACATGCCTAAATCATGGTTCATTAAAAAAAATGTTTAATTCTTAAAAAAAAAGTTTAATTCTATTTCTGGCATTGAGTTTTCTGTTACCTTGATCTCTTCGATTATTGATGTTGTAGCTTGTCCCCCGTGTGTGTGTGTCCCCAGTAGGTGTTGGAATTTGTGACTCTTGTCATAATTGAAAGGTAAAATGTTAGCTACGTCCTTGGGGAAGACGGCAATGAAAATATGATGATCACATCATTCTAATTAATTAGAATTAATTACACTAATTAATTACACTGCTAATTAATTTACACTGCTATCACGTTTCCTTAACTTAGACATTAAATCTATTTGCATGATTGTTTGTTTCATGGTAGCAGTTTTAGGGAATGAAAATTGAACATTTCAACATTGTAAATATATACTAGACAGCTCAGTATCATGGGACCAGAGCTTTTCCCTTCACCCCTCTCTCACCCCCTGTAGAATCTTCAATGAGAGTTCCCTGTGAAAACTTCTAGGCAAAGCATTAAAAAATAGCACCCATAAGTTTTGATAGGATCAGAGACTCCACCCAGACTCAGTTTAGACAGGTAATTCTGTTCCAATGAGGAGCCAGAGGCTGTGCTACTTATGTTTTGTACTAACTCCTGA